>NW_006400092.1:860989-862962 GCF_000299155.1 Elephantulus edwardii | reverse complement strand
GGTAAATAATCCAATAGAAAAATGGGCACAGGATATGAACAGGCACTTCACCGAAGACGACATTCAGATGGCTAACAAGCACATGAAGAAATGTTCATAATCCCTAGCTCTAAGAGAGATGGGAATCAAAACAACTATGAGATATCATCTCACCCCAGTCAAATTAGCAAAATTTAACAGAACAGCAAGCTACAAATGCTGGCGACGTTGTGGAGAAACTGGAACCCTTATTCACTGTTGGTGGGAGTGTAAAATGGTGCAACCCCTGTGGAAAGAGGTATGGCGCTTTCTCCAAAAGTTGCAAATAGAGATACCATTTGATGCAGCAATTCTATGACTGAGAATATACCCTAAGACACCATAACTGACATCCAAGCAGATATATAGACAAGCATGTTTCTCATGGCTTTGTTCACAATTGCAAGGAGTTGGAAATAACCTAAGTGCCCATCAACAAACAAATGGATAGAGAAGCTGTGGTATATTCAGAACAATGGAATACTATGCTGCATTGAAAAACAAGGAACTCATGCAATATTATTCAAAATGGTTGACTCTGGAGGACATTATGCTGAGTGATGTATCCCAGTCACAAAAGGACAAATATTGCATGGCTCCACTGTTGTAAAAGAAGACTGACCTTGGGCTTAGGAAGGGACTGAGAAAGATGGGTTCAATAATGTATACTGCACTGAAACAGAAGAGGAAGAAAACCGTTTAAAAGAGATATGAGATTAGGTATTTCTGTCATGACAGGAGTCTAGAGCGATGGCTACATGGTGGAGTGGACCTGCGGGAGGTTTTGTTAAATAATGAAAGAATTTTTCTTTTACTTTTCCAAGAGAGTAGTGTTCTGGGGGCGGGGGGAGGCTTGGGAGGAGAGAAATGTGCAACAATGAATGAATGGAAATCCAAAGCCTCTGTAAATTTTTACTGAAATTAATAATAAATTTAAGTTTAAAAAATCTTTAAGTTAGAGTAAGGATGGCAATGGATTTATAACTGCTCATGCTAATAACACTATATCATGGCATGGAGGAGGAATAGTGGAACTGTATTTACAATATTCTTCTTACCAATACCATTTATGGAAAATAGGAACTGCATTGGAACATGTATCTCTGGATTGGAAATGATCATATTGTTAATATTTCTAGCCTTAAGCCTAAAAGATTATAATGTTCAAAATTATTTGTTATGTATTTGTTTAAATTTTTCACTCTTTTATCAACTGTGATCTAGAGGGAAGAGAAAAGGCCAGAGAATGGCCAAAATTATTGGGGCAGCTATTGCTGCCAGTTTAGGGCCTGTGTCAGGAAAAGGAAGTCTCACTCACAAACAGTGCCACCCAAAGGTGGTAAAGGAGGTCAGAATTGCTTCCACTGTGGAAAGCTGGGCCACTTCAGTAGACAGTATCACAGATGAGAGACACAGTTAGGCAAGGGAGTAGAGATGAAGCTCCCACTCACTTGCTTTAAGTGTGGATCTGAAGGACACTTGGCCAAGGGTTGCCCACATCAGGTCCTCATGGCTGACAGTACTGACAGGCCCCAGCTCCTAGCTGGAAACAAAGGAGGATGCTTCAAAGATTTAGATCCTCCCAGAAGAGTTGTGGGTGAGCATTAACATTACTTGTATGTACATTTGTTTTCTCCTGGACACAAGAACCTACTATTTGGTCCTAAAAGCCTTCTGAGTTCCCAAGTCTTCTCACTATTTTTTAGTTCTTGGAATTGACGGAAAACCTCATAAGCAGCTCCTTACTTCACCCCTGCCTTGCATGCTGACTTCCGAGTTGTAAAACAACCCAGTGGTACATGGAATTTGCTCCAGGACTTAAGAACAATAAATGACATAGTTGAGCCTCTACATCTTGTGGTTGCTAACCTTTATACTATGATAGACAAAGTGCTACTCAATAAGCCTTTTATTTTTAAGAACCACCTTCCCTCTGTAACTTGATTTGTGCCACT
>NW_006400092.1:841868-860655 GCF_000299155.1 Elephantulus edwardii | reverse complement strand
GGACACACTGACAAAGGAGATTAATCAGAACTGGCTTTGAGAAGCACTGTGGCAATTGGACAATTAAAACAGACTTTCAAGGGGGGGAAAAAGAAGAATGAACTGGGGAGGAGGATAGAAAAAATAGGGCAACAATAAATGAATGCAAACCCCAAATCTCTGTAAATGTTCATTAAAATTAATAAAATTTAATAAATAAAAAAGAACAAATGTTTCATTATAAGAAAAATCTCAAAGAGAAATTTGATTGGAAAAAATAATCCTTTCCCCCACCCCCCCATATGAAACCTATGATTAAGGTCCTGGGTTTTAGGTAAAGTTAAAAAATGTGGCTACATTATACATAAAAAATGTTATAAGTTTGAAAGGGGCTCTTAAAGGCACTCTGTTCAAATTCTACCTCTAAAATAGATTTTTGATGTGGTTTTTCTATAATTGTTTAACATATCTTAGTTGCAAGTTGTTCATTCATAAAATTAGGGTAATGATGTCCATCACTAAAATGTATTGTGTACCTGTCATGTACAAGGCATTATGGGAGAATGGAAGTATTCCAGTGAGCATGATATCTTGTTCATTCGGCGTGTATTATAACAGAAATAAATATAATGATTTATCAGAGAGCTGGACAATAACTAAAGATGACAAAAGAACAATTGAAGCCTTTGAGTTGTGGAGCTGGGGAAGACTTCTAAACATTCCATGAACTTCCAAGAGAACAAATAGGTTTGTTCTTCTGGAGAGAGTGAAACCAAGTTGCTCCTTAGAGGCAAGAATTTTGAAGCTCTGTTTGATATAATTTGGGCATGTTGCCAGGAAGGACCAGTCTTTGGAGAAAAACATCATGCTTGGAAGGATAGTGAGACAGCACAAGAGAGGAAGGAGAAGGTTTGACACAGTAACTGGGGTAATGGAGTCAGTTGTGTCAGACACAGTGAGATTGACTAAGGATAAGACATGGTGTAAAGCGTCTGTACATTGGATATCTATGAGTTGCAGACTACTTGATGGCTCATAACAACAACAACAATATGCAAGAAACCTTTTGCAATGTCCACTGCCAAACTCAGCTGAATTCTGGCTCATTAACAGCTACATTATTCCTAATATCTTGAAGAGTTGTATAAAACTTAAAACTTCCAGAACTCATATTAGTATGTCTGCATTTTTTAAAATTATTTTTAATCTAAGACTTAAAGAAGACTCACTGATTCAGGCGAGAGCTCAGCTTCAGGTTTCATTAACAGCATACTCTGGTCCACAGCACGGAGGGCACAGAGGGAGAGGGGTGTGGCTGTGATTTTGAGGTGGTTGTCTGATGCAGGCAAGCTCTGGGCTGAGGAGAAGGTCAAATTGACCTGAAAAAAATATATGGTTATAGCTTTACAATTTTTATAATCTCAAAATTCTCTTCTACCCCAAGATAGGGCTTATCTTTTCTATGCTATTTCTTTATCCACCTAAGAGTAAGTTCAGTTAAGTTTTCTGGAGTAAACTTGAAGTATGATTGTAGTTAACGCATGTTTCCTATATGTAATTCCTTACAAAACTGGTAAAATATAACTTTTTTTAAAAAAAAGACCCATCATATTGCAGTAGGTGAGTTCTTTGAATGGAAGTGAAAACAAATATTCTAACAGAAATACTGACTTGGTGTCTGTCTCCCTGTGGTGTTTTTGTGATGACATAGTAGACATAAAATGAAGTTATGAAAAAGTCATCTTCTTCCTTAAAATCAGGTAATGGAAGTAGTCTTGAAATTTTAGATACTTAAAATTCTAAAGTATTGAATGTATTACTGTTTATCAGTGTGTAGGATTTACTGGCTTTTTCCTAAACCCTTTAATATGCATACCAAATTGGTTTGGTTTAAAAAATTTATAAAAACAAATTAATGGAAAACATTGTGCAGAAACTTTCTAGATTCCATTCTGCTTTGACCAGCAGAAATTAATTGGTTGCTAAATCAATTGACTCCATCTGTTTATGAGAATATTTTTAAAAGCAGAAAATCTTAAGTGTATTAAAAATTTGAAACGTAAAATAGAACATAATTTAGTTTTTATAAAGCAGTAGGTAATCTTTAGATTCTTTAATGGAAAGCTGATATATACTGAAATTAAATACTGAGTTAAAAAACGTTTTACTTATATTATTAAACTAATGTAATAGTTTGGAATTACCTGTCTTGAGATCTATATGAGACACTAAATCAATTTCTTTAACACCAAGATGAAATAATACTCATCATTTTACTCAATTATGAGTACTGAAGAACAACAATGTCAGGCTGGAGACTAAGATGTGCCTGAGTCTTCACAATTCCGTGCAATGTAACGGATAGTGAATAGGGATGATAGAAAGAGAACTGATGCCTTTGAGCTGTGGTGCTGGAGAAGAGTGTCGAATATACCATGGACTGCTAGGAGAGCAAACAGGTTTGTCCTGGAAAGGGTGAAGCTGGACTTTTCGTTGGAGTCAAGAATTCTGAAGCTTCATCTGACATACTTTGGGTGTGTTGCAAGGAAGGTCTGGTCCTTGGAGTGGAACGTCATGTTTCGGAGAGTGGAAGGACGGCTCAGGAGAGGAAGACCTTCAGTGAGATGGATCAATTCTGTGATTGGGGTGGTGGGAATAAGTGTGGCAGAGATGGCGAGGTTTGCACAGGATAAAGCAGGGTTTGGGCTCTTGTACATAAGGTTGGTATGAGTCTCAAGCGACACATCGGCATATAACAACAACAACAACCATATAAAGATTGCTTATTAAAAATTCAACTTTAATTCAACTTTAAACATGTGAATGTTTAGACTTTGTGAATGTTCATGACAAAGAAGTATGATCTTTGGATTATAATAAATTAAAAATTAAGAATTATATATATATGAGAAAATGCAAAATAGTCTACTCTTACAAAAATGAAAACAAAAAACTCTTTAAAGCAAATTGCTAAAATATGAGACTATTTACATCAACAACATTAACTTTAATTACCAATTATATAATCAGTTAAGACTGACAAACACATAATTTTAAGTATTAGAAAATGTTGAATGTGTATGCTAAATCTGTTATGATAAAATTCAGAAGTATACAAATTTTGAGTTGGGAACAGGTTTTCTGTTCTAACAAATTGAAGAGTGAAAAAAAATAGTTTATCGTTTATCTGTCTTCATAGTCTCGGTCCACTCTTTGCTCTGTTTACTGATCATCTGTGTGATGTATAACTTCTATAGTGCTTAAATTTTTACTGTAATACATCTCTCCTTTTAAATTTTTTATGGCAAGTCTAGGATAGCTCTTTTCTAAAAATCAGGAGCTCTAGTGCATAGTGCATTGTGTGTTGAACTGCTAAATGAAAAGTCAGTGGTTCAAATCCACCAGCTGCTCTATGGGAGAAAGATGAATAGTCAGCTCCCAAAAAGATTTACAATCTCAGACAGCCAACAGACTGGTGATTCATAGCTTTAGGGTAGTGGTCTTGGGTTTGGTTTCTCTTACATAGTACATGAATTTTTTTCCTTTTTTTTTCAAAGTTTATACACCTTTAATCCATAAGAGATAATCTAAAAATATTATACATGAAGTGATGGAATATAATGTCCTTGGACCTTTGCTTCTTTGGGGAAGTAATACAGGTGTTGTTATGTACATACACGGGAGAGGGATGAACAATACATAACAACAACCATAGCATATATTTATCTATATAGATAGATAGATTAAAAAAAAAACAAAGTTATATAAATCATCATCAAAAACATTTTTCAAATTAGAGCCCAAGAAGAAACTGTTTTTCTAGAAAACATGCTTAGAATAATTTAATTTCCACAGTATGAAAAGAAAACAGACCAACAAGAGAAATCATTGCCAGAAAAAAATAACCTTAGAGAAGAATGTAGTTGGGGCATAATATGGCCATTCTAAGCAGAAAGCTCCTCTCAAGTCTTCTAAAACTCTCAAGAAATCCTGTGGAACAGCCTTGTCTAGTTTTATTGTTCTCTGGTAAGTTGAGGGGAGCTCTGGTGGTCTACGGGCAGTCGTGCTGCTAACCCAAAGTGGCCTGGCTTTTGTAATCCTCCAGTGACTCCATGAGAGAAAAATGGACGAGCTCCTCCCGTGCGATTTACAGGCTCACAAAAATTCACTGGAGCGTCAGCTATGATTTAGTTCTTACAAAATAGCAATGAAGAGTTTTTGAGTTTTAGTCAGATGGAGTTGAACATTTATCATATATGCCAGCAGTCTCGTAACACTGTGTCACCAAAACCCCTAAAATACAGGTAAGTTGCATAAAATTCTGTGGGGATAAAATGGATTTCTCATGGTAACTCACTTTATAGCTATGCGGTCTTTGAAAATGAAAGAGAAACTGTCCCTGAAAATCTGCTGGAGGGCCAGCTATGGGTCAGTTTGGATTCAATTATCAACAACAACAACAGCCTCTCCTTGGAATCCACTTTGAAAATGAAAAAAATAATCTTATTTTTAATTACACTAGATTTTAATGCCGTGAAGGCATACTTTGTTTTATTGTGCTTCAAATACACTTTAAAAAAAAAAATAAATTGAAGATTTGAGCAAACTCTTCCTGCATCAAGTAAGTATGTGGTTGTTCAGTGCATCAAGTCAGAACTGACTCATAACTGACCCTTTAGTGGGTTTTCAGAGGCAATAAATCATACAGATTGTCCCTTTTTCTCCTATGGAGGAGCCAGTGGACTTGAATTCCTTCACTGTCAACGAAAAAATTTGAGATAGAAAACATGCTATGATTAAGAGTATTATGGTTTTACAATAGGATAGTGTTTGGAAGCTACAGGAATTTTAAGATAGAACAAGAGACTTTAAAGAAATGAGCAGGTGCTCATCACCACCTGCTTTAGGCTGCTTCAGTATATATATACCCTGAGAGCATGACCATCTCTCCTTGGTTTTAGAAATAATTAAAAGTTCAGGGAGCTCTGGTGATCTAGTGGCAAGAAGCTGCACTGCAATCCCAGAGGTATGCGGTCCAAATCCACCAGATACTCTGCTGGAGAAGGAGGTGCAATCTCCTCCTGTACCAGTCAGATTTGATTTAACGGTACACACACAAAAAATAATAAAATTTTTAAAAAAGAAAGAAATAGTTAAAAGTTTTAGGACACCAGTATGAGAATATTTTAATGTACTCAATTGCTGTATTTCCTTCTTAAGGTGAGAAAAATGAAGAAACTAGGCTAAAATGCAGCACTCACCTTGTTAGCAAAACATTTTTCAATATGCAGTTTTTGCCTATCTGCAACAACCTCTCCATCAGGTAAAATAGCAAAGATAAACAGCTGAGCAGTTGGGGCCATGTTTGGTTCCACTCGAAAGGAGAAGGAAAACACTCCTTTCACTGGAGAATAGAGAGAGTGTAAGAGAATAAGTTGAGAAACAGTGCTCTTAATGTCATAAAGGGATTCCCAGATGACTTAACTTCTTTACATTTGGAACATATTTAAACAAGAACAGGTTAGCACTTGGATCATTGAGCATGTCTGCTGTCAGGGACCTCTCCAAACTTCTGAGGAGCAATGCTCTCAGTTTGAAGACTAATGTATGCTTGACTCAGGCCATGGTCTTTCTGATCACTTGCTGTGCATCTGAGAGCTGTGCAATGAATAAGGATGACAGAAGGAGAATTCATGCCTTTGAACTGTGATATTGGAGAATAGTACTCAATATTCTACTACCTGCCAAAGGAACACACAAATATATCTTGGAGGAAGGACAATCTGTATGTTCCTAGAAGCCAGGAAAAGAAAGATTTGTCTGACATAATTTGGGCGTGGTGCTAGATGTCCCTTGGAAAGGGACATCATGCTTGGAAATGTGGAAGGTCAGTGAAAAAGAGGAAGATCCTCAGTGAGATAGATTAACATAATTACTTCAACAATGCGTCCAAGTATATCAGAGATGGTCATGATGGCACAGGATAGGAAAGGATTCAGATCTGTTCATAGTTTTGCTGAGTCATACTCAACTAGATGACATCTAATGATAACAATTTATACAGAACAATTAGTGTGGAACAGCTAATAATAATTAATGCTTTTGAATTGTGAGCATTGAAAATACCACTGATTGTCAAAAGAACAAACACAACTGTCTGGATGGTAGCACAATCAGAGTGTTCCTTAGAGGCAAGGATGATGAAACAACATCTCACTTGTTTTGGGCATAGACGTCATACTAGGAAAGGTAGGAGATTGTTAAAAGAGATGAAGACCTTCAACAAGTTGGCCCAATACAATAATTACCACAAGGCTAAACCAGGCTAATCCTTGGAGGCAAGGATTCTGGGGCTTTGTCTGACATACTTTGGACATGTTGTAAGGAGAGACAGGTCTTTGGAGAGGGACATCATGCTGGGTAGAGTGGAGGGACAGCGCAGGAGGGGAAGACCCTCTATGAGATGGATTGATTCAGTGACTGGGGTAATCAGGATGGGTGTGTCAGAGGCAAGGCGATTAGCACAGGATAGAGCAGGGTTTAGGGCTGTTGTACATAGGGTCGCTATGAGTCGAAAACGACTCGACGGCACATAACAACAACAACAACAGGCTTGAGCAAGGGAGAGAGAATGAGGATGGTTCAGGATAGGGCAAGGTTCATATCTGTTGGTCATAGAGCCCGGAGGGGTTGTAGATGATGGCACCTAACAACAACAAACTATTCCAGAAGCTATCTTTGAAGAAATTGCTTTATGTGGCAATTTGGATTTTAGCTTTATTTTGAGAAGCAACCTTACTTGCTCTGGAAAAAGAATTTATAGAATCATATAAATCAATGATGAAATAGAAATTTAGAATGACTGCTCCTTATTAAGAACAAATAAATTAAAATTCTGTGTTTATAAAAAGTAATAAGATATCTATTAAGAAATATCTATAAGCCTAAGAAGATCTCAAGATGAATAGGATTTCAGGGTGGTAGACATTGCATCCTTATCTCAGACATCCTCATTTGGCTAAGAAAAGAGAAAGGATGAGAGGAAAAAAGAACAAACAGTTTCTCTATCCATTCATTTGTTGATGGACACTTAGGTTATTTCTAACTCTTTGTTATTGTGAACAAAGCTGTGATAAATGAATGGCTAGAGAAGCTGTGGTATATTTCACACAATGGAATACTATGCTGCATTGAAAAACAAGGAACTCATGCAATATTATTAAAAATGGATGACCCTGGAGGATATTATGTTTCATGAAATATCTCAGTCATAAAAGGACCAATACTGTATAGTGCCACTGTTGTAAAACAGGACTGACAGGGGTTGTGGGTGGGAGACTGAGAAAGATGGGATAATTTATGCATACTGCATTGAAACTGATGAAGAAGATAACTTTTTAAAAGATACATATGATTAGGTATTATTGTCATGACATGAGTCCAGAATGAAGGCTGCATAGTGGAGTCGATGTTTCTTTTACCTTTCAAAGAGAAGACCAAACTGGATGGAAGGGGTAGGCTGGGAGAAATAGAAAAAAAAATTCCAAGTCATAGTCATTTGATCTTTAACAAATAAAAAAATAAATTGCAAAAGAAAAAAAGAACAAACAAACTTTTCATCTGGAAGTAGAGTTGGAAGAAATTAAATTGAAAGTGAACTAGAAATTTTAAAAATTCTTAATAAATTTATTAAGATTTGGAATACAAGCTTAAATTAAAAAATTTAAAAAAAACAATTCATGTAACCATTGTGCAAATCAAATATTCATTGCCATGGAGTTAGAAAATACTCAGAGTTGACCTTCCTGCAGGTTTTCAGAGTAGACCACATAGGAAATTGCCTGTCTCTCTCCCAAGGACCTGCTGGTGGATTGAGTCACTAGAGGTGCCACCTTTTGAATTAGCAGCACAATTCCCCTTGAGTATGTGTTTGCCAGGGTTTTCTTGACTGTGCATAAATGTGGATCATAACAAACATGGATAGCAATGTAAAGAATAGGAATTCTAGAAATATGTCATTAAACTCACACAGAACCTATTCAAAGAAATTAAAAGATATTTGTACAAAACATGGGATTCAGAACCAACTTGAATAACAACTTTTGATAAAAATAAAGGAAAAAAATTTTTTAAGTGAAACCTCAAGTCTTGAAAATAAAGCCATGGATCACAGAATATTATTCCTATTCCTAGGCCTTGAAATAGAATGTTATCTGCCTCACTGGATTTCAAAATTGTTTGAACCTGTGAGATAGGTAGAGAAGTTATAGTATGTTCACACAATGCAATATGATGTAGCATTCCAAAACAATGAAGAATTTGTGAAACAGTGCACAACAGAGTGAGTCTAGAAGATATTATACTGAGTAGAATAATTCTATCACAAAAGAACAAGTACTACATAGGATCTCTACTATAAAAATAGGGTGGTATGGAGGGAAGGGTGGGGAGAGTGAGAATAAAATGGATAGACAATGAATACTATAATAAATAAATGAATGTAGAAATGGGCCAAAAACTCTAAGGAATTAGAGATATTTCTAGAATAGAAAATACAAGGGAGCAGACTATCCTCTGATGCTCCAGAAGGAATACAGTCCTCTACTCAGCATAGTGAGAATTATTACCTATGCTGTTGATGTTGTTTTTGTTTTTATTGTTGTTGTTGTGGTTAGGTCCCATCAAATCAAGTACGACTCATAACGACCCTATGAACAAAAGATCCGAACCTAGTTCTGTTAGGCGCTAGGCTCACAATTCGACACAGAAGAGCCCAGTGCAACAGTCACCTTGATAGTCCACCTGGTTGAGGGTCTTTCTTTCCTTCATTGATCCTCCACTCTTCCCAATATCATGTCACTCTCCAAGGAAAAGCACCTTCTAGCAATATGCCCAAAGTATGGGAAGCAAAGCTTCATCATTCTTGCCTCCAAAGAACACTCAGGCTGCACACCCTCCCCACAACATATCTATTAGGGGTTTTTGTTTTGTTTTTGGCCACCCATGAAATGTTCTGTGTTCTTCTCCAATACCACAGCTCAAAGGCATCAATTCTTTTTCTGTCATCCTTATTTATTGTCTAGGTCTCTGATGCATAGATTGTAATTTGAAATACCATGGCCTGAACTGGATGCATCTTAGTACTCAAATTGACATAACTAGTCGTCAATAATTTGGAAAAGTCCCTTTACCCATTGCAATGTGTCTCCTTATTTCCTGACTACTCTAGCGTTCTCTCTCTCTCTCTTTCCTTGTCTCTCTTTCTCTCTCTCTCTCTCTATTAGGAAGAGATGGAGACACTACAACAAGATAAAGGTAAACAGTCCAATTGGAAAAATGGGCACAGGATATGAACAGACACTTCCCCAAAGAAGACAGTCAGATGGCTAACAAGCACATGAAGAAATGTTCAAAATCCCTAGCTCTAAGAGAGATGCAAATCAAAACAACTATGATATATCATAGATATCATCTCACCACAGTAAGAATAGGAAAATTTAAGAGAACAGCAGCAACAAATGCTGGTGAGGGTGTGGAGAAACTGGAACTCTTATTCACTGTTGGTGGGAGTGGAACATGCTGCAACCACTTTGGAAGGCAGTGTGGTGGTTTCTCAAAAAGTTGCAAATAGATATACCATTTGACCCAGCAATTCCACTACTGGGAATATACCCCAAAGAGACTGTAACTGTCACCCAAGCATATATATGCACACCCATGTTTATTGTGGCTTTGTTCAAAATAGCAAGGAGTTGGAAACACCCTAAGTGCCCATGAATAAATGAATGGATAGAGAAGCTCTGGTATATTCACACAATGGAATAAAACTATATGCTGCATTGAAAAGCAAGGGACCCATGTGCAATATTATTCAAAATGGGCGACCCTGGAAGACTTTATGATGAGTCAAATATCTCAGTCACAATAGGACAAATACTGCATGGTGCCACTGTTGTAAAGCAAGGCTGACATTGGGGTTGGGAGGAGACTCAGAAAGATGGGATCAATAATATATACTGCATTGAAAGAGATGAGGCAGAAAACTGTTTAAAAGGGATAAGTGATTAGGTATTATTGTCATGACAGGAGTCCAGAATTAAGGCTGCATAGTGGAGTAGACCTGGGGTGGGGTGAGTTGAATTGTAAAACAATGAAAGCTTTTTTCTTTTTCTTTTCAAAGAAAAGAGCAAATTAGGGGGAGGCAGGGGTGGGCAGGGAGAAAAGTGCAAGAATGAATGAATGTAAATCCAAAGTCTTTGTAAATTTTCATTAAAATTTATAATAAAAAGTAGGAGGCCTAATCACATCATATCACACCCCTTATGTAATCAACATTCCACCCTAATCCTCACCAGTACAAGAAAACAAGCCTATGTAGAATCTGGTTCCTGCAGACAACTTCTAAACTGGATCTTAATGACATTGTTCGATAATTTTTACACTCTGTTGGTTTACCTTTCTATGGAATGGCAACAAATATAGACCTTTTACAGTCAGTTTGCCAGGTGGTTATTCTCCAGATTTCTTGACACTAGTGAGTGTATCCAGGGCAGTGTCTGTTGAAATATGTCGTTGGTATGCCTTCAATTCCAGGAGCCTTGATCTTTTGCCACTTCTTTCAGAGCAGTTTGAACTTCTTCCTTCATCACCACAGGCTCTTGCTCATACATTATTTCATGAAATTCTTTTGTGTCAGCCAGTTCTTGCTGGTACAGTAACTCTCTTTACTCCTTCCATCTTCTTTTAATGTTTCTTGGGTCTTTTAGTATTTTGCCCAAAGCATCCTTAAGTATTGCAATTTGAGGCTTGAATTTGTTCTTCAATTCCTTCAGCTTAAGAAATGCTGAGTGAGTTCAGCCCTTTTGATTTTCTGACTCCAGCTCTTTGCACATTTAATTATAATACTTTGTTTTATCATCCTAGGCTGCCCTTTAAATCATCTGTTGAGCACCTTAGTTTTTGTATTTCTTCACTTTGTTTTGGTTTCTCAGCATTCTAGTGCAATATTCAGAGTCTTGTTTGACGTCCATCTTGGTCTTTTCTTCCACTTTGCCTTTGTAATGACCTTTTTGCATTTTTCATGAATGATATTCTTGATATCCTCCCACAGCTTCTTTGGTCTTTGCTAATTAATATTCAAGGCCTCAAACCTGTTCCTGAGATGGTTTTGAAATTCAAGTGGGATAGACTTAAAGTCAAATTTTGGTTTCTGTGGATTTGATTTTATTTTCTTCAACTTCACCTTGAACTTCTATAAGAGTAGTTGGTGGTCTGTTCCACAATCAGCACGTGTCCTAGTTTTCATAGCTAATATTAAGTTTCTCCTACAATTCTATCCCCATATGTAATTGATTTGATTCCTGTATACCATCACTTGAAATCCATATGTGTACCCTGCATTTGTATTTCTTATAAAAGGTATTTGTATTGAATAAAGCACTGAATGTGCAGAATTCTATCATGCTATCTCCAGCTTCATTTCTGTCACCAAGTCCATGTTTTCTGAAAACTGATCCTTCTTTCCTGTTTCTAGTTTTTGCATTCCAGTCACCCATTATTATTAATGCATCTTGATTACATGTTCAATTGATTTCTGACTGCAAAGTTTGGTAGAAATCTATTTCCTCCTCTTTACGTCTAGTTGTTGGTGCATACATTTGAATAATAGTGGTACTCAGGGGACTTAGTTGTATGTATATTATCCTGCAACTCACTAAATTGTATTTCAAGATGGATCTAGTAATAACTTTTGAATTATGAAAGCAATCTCATTTTTCTAACCTTTTCATTCTGGAATAGTAGATCAGATGATTATCTGATTCAAAATGTCCCATGCCAAACCATCTCACTTTGCCAACACCTAGTATGTCAATATTTATGTTCTTTATTTCTTTTTGGGGGGCTGGAATTCAGGTGGTGAAGTAGTCTTGAAGAGCTGGATTCTAAAGATGCTTGTTTTCTTGTTCTGATGTGGATTAGCGTGGACTGTTTACTTGCTATTGTGTGTGAGTTTATTTTATTAGGCCTTCTATTTAAAACACATTTTGTCACCAGGTTGGGAAGACTTCTGGAAGAGCTGGATTTTACAGAGGTTTGTTTTCTGGTTCTAATGAAGTTAAGGTGGAATGTTTATTTTTTCAGGTCTTTCGTTTATAGGGTCATCTAGGACTCAATGGCACTTAACAAGAACAACAACAACAAGAGAGCTCTGTTGGCCTAGTGGATAGTTACGCTACCAAGGCAAAGGAGCATGATTTTAATCTGAGGCCCTCAGGCCTGGTTTTAGTTGTTTTTGGTCAAACCATCTTCTAAGTTGTATAGCCCTGGTCTATCCATTTGCTGTACAGAGGTAACTCATGGTTGCTGTGATGCTAAATACTGTGACTCTTATGTGTCAAATGTGATAATGGTTGCCCATAGTGGACAGTGTTTGGTGGAGCTTAGCAAATAAAACAAGCTTAGAAGCAGGAGTGGCATCCACTTCCAAAATAACTTGTGTCTGGAAACTCTATGAACTTGGAGAAATGAAAGTTCTACAAGTGTTCAGGTCTTTCTTTCATAGGGTTGCTATGAGTCGTCTGCAACTCAATGGCACTTAACAACAATAATTATTTTTAACAATGCCCAATTTTCCTACATTTATGCTTCTAACATTAACAATTAAAATATATTACTTTTTTTAAGTTCCTACATTTAAAATAATCTTCGGGGTTTTTTAAAAAAACAAAAGGAAGACCTGATGTCTAATCAATAACTCAAAGTATTTTAAGTTCTCTTGCTCCAAAAATACATTTTTTCTTTCAAAATAAATCACTTTAATTATTTATTCCAAAACTTTAAGGGAAATAGAATTCACTTTGAGAATTAGATGATTTTTTAAAAAATAAACAATATTTTAAAATATAGTTTTCCATGTACACTGTGTTTTATACAATTATTCATATACATTGTTTCATTCATGTACATTGTGTTTTCTGTAAATTACTATTTCTTTATGATTTTTATCACTTTCCTTTGCCAAGCCCTAATACATGTTGCCTATTCCTTCTCCTCTCCCCCAAAATGCCCATTAACCTCTGCTGTCCTAGTGATTTTTCACCCTCTCCCTCTTCCTGGCTCCTCACCCCCACCACTTTCCCTTTTGAATACTTGTGCATATATTGCTCAGTTACTCTTTTATATTCACAGTAGCAGTTTTATACTGTATATGTGTTTTTTTGTGACTGAGTTAATTCACATGGTATAATGTCTTTAATCTCCCATGATGTGTTCATTTTTATTTAGTGCTGCATAGTATTCCACTCTATGAATGTACCACAATTTTTCGAACCATTTATTGAGGGATATAGTGTCATCATTGTGAATTATTTAATTATAAGATAAATGTACTTAGTAAAAATGAAATGTAAAGATAGAAATGTTTTAAAGAGAAGAACTGATTCTATTATTTGACTGAAGTGAAATAAGAATGTTATATCCTATTTTATTATCTTTCCCCTTTCGTTTGATACAAAGTTGGTTGGCAGTATCTCGGATTTAAAAATAAATCTGTAATACTACATTGTTCAGAAATTAAAGAGAGAACAGGAAATTATGAAAATACTTACTACTTCCTTGTTCAAAGGACACCACTTTAATTCCTGATTGTAAAATGCTTCCTCTTGCTTTGATCTGAAACACATTGAAAATAGGTAAAGAAGCAATAATCTCACTATTCCAACTGAGAAGTTAATTTCATTACATAAATTCCAATGTTCTTATATGCATTTTTACCCTTAAAATTGCAAATACATAATTTTGCAATTTGTTTTCTAATATTTACTATTTTTCTTGGATATTGATAGTTCAGCTTTACATGTTATTGTTTCTTTTCAACAAATATTTAAAGCATTGAGTATATGCAAAGAAAAATAGGATGAAGTCAGATTTAAAGTATGCATAAGTATTTTCTCCTGGTACCTCTATTAAAAAACAAAAAGAAGAAACATTGGACTATTGAGAACTCTGTATCTACGAAGCACTGAACTAAATGATTTTGCTCTAAATTTATATATAGTGTTCATAGTAACTCTGTAAAGTAGGTGTTACTATTATGTCCTATATTCAGATAAGAAAATAGAGATATTTTTCTTTATGGATTAAATTAATTGTTCAAGGACACATAAGTAAGAAGTGAAATTGTTGTAAGAAGTATTAAGTTATAAAAAGTAATTGTTGTGAGTAATAAGTTGTAATAAGAAATTTTTGTAAGAAGTAATAAGTTGGAGTTAAGATTCCAATGTATTTATAATTAATTTCCTTTTTCATACACTGCTGTTAAAGATGTTATTTATATTTAACATAAATATAGTTATTCATAGATTCTATACAGAATTT
The DNA here is from genome assembly GCF_000299155.1 of Elephantulus edwardii. Lineage (NCBI taxonomy): Eukaryota > Metazoa > Chordata > Mammalia > Macroscelidea > Macroscelididae > Elephantulus > Elephantulus edwardii. The sequence goes on along the minus strand of NW_006400092.1, from coordinate 846,300 downwards.
CCTGTATAATCCTTTTTCCCTACCTAAGATTATTTGCTTGGACAACTAGCAGACTTGGCCATTCTATTTGGGAAGAATGTAGTAATCCCCAAAATAATGTTGAAATGAATTCTTTTATGCAGCCTTTAACTTTGTTTGTTTGGAATAGTTCAGTTTGAGAGATTTTCCCCATAAACCCTGAGGAGTTACTTTGGCCCATCTTTCTGCACTATACAGTTTGTTATTTTTGCCCGGGTTGTGATTGCTATTTCACAGGTAAATTGTAAACAACATGTAGTTTTACACTTTTCTGCTGCAACCTGACCTCTGATTGCAGGGATCAGTTAATAGACTAAGTAAAATAAGTTATCTATAGCTTGCTATAGAAATGAACTATCTCTTGCTTACTGAGAGGATAAATTAGTTTATGACCATGGTGAGAATGGCATGTTTTGAAATTGAAAGGAAGTTGTGAATATAGACAGTCACTTCATAGAGGTTTTTCCTGACAGAAAGAAACAAGAACAGCAGCAGAAAGAAGCAAAGGAAAGAAAGCAGAGAGAAGAAGCAGAGATAAAGAAAGAAGCTTAGGAGTCCCCTAAAAAAGCCATTACCGAGGTCAATAGCTGAAACCCTGAAGATATCAGAAGCCCAACAACAGGTGCCCAGCAGAAAAGTCCCTGGTGACAGATAGAGAGACATGCAGAGCCTGTTCTGAGGGAGCTGAGAGGACTCTTGCATGACTGAGAGGAGTTAAGAGAGCTTTGCTTTGTGGAAAAAGGTAAACTTTGCGCACATTTTACTGATCCTGATACCTGTTGATATTCATCCCAAGTTATATTCTGCTCCTTAATAAGCCACCTAACTATAAATATAGTATATGAGTTCTGTGTGGCTACTGAAACACATTATAGAAACAAGAAGAATGTAGAGTTTTATGAGATGGATAAGTGCTGTAAGAACTGGTAAAGAGGTTGAGACAGGTTGTATGTTGGACCTTTACCACATAGAGAACAGATTTGAGTTGATCAAGATTTGCACTGTCCCATCTGAATTGAGACTTATTCTAACATCAGTTCCTTCATTATTACTATATTATGCTATCAATTCATAATACATCTATCAATGTACTTTTCTTTTGCCATACTAGTTGTGAGGTTTAGAAATATTTAGAAACTACTTCACCAAAGAAGACATTCAGGTCACAAACACATGAAGAAATGTTCAAAATCCCTAGCTCTAAGAGAGATGCAAATCCAAACAACTATGAGATATCATCTCACCCCAGTAAGAATAGCAAAATTTAAGAGACCTGCGAACAACAAACGCTGGAAAGGTTGTGGAGACACTGGAACCCTTATTCACTGTTGGTGGGAGTGTAAAATGGTGCAACCAATATGGAAGGTTTATGGCACTTTCTCAAAAAGTTGGAAATAGAAATACCATTTGACCCAGCAATTTCACTACTGGGAATATACTCCAAAGAAACAATAACTGCAACCCAAGCAGATATATGCACACCCATGTTTATTGTGGCTTTGTTCACAATAGCAAAGAGTTGAAAACATCCTAAGTGCCCACTAACAAACAAATGGATAGAGAAGATGTGTTATATTCACCCAATGAAATACTACACTGCATTGAAAAGCAAGGAACTCATGAAATATTATAGGAAATGGGTGACCCTGGAGGACATCATGCTGAATTAAATGTCTCAGTCACAAAAGGACAAATACTGCATAGTGTCACTGTTGTAAAATGGAACTGACATGGGGGAGGAAAGACTAAGATGGGATAAATTATGTATACTGCATTGAAACTGATGAGGAAGAGAACTGTTTTAAAGGGATATAAGATTATGTATTATTGTTATGACAGGAGACCAGAACAAAGGCTGCATAGTGAAATAGACTTGGAGGGAGGAATTGTATGACAACGAAAGCATTTTTCTTTTACTTTTCAAAGAGAAGAGCAAATTGGGGGAGAGGGGTGGGCAGGGAGAGAAGTGAAACTATGAATGAATGAAAATCCAAAGTCTCTGTAATCTTTCATTAAAATGAATAATAAATTAACTAAATTTTTTTTTAAATACTTAAAAACTCTATAGCTATAAAAGGAAATCTACTGACCTAGTGGCTAAGTAAGTGCTTGACTGCTAACTGGAAAACATATAATGACTCAAACCCACCACCTCAGAGAGAGGTGGCAATCTGTTTCCTTGAAGATCACAGCTTTGGAAACTCTGTGGGGCAGTTCTTCTCTGTTCTATAGGATCTCTATGAATGAGAATCAACTCAGTATCAACAAGTTTTGTTTCTTTTTTTTATCTTTTGGTGTGAAGTGTCTTATCATTTTAATATATGTTTTGTCAGTTAATGACAGAATTATGTCTCAAGAAGATGGTTTATTATATTTGCTTCCTTTTAAATTAATTCTTCGTTTTAATCCTTTCATTACATATCTGTTTTCTAAGAAAAACATTCTTGTTGACTAATAAAAGCTTGTGTTTTAAGTTTTTTCTACTCCCACTCAGTAATTTTCTTTGAAAGTCAGCATGAAAAATACCCATTAATTTCAATGAACAAAGTTAGAATATAAATGAAAAAGCAAATCATTTGTAACCCTGAGCTAAAAACACACATCCAATCCATATTGATATGCTTTCTTTTAAGCATTATTTAGACAGGAACTACATGTTTCTAGAGGCTTCACAATTAGAAGGAACTATAGTGGCTTTTATTCTTACCAAGAAGTAGAAAGTGAACTCATTTTGGCACTTCATGATCTCTTCATTCAGAATATAGTGCACTTTGATTTCCTGCATTTGTCCGCAAGTCAAAGTACCAAAAGCAGATTCAAGGTGAATATAACTTCCGCTTGGGGAGAACACATGATTTACAGTACGAAAATCATTTTCATGGTGTCCTTGAAGCCACCAGTTATCAAAACAGTATTGGGTCTCTTTATAACGAACCTAGTAGAATAAATAAAGTTCTTAAATAGTTTGTTATTTATATATAAATTTTACTTGTTGTTATGTGCCATAGCAACCCTATGTACCACAGCCCTAAACACTGCTCTATCTCCAACACATACATTCTCATTATCCCAGTCACTGAATCAATCCATCTCATTGAGAGTCTTCTTCTCCTGCGCTGCCCTCCACCCTCCCAAGCATGATGTCCCTCTCTAAGGACTGATTCCACCTTGTAATATGTCCAAAGTATGTGAGACGAAACTTCAAAATCCTTGCCTCCAAGGAGCAGCTTCTCCAGGATGGACTTGTTTGTTCTCTTTGCAAGCCATAGTATTTTACTCATATATTAGAACCAAGTAACATGGCTCTTTTTTAAAAAAAAATTATTTTTACAAGTTTCTTTTCCCAAGTAAAATAAACAGCTTCACTTTAAAGCCATATAAAGTTAATGTATACTAATTGGTAGATGTTTTTAACCTACATTAAGATCAATCAGTTTTTTTCTTAATGCCCTTATAACTGTAAATTTCATAAGAACGTTTAAATATTTGACACAAACAAAAATAATAGTACATTAAAGAAATCTAGCAAAATCTAGCATGTCTTAAGGTTATAAAAAATGTTATCAAAGGAATACCAAGATTGATACCAAAGCTCAGTGTCTAGTTTATGTCATAATCAGATTTTATGTAAATTCGAAATTTTCTGGCATAGGCTATTATGTTTCTTATATTTAGTTTTCCAAAGTGGTTAGTTTCTATTTTATTCCTTGTCACTTGCCCTTTTAACCCTAGCATTCAAATGATTCCATATATCCTTAAATGGTGTGGCCCCATTGACTTGTGTTTTTTCATTCCCAAATATTCCCTTTACTTACATTGACTGTAATGGAAGAAGATGTTAAGCTGGTAGTATCAATGGAAATATTTGCCAAGCCATGTTCATCAGTAGTAAAGTGGTACTGAGGACCATTTTGATTCACCCAGGCAACTATGACTTGTTTTGGGATTGGTTGAGCCTTCTCATCAACTAGAAGAACCTAGAAATATGAAATTGATAGCTGGTTCCAAGTATCAAATTTTGTCATTGTTGTCATGTGGTATTGAGTTGGCTCTGAGGCATAGCAACTCACTCATGACAGGAGGAAGCTCTTCCTGCCCCTATGCCAATTTCAAAATTTCCTCTATGGTTAAACCCGTTTTTTACAATCACTGTGTCAATTCATCTTCTAAAAAGTTTTCTCTTTCACTTACTCTTTATCTTTCCAAGTATGATGTCCTTCTTTAAGGACTGCTCCCTTTTGATAACATGCCCAAATTTTGCATTGACATCTTTCTGTCATATTGACTTCTTGATCCCCTGTTGACTGCCTGTCACTTACTGTAGATCTCAGAATACGGCAACAAGACAGGTATTCTGAACTCAATTATTTTTCTTGTTGCTATTTTCATATGGATAACCTATAGGCAAAAGTGG
>NW_006400092.1:839410-840785 GCF_000299155.1 Elephantulus edwardii | reverse complement strand
GTTATTCAGATGACACAACCCTGCTTGCTGAAACTGAGGAGGACCTGAAGCGCTTGCTGGAGAGGGTCAAGGACTGCAGCCGCCAATATGGATTGAGGCTCAATGTCAAAAAGACGAAGATTCTCAGTACTGGACCAATTGGCAGCATCAGGATGGATGGTGAAGTTATTGAGATTGTTCACAGCTTTAGTTTGCTTGGCTACACAGTCAACAGTCTTGGCACCCGTAGCCAGGAAATTAAAAGGTGTATTGCCATGGGGAAGTCTGCTGTTAGGGCCTTCTCCAAAGTACTAAAGAGCAATGGTGTCTCTCTGGAGACTAAGGTGTGTCTGATACAGGCTGATATGATCTGATATGGTCTTTGCTATCACTTGTTATGCATCAGAGAGTTGGACAATGAACAATTAGGATAGAATAAGAATTGATGCCTTTTAGTTGTGGTGCTGGAGAATAGTATTAAGAGTACCATGGACTGCTAGGAAAACAAACAGATTCATCCTGGAAATGTTTAAACCAGGTGGCTCCTTGGAGGCAAGGATTCTGAGGCTCTGTCTAACATACTTTAGACATGTTGCAGTCTGACCTGTCCTTGGAGAAGGACATCATGCTTGGGAGGGTAGAGGGACAGCTCAGGAGGGGAAGGCCCTCTATGAGGTGGATTGATCAGTGACTGAGGTAATCGGGATGGGAGTATCAGAGACAGTGCAATTGGCATAGGACAGAGCAGATTTAGGGCTGTTGTACATAGGGTCACTATGAGTTGCAAGCGACTCGACGGCACATAACAACAACAACAAAATCTCATGGTAGGGTCAGCTACTAGGCGGTCCTGAGTTGAACGCATATAACAACCACAAATCATACAGGAAGAAATTGCTCATCTTTCTCTCAAGGAACCACTGGTGGATTTGAACTGCCTGAGAGGCAACACCTTTGTGGTTAACAGCACAGCTCTCTAATGGTTATGCCACCAGAACTCTCAATACACTGTAAGAAGGTTCAAAGCTAAACATATTCTAAACTGTTATACACCTTTTATGAGATCTGCATGAATAATTTAAGAAATCCTTTGTTCGTGAAAAAAAATCATCCTACACTATGACCTTGGACATTCTCATCTCTTCTATAAATTTCTAGTTAATTCTTACTCTTTCAAGTCTTCTGTTTTCTTACACTCTTCTTTCAGCCTAAAATGATCTCGTCAAATCACACTTATACATGCCTTCATTTCTTGTTAATATTATACAAAATAGTAGGGTCAATGAAGAAAGTGTAAAATTTATAGTATGACACTGAAATGAGGCAGTTACCTATACACTGTCACTTCATAGCTTAACTATTTAAAAAATCAAAAGTAGCTAGAAATCATATATTA
>NW_006400092.1:837544-838065 GCF_000299155.1 Elephantulus edwardii | reverse complement strand
AGTAAAATACAAAGATAAAAATATAATAATAAAAAATAAAAAAGAATGAATATGTGCAAGCCAACATCAATTCCTCATATTACAATTACATTTCTTATATCTGTTTATGTTATTATGGAGAAAAAATATATAAGGGCCTGTTTTTCTGACTTTTCCCTTAAAGCAGAGAGATATTTGCTTTAGTTGTAAAGAAGAGGGGATATACATTATAAATTAATTGGTTTAATGTCTTTTTCATTGTACAATGCTCTGAACATCTTCTAATTGTTTTTAATTGTCTAAATAAATTGGCTCTAAAAAAATTATGACTATGTAAAAGGATATTTTACCTGCCCAAAGAAAGGAAGTCCATGTCTGTAATGTGAATCTGCTTTTATAAAACGCAGTTGGCTTAATATTTTTGTGATTTCACACACTTCAGACTTAGTAAGTTCCAATTCTAAAAAAGAACCAAGGAAATTGAACCATTCTATTTGTCCAAAACTTGCCTGTTCCCTCTAGGGTTGGGGTTTTTTGGTTTT
>NW_006400092.1:835654-836524 GCF_000299155.1 Elephantulus edwardii | reverse complement strand
AAAGGCCACTGTCAAAGACTACAAAACACTGAAAAATGATGATACCAGTTTGAAGACTAAGTTGCACCTGATTCAGGCCATTGTCTTTTCAATCACTTACTATATGTCTTAGAGTTTGGTAACAAATAAGGATTATGAAAGAATTGATACCTTAGATTTGTGGTTTTGGAGAAGAGTACAGAATAGTCCATAGCCTTCTAAAAGAATGAACAGGTATGCCTTAGAAAAGGTGCAGCCAGAGTTCTCGGAAGCAAAAGAAAGGCAAAATTTTGTCTCTTATGCTTTGGACATGCTGCTAGGAAGTGTTATTCATTGGAAAGGGACATCATGCTTGGAAAAGTCAGCCAAAGAGAGGAAGCCCCTAATGAGATGGATTGGCACAGTGACTGCCACAATGGTTTCAAATGTATCAGACAGTGAGGATGGCACAGGATTCAGATTTGTGGTTCATATGACATACTCAGGTTGATGACCCTTAGCAACAATGGTTGTCCTGTAGGACTGTAGTAAGAAGTGAAAATGCATGAAAAGTATGTAGTAAATATACATGGAAATAGAAAAGTTTATTTATTTTTAACTATTAAATATACTTTTCTGACCACTTAGATGTACAAACTATAAACTAATGTTTCTTATACGTGCAGAAATCTTACCATATTCTTCTACCTTGAAGGAATGCTCTGTCTTTTCACCTGACTCCTTCTGCAGGATGATGTTGTAGGAACCCAGAATGGGCTCCGTTGAGAGTAAGAAAGAGAGCTGGCCGAGTCCCTTTTGCAGTGTGAAATTTTGCCATTGGAAAATTCTGTTTTTCTTGGGATTCTATAGATAAAAATACTGTGAGCTCATACAAATAATTGTTACGTAAAG
>NW_006400092.1:829059-835554 GCF_000299155.1 Elephantulus edwardii | reverse complement strand
TTTTACTGATTCCAATACACTAAGCCACATTGCCCCAATTACTGTATCAATCAATCTCATCCGGGGTCTTCCTTTCTTGTGCTGTCCCTTCACCCTTCTGAGCATGATGTCCTTCTCCAAGAACTGGTCTCTCCCCGCCAGATGCCCAGAGTATTTGAGACAAAACTTCAAAATCTTTCAAAAAGACCTATTTGTTTCTTGATGATCCATGGTGTATGTTTAAGACTCTTCTCCAGCACTACAATTCAAAGTCATAGACTCTTTTTCTGTCATCTGTAGTATTGTCCATCTCTCTGATGCATAACAAGTAATTGTGAAGACAATGGCCTGGATCAGGCACACCTTAGTCTCTAGACTGACATCATTGTTTTTCAGCACTCTGGAGAGGTCTTTGACAGCAGATTTTCCCAGTGCAATTTGTCTTTTGATTTCCTGACTGCTGGAGCCAAGAGTGTTGTTTGTCTAGCTGTGCAAGTTGTAATTGTTAACCTGAATCCCTTTTCCATCTATTATAGTGTTGCCAGGTTTCCCAGTGGTGAGAATCTTTGTTTTCTTGATGCTAAGCTTCAATCTATCTAAGAGACTGCAGTTCTTAACCTTCTGCAGCAGGTGCTTCAGGTCCTTCTCAGTTTCAGCAAGGAAGGTTACGTCATCTGCATATCATTTGTTGTTGATGAATCTTCTTCCTCCAGTCCTGGTGCCACATTCCTCTCAGAAAGCCCTGCTTCCTGATTGATCTGTTCTGCATACAGGTGGAAAAGGTATGGAGGTGGATGCATCCCTGATGCACTCCTTTCCTGATTTTGAACCTGCAGTGTTTCCTTGCTTCGTTCTGGGGACTGCTTCCTGGTCCAAGTACAGGTTTCATGTAAGCACCACTTTTTACATTTAGAATATAGCTATTTTTTCATTCTATCAGTTTTAACTATATGAAAAAATATCAATATACATAATACCCCAATTTCTTTAGTTTCACAAGAATTTCTCTTTGGTCCACTTAAGCTTTTGATTATGTCTGTCTCACCTCTGATTCAGGCCATGGTCTTTCCACTTTCTATGCATCTGAAAGCAGGACAATGAATGAGGATGACAGAAGAATTGATACCTTTTGAGCTGTGGTGTTGGAGAAGTCTACTGAATAGCTCATAGATTACCAAAAGAACAAATATGCCTTGTAGAAGTTGCAGCCAGAGTACTTCTCGAAAGCAAAAATGGTAAAGCTTTACTTCATATACATTGGTCATGTTGCTATGAGAGACTATGATCAGAAATCGGCATGATGCTTGGGAAGGCAGAAGGTCAGCAAAGGAGAGGAAGACCTGCAATCAGTGGACTAACAGAGTGACTACCACAAAGGGGACTAATGTGTCAGGATGTGTGAGGATGGTACAGGATAAAACAATATTCAGATCTGCTGTTCATAGGGTCGCTATGGGGTATACTCTAATCAGTGACACCTAACAATAACAACAACATCTTCTCAGTTACCTCACTCTATCTTCATTTCTACCTTTCTCACGTCCCTTCTAACTATAACTTCCTATCTAGGAAATTTTTCTCTTTGGCAAAAAGTATTTTTAAATTTATAACACAAAACACCTCCTCATCAAGATAATCCTCTTTATGTATAATCTATTCAAAGTAGATCAGATATGTTGACCTTTTCTTATCACAAAGGTTATTTTTCAAGCATTTAATTTTGCTAATATTTTCTATTTTTCTTTTTTATTCTCATATTCTATTGGTTTTCATGCAATAAATTATATACATTGTGCTTCATTAATACATATTTTGTTTTACCCAGTCTTTCATTTACATTGTGTTTCGTACAAAATTCATATACATTGTATTTTCTGTAGTTAATTAGTATTGCTCTATACTTATTATCTCTCCATCTTTTCAAGCCTTCATTGAATCTTCCCTATATCCTTACCCTCTCATCTATCTACCTACTAACCATTGCTCTACTGGTGATTTCCCTCCTTTTCTTGTTCCTTTCTCCATTTCCTTTTACCCTTTTGAACACTTATGCACATCTTGCTCAGTTATCCTTCAATTTACAGTAACAATTCTTATTTCTATAAATTATCACTTTCTTCACATTAATTTAACCCTTTTCCACTTCCTTTGAGCCAACTTTAACTCACAGTTATCTTTTTTTGGTTGTTGTGACAAGACATCCTAGTGGTCATCTGTCTCCTGTGGAAGCAGCTGAGGCATTCGAACCACTGACCTTTCAGGTAGCATTGCAGCACTTTAGCACTATGTTACCAAGGTTCCTTCCTTTTGACCCTTAGTTTCCCTCATCCTATGAAAACTGTATGATGGCTATACGTGTGTGTGTGTGTGTGTGTACACACACTTTTGGGGCAATTTTGTGTAAGCTGTTATTTTATTTAATAATATTCAAGAAAGATAACATTTTACATAAAGTGGTAGCTTCATTAATGTGTATAAAATTAATAAACATCTCAAAATAATACAGACCTGTTCCCTCCTCTTTGATTGTTCCTTCCACTTTTATGGACAAGTTATAGCCACCTCGTCTCAGTTGAAGCCTTTCTGCTTTTATCACTTTTGTGAAACAACCTGTTTTGTCTGCCTGAAGAGAGAGAAAGAAAATCTCTAATTTGACACAAGAGACTTAGTGATCAAGCTAATAATAGTCATGGGGGGGGGGGAAGCCAAAACATTGCATGTATTAGTCAAATGTCAAAATCATTGCTACCAAGTCAAAACTGACTTATGACTGAGTATCTTTCGGGTTTTTGAAGCTGTAAATCACATGACAGGAGATTGCCTATCTTTCTCCCAAAGAACCACTGGTGGATTGGAACTGCCTGAAAATTAAGGCCTTAGGGTTAGCAGTGAGCCTCCCTAAGGATGGCATCACTGGAACTTCCTACAAATAAACTAGTCATCCTTTTGGTACCATGTCTAATAATTGCATAAAACTTCTTTATTATCTTTATGATCACTTCCAAGGTCTGCCTTACACTCTTCTCATTGGAAAATCTTTCCTAAGATTCCATTATATGAAGTTTTCCAATGTTTTCAAATATGTCATGGTATTTTGTAATTCTACCTTTTTGCATACAATGTTCCTCAAACAATAACATTGTTACTTATTCTTACCTGCTCAACACTTAATAGGAAAAAAATAAAAGAAAAAATGATCAAACCAGGTGAGTCCCTCTGTATCAGATTAGAACTGCACTCATATTTTAAAAGGAGATCACCAGGCCCTTCTTTCAAAATGAATTCAAATTTCCAACATTTTGAGAAGTAGCTAAGAAATTAGCTATACCAAGTCTTGGCCAACACTTACTGTTTTTCAAAACTCAACTCAGATTAACATCGTCTAAGAAGTTTTCCATAATCAACCACACACCTAAATATTGGTTCCAACCCCAAGAAAGTAAAGCTATTTCTGTGAAGTTAAATCTGACTCATAGAAACCTTCTATTGGTTTTCTGACACTTTAAGTTTTCACAGGAGGATCTTTCGCTCATGGAGTGAGTAGTGAATTTGAGCTATAAGTTTTTTTGTTAGTAGCTTTTAGTATTATGCATTATTCCACCAGGACCTTTAATATTGCTTAGGGATTTTGTTGTTCTTGTTGTTGTCTTCTATGTTTTCTCATTGTCCATAACAGTAATAAGAACAAATTTATTTCCAAGTTAAACATTGTATTCCATGTTTTAAGTTCTCTTATTACTGCTTATCTTTTTAGCCTACTCAGCACACTGACTTCTTATTTATTTGCCCTCTGCTGCTTTAAAAACTTTTTTCTCCATCTATTTACAGTCCTTGCTCACTTTTAAATACTCATTTTCTGAAACTATTAGTCTATTCATTTATTTTTTATTATGATAAATTCTACTTTTTGATATCTCCCTCAATTACTCTAACTATTAAAAACTTTACTTTGGTATAAAGGGAACCTCTTGCTTTGTGCAGATGATACAACCTGCCTTGCAGAAAATGAAGAAGACTTGAAGTATTTGCTGCAAAGATTAAAGATTACAGCCTTCAATATAGATGGCATCTCACATCCAGAAAACAAAAATCCTCACCACTGGACCAATAGACAATGTCATGATAGATGAAGAAAAGACTGAAGTTGTCAAGGATTTCATTTTACATGAGTCTGCAATTAAAAAAAACCCCATAACAGTAGCAGTCAAGAAATCAATAGCCTATAGACTGCCAAAAGAACAAATAAGTATATCCTGGAGGAAGTGCAAATGAGGTACTCCTTAAATCCAATGTTCATGAAACTCTACTTCATATGCATTGGGTATGTCAGTAGGGGGAAATTCTTGGGGGGAAAAAACAACATTATGCTGGGAAAGGTGGAGTGTGAGAGAAAGAAAGGAAGACCCACAAAAAATTAGATTAACACAGTAATGGGGCCCAAATACATTGGAAATGGAGGATGGTGCAGAACAGGGCAAGGTAGACTGTTGTTTGCCGGTTATTTGTCGGTTGTCGACTTGATGGCTCCTAACAGCAGAAATCAATTCATTGCCTCTCTACGTCTTCCTCTTCAGCTCACTATTCGTTTAATATTCTTCCCTATGCACTTTAGATTCTCCTGTTAACCACTTTCAGTACTCTTTGTCTGTTCCATAATAGTTAACTTGAGATAATTCCTTTGTATCTCTTTATACCTTGCAGTCTTCAGTACAGAAGATTACAAATATGTCAAAATCATGTCATTATAATTCATACTTTGGACCTTCAAATATAACCACGCTACTCCCAAAATTAAAACAATAACCCTCATGTAGATCCCTAATGCTACCAAGTATTTTTATAGGATTTCTCTTCACAGTTTTCCACAGTGACTATTCATTGCTATATTTTAGTCATTATTGCAATCCAAGAGGAAAAAGATCTGGTATTAGTTCCCTGGATAGAGTGACTTTTGCTTACTTACCTGTTGGCTAAATTCATGACAGAAATATTGCCAATTTGGGTCAGAACATCCAGATAGGTAGTGAATATATTTTCTGCATATCTTCATTGTCACTAGACCAGAGACAGGCTTTCCATATGTATATCTGCAAGAGGAGAGCAGTGATACATAATCAGATATTTAACATAAGAAACACAGATATTTCTTCACCTTATTTGCTCCATTAGTTGGGTTGTCTATGAATTACTAGCTAGTTAAATTAATAAAGTAATACATTCATCTAAAGAATTACATTAAGATGTATGTAGAAAGCACTTTTCTAAGTCATCCTTAACTCATATATGTACTTCTAAAAATAGAATCTGATTTTTTAATATATTGTGTTTCATTCACATATGTATTTTAAGGAAATAAGTGAGAAGCTATACATTGAAACAGTAGCTAGAAATAAAACTATGTTATATGAACAATATCTTAATCAGTCTCATTTACAAACATGATGCAAAAGTTGAACTTAGTCTATTCATACTTATAGGCAAAAAAGATGGGTTTGTTTTGTTTTGTTCTGTTTTTTTTTAAAATTAGACAACTAATGAGAAATTACATGAAGTGGACGTTGTTGTTGTTGTTGTTGTTATGTGCTATTGAGTCACCTGCAACTTAAAATGACCCCATATATGAGCTCTGAACCCTGCCCTATCCTGAGCCAGTCTCACTGTCTCTGACACACTTACCACCATTATCCCAGTTACTGTGTTAATCCATCTCATCTGCAGTTTTCTTTTCCTGAGTTATCCTTCGACCCTTCTAAGCATGAGGAGGACACCATGAAGCACACAGTGGGATACAAATTTTTGAATCTGCCATCAAATTTATGTTTAAAATCTGTGGATGTGGGCCTAGGAAATCTACACATCTGTGAAGCACTCCAGTAGATTCTTATACCTATTCTCGTTTGAATCCTACTGCCTTAGTAGCAGTTGTGAAGTCAATGAGTAGAGGAGTAGAAATGAAATTTTATTTAATTTTTTTAGTACAACTTACAGGCCACAGACGGATACTGGAAATTCTTTCTCTGTAAAAGCAATTCTCTTGGGAATTTTCACTTGGACTTCAAATTTGGGCAAAACTGTTTTGATTAGAAGAGAAAAAGAGGTGAGAATGGGATCTTCCAAGTGTCAGTAATGGATTATATAATAGAATCTTATAACATGGGATCATATAACATGAAACAATTGTAAATATATCAAAACCACTACTGACAAAGCCTTCTTATTTCCTCATTATCTTTTCCTTTGATTTAGAACTGACTCATAGCGGTCCCTCTAGCAAGTTTAAGGCAAATGCCATTGTTTACTATGGAAATTTATGTTAACTTGTTTTAGGTGTTTCAGAGGGAAGCCCTGGTGGTTTAATGTAACAAGTTGTGCTGCCAACCCAAAGGACCAGGGTTTGAATCTACCAGTTCCTCTGCAGTCAAAAAATAAGCAGTTTACTGACTCTAAAAACCTGCTGGAGGTACAGGTGTGAGTCAGTTCTGATTTGATGTTACTAAACAATAACAAAAACAACAA
>NW_006400092.1:819508-825654 GCF_000299155.1 Elephantulus edwardii | reverse complement strand
TGACTCCTTCTGCAGGATGATGTTGTAGGAACCCAGAATGGGCTCCGTTGAGAGTAAGAAAGAGAGCTGGCCGAGTCCCTTTTGCAGTGTGAAATTTTGCCATTGGAAAATTCTGTTTTTCTTGGGATTCTATAGATAAAAATACTGTGAGCTCATACAAATAATTGTTACGTAAAGGAGAGATTTTTAGGTAAGATTGACCTTAGGTTTTACATAATATATTGTTGGTGTATTGGACCAAAAAGGTCTTAGCAAAGTTTCCTCTGAATTTTTTACTTAGAATAGAGTAAGACACAAATATAAGATATAAGAGGCAATAATTCATGGTGGTTAACGTTTTTAAATGACACTTAGAAATTTTGCTCAGAAATACTCAAAATTAACCAGATCATATTTTTTTTTAGATTGTGTTCCTTCATTTAGGTCTTACCAATTTTTACAAAGGACATAACCAGGAAAATACAGTATTTGTTTAGTTTCAGTAAAATGATATGGGATGGACAGGGGACAGACAATTTAACATACCTTGCAAGTTCTCATTCCAGTTTTAATACTTAGTACCTACCTCAACGTAAACCACAGGGAACTGGAAAGAAAGAAAGAAGATTTGCGAGCTATGATTTAGAAGTATTATTTGTCACCAGCAATAACACTGACAAAGTATGCAGAGCAGATAAAGTGATCTTTTTCTTGTTTTATACAAGTAAATGTCCTGTTTGGTTCACAGTAATTTGTATCGTTTAGAAGATATTAAACAGTCATAACTTTTTTTTTTGTAGTATAAGGTACCATTTGAGAAACATATGATAGTTTATCTGACAGAAATTTAACACATTTTTCTTTTATTTTGTTTAAGAAAAAGGACTAGGATCTTCCAGTGGATTAATTATACTTGTAGCACCTTCAACTGAATATTTCATTTAAGAACGTAGTTGATAAATTGTCTGGGTCATGACTTCCTTTATTCCTTTGGCTTTGGTCTCAAATTCTCCAAAAGAATAGAATTTATATAGTTGAACATTTCCTCTAATTTTAATCATTGTCACAAAACTTACTGTTTCGTCCACAGGGTAAAAATTGACGTTCACAGAGACGATGCGGAATCTCACTGAAACAGAGATATTTTTTTTTTCTCATGAGACCCTTCATTAGAATTGCAGGGAACTAACAGAGATAGCATCATGTCAGGATTTCAGTGACTATAGGACAATTAATAAAGAAGACAGGAGAGGAATTGGTGTCTGTGAATCATAGTGAAGGTGAAGAGTACTGAACAAGCAAATTCTTTTTGGAAGATATGCAGTCCAGGTGTTCTATAGAGGCAAGGATGGTGTCTCACACACTTTGAGCATATTATCAAGAAAGGCTAGTCCTTGGAAAAAGGCATCAATCTTGGAGAAGAAAGGGGTCATTAAAGAAGAAAAAAAACTTCAATGGTATCGACTGACACAGTGAAGAGAATAGTAGGTGAATATAATAATAATAACAGAATGGTGAGTAGAATAGATACAGAGGATGATGAAGGTTTGGCAAGGTTTCATTCTGTTGTACATCATGTTGCTGTGAGTTGAAGCGGATTTTATAGTACCTAACAACAACAAATGTAGAACAATCCAATGTGAGACTCCACTCCGCCCCCATTAAAGTTGCTTTTGTTCATTAGATGTTTATACC
The DNA here is from genome assembly GCF_000299155.1 of Elephantulus edwardii. Taxonomy (NCBI): domain Eukaryota; kingdom Metazoa; phylum Chordata; class Mammalia; order Macroscelidea; family Macroscelididae; genus Elephantulus; species Elephantulus edwardii. The sequence continues at coordinate 823,980 of NW_006400092.1, read as the reverse complement.
TGATTGTCCAGGTTTGTAGATTGGTTTGTCTGTCTGAACAAAGACAACATTCTTTGGTTTTGTTATGTACATTTGCTCCGTTTTTTTGTACACTTGAGTTAACCCCGTCACATGCACAGTAATAAACGCAAAGGAAGACGATATTTCTGGAATCTATGAAACAAATTGGAGTTAATTAAAATAAATTTGAAAGAAAAATTATTATTTCAATAAAATAAGCTAGTTTCTCATTACCTCTATGTTGTTATTAGGTGTCATTGAATCCAGTATAATCCCTGGCAATTTTTTCTTTTAAATGGCAAGATAAGACACAATTTATTATAGAGATAAGAAAAATTTCTCATCCAAGATCTAGATATCTGTACAACTTTGCCACAATCAATATACATGTACAAATTTACACCAGTTCATAATTTACAAAGTAAAAGAAGACTAACAAAGTTCACAAAAGAGATGGTAGTTTGTGAAAAAGACTTTTACCCAGTTAAGTACACGGAAAGTTACAAACCAGACCTCCACTTTCTAAAAATAAGTTTACTCAGTTTTAGAAAACTACAAGCTAGCAAATGTACAGAGAGCTGGCTGGTATAACACCACAGTTAAGACCGTGTCTTTTTAAAGCCTGTTTCCAGGGCAGATTGTGGTCCCTTGCTCCTCTCAAAGCCAAATACACAATACAAGGTCTGACCATTTCCCCAGGTCATGCTTACTAGTTTGTTTCATGTACATTTATACATATTTAAGTATTATGCAAAAAGTCTTGTCATAAAATTTCTAGTACTATCATGTTTAAAACATTGAACTTGCCTACTGAGCTGCCAAAGAGGTTAACAATTTTCAAGTGTAATAGTGTAAATTTCCCCTTTAAAATCTACTGCAGAGAAAGTGTCTTTGAAATACAGATTTACATCAAAGGGACTGATGTAAAAATTAGAAGTAACATCTGGGAGAAACTGAAACCGCTCAAGTAATTCACTCCCTAGCAAATAAAGTGATCATTTAATTGGTCTCACAGGCAATTAAGTCATATTGAAAGGTGCTGTCCAAACTATGGCACTTTCACTTTTTTTTTTAACCCACTCTATCTTGTGCCAGATCTTCACAGCTGTTTCATGGTATAAATTCCATAATTCATCCACAACAGGAGCCCACCCAAAGAAAAAATCAAATTTATCCATCCATTATAAGAGGATCCAGCCATAGACAATATCTTATCCTGATACAGTCATAATATTGTAGTTGTCTTGAAGGACTTGTTCTGCCCAAGAGAAGTTCTTCTTTACAGTTGATCCTGCTGTCTACCATTTGCACAGTGATGCTGTTCTGAGTGCTACAGCCTGCTGGCGAGGCTTCCTACAGCAGGCAGATGGAACCATCCTCTTGGATTCTATAGGACACTTCCTAGGGGTCAACCCAGAGTCTGAGATCACTGGGAAGGAGCCTGAACAGCTTCTGACTGCTCAGTTCAATCCTCTGTACTGCCTGTCCCATCAGAGGGTCCATTTTATTGTTGATGTGAATACAACTAAGATAACCTGATCCTTTGCAAGGTTTCTCTGGGAGCCAGTGATGTTTATAATATTCTGCAATTAGTTCCTGCAGGGTTTGGCTCAGGGTTTGCAGCTGTAGCTCGCTTGTGAGACCCTGGGTGGGGAGGAACTTGGAGATGAAAGACACTGGCCTATCAGGGTGGCAACCTCAAGGGAAGAAGTGATGCATGGGGGCAGTGGAGTGGCCACCGTGGGCTCTCTCACAGTAAAGATGTGCCTCACGAGAGGCAAAGATGGTGCAAGGGGCAGACAGCTACTTTTTTTTCCTCCTTTCTTTTTACTAAAAAAGTTATATTCGAGATAGGAGGCAGCAGGAGAGAGGAAGAGGCGAGAGAAAAAGAGGTGAGTGATGGCAGCCTGGTCACTTCACTCAGACGCCCCTTAGCCTCCTCCTCCTCCAGCTCCTCAGACTCTGAAGCTCCTAATAGTTGCATTTCCAGCTCTCAGGGGAGAACCCATAGCAATCTTATGAACAAGATCTGAATGCTGTCCTATCCTGTGCCATATTCACATATCCTGACACACTAAAGGCCATTGTGGCAGTCATTGAATCAATCCATAAGGTTAAGGGTCTTCCTCTTCTTCACCAACTCTCCACCTTTCCAAGCATCATATCCCTCTCTAAGCAATAGTAACTCCTTGCCACATGGCTAAAGTATGTGAAGCAAAACCTCATCATCTTTGCCGCCAAAGAGTACTCTGGCTGCACCCTTTCAAAGACATATTAGCTTGTTCTTTTGGCCATCCATGGGATGTACATGTTGTTACAGAGATTCAAAGAATACAGATTTCTTTTTTTTTTTTAAAGAAAAATAAAATAAGCCGGTTCATCCTAGAGAGGGTGAAGCCAGGCTGCTCCTTGAAGGCAAGGATTCTGAAGCTCTATCTGACATACTTGGGCATGTTTCAAGGAGGAATCAGTCCTTGGAGAGTGACGTCATGCTTGGGAGGGTGGAGGGACTGTGCAAGACAGGAAGACTCTCCATGAAATGGATTGGCTCAGTGATTGAGACAATGAGGGTGAATGTGTCAGAGGCCAAAGTTTGGCTTAGGATAGAGCAGGATTCCGAGCAGTTGTACAGAGGGTTGATATGAGTTGCAAACTACTCAACAGCACATAACAAAAACAAAGTGAATTGGGAGGGTAGGGAGGAAGATGTACAGCAATGAATGAGTGAAAATGAAAACCAACTTTACTGTAAACGTTTGTTAAAATACCAATAAAAATATACAACTTACATCTCAATGTCAAGAAGACAAAGAATCTTACCAGTGTACCAATTGTTGTTGTTATGTGCCGTCGAGTGGCTTTACATTGAGCCTCAATCCATATTGGAGGCTGCAGTCCTTGACCCTCTGCAGCATGCGATTCAGGTCCTCCTCAGTTTCAGTAAGCAGGGTTGTGTCAACTGCATAATGCAGATTATTGATAGATCTTCCACCAATCTTGACCCCACATTTCTCCTCATAGAGCCCAGCCTCCTGAATAATCTGTTCTGCATATAGGTTGAAAAGGTATGGAGATAGGATGTATCCCTGGCATACGCCCTTCCCAATTTTGAACCATGCAGTGTTCCCTTGCTCTGTTCTGATGACTGTGTCCTGGTCCAAGTATAGGTTTCACATTAGCACAATCAAGTGTTCTGGGATTCCCATTCTTCTCAGAGTCAGCCACAGTTTGTTATGATCCACACAGTCAAACGCCTTTGCATAGTCAATGAAACACAGATATACATTCCTCTGGCATTCCCTGCTTTCAGCTAAGAGTCATCTAACATCAACTACAATATCCCTAGTACCACAACCCCTTCTAAACCCAGCCTGGACTTCTGGCAGTTCTCTGTTGATGTGCTGTTCCAGTCATTTTTGGATAATCTTCAATAGAATTGAAATTCTCAACAACTTCATCTTACTTGGATCCATAATTAACACCCTTGGTACTGGCAGTCAGTTTTTCAGGAGACATATTGCACTGGGAAAGTCTGCAGTTAAGAACTGTTTGAAGATTACGATTTGTCTGATTCAGTTCATGGTCTTTCTGATCATTTGTTATGCATCTGAGAGTAGGACAATAAATAAGGATGGCAGAAGAACTGATGCCTTTGAGAAACAGTGTTGGAGAAGAGCGCTGAACATCCTTGTTCCTGTTGTTATGTGCTGTTGAGTCACTAGCAACTCAATGAATCTATGTACAACAGCTCTGAACCCTATTATATTCTGAGCCAAATTTATTGTCTCTGACACACCTACTCTGATTAACCCTGAGTCAGTCCATCTCACCCAGGGTCCTACTCTTTTGCATTGTCCCTCCAACCCTTCCAAGGTGAACATTCCATGGACTGCCCAATTCCATCCATGACAGTTAAGTAAATATACCTGCATTTTCACAGCATAGTTACTTGTGTTATGATAAGTATCAAACTTTATTTGGTAAATCATCAAGATGGTCCTGACTTATAGTAACCCTATACACAACAGAATAAAACACTGCCTATTCCTTTCGAGGTCCGCCTCAGTTTCAGCGAGCAAGGTTGTGTCATCTGCATAACTCAGATTGTTGATACATCTTCGACCAATCCTAACGCCGCACATCTCCTCATAGAGCCCAGCCTCTCGGATAATCTACTCTGCATACAGATTGAAAAGGTATGGAGGTAGGACACATCCCTGTCGTACACCCTTCCCAATTTTGAACCATTCAATGTTGCCCTGCTCTGTTCTGACGACTGCCTCTTGGTCCAAGTATAGGTTTCACATTAGCACGATAAATGTTCTGGGATTCCCATTCTTCTCAGAGTCAGCCACAGTCTGTTATGATCCATGCAGTCAAATACCTTTGCATAATCAATGAAACACAGATAAACATTCTTCTGATATTCTCTGCTTTCAGCTAAGATCCATCTAACATCAGCTACAATATCC
>NW_006400092.1:818521-819408 GCF_000299155.1 Elephantulus edwardii | reverse complement strand
AAAAATAAGCAGTTTACTGACTCTAAAAACCTGCTGGAGGTACAGGTGTGAGTCAGTTCTGATTTGATGTTACTAAACAATAACAAAAACAACAAAAACATTGTTCAGAATCATCTTCTAGAAATTGTTGCATAGTTTGAATAAGGAGTCATGGTGCCAAGTCAAAGACTGTTCAAACTCACCAGCTGCTTCATGGGAGAAAGATGAGCAATTTTCTCTACTGTGATTTACAGCTTCTGAAGCCTGCTGGAGGACTAGCTCTGAGTCAATTACAACTCAACAGCAATGAAGTTTTTTAATGGAAGATGAAAGGAAGCAGTCATTAATCTGTTAAGATCAGCATAGATGAAGTAACAGACGTAGATGAACCCAGAGATTCCAGTATGTCCTTTTCTTTCTGTGTCCAGCTTTCCCCATCACCCTTTTTTTAACCGTCCTTACCCCTACTGACTAATAGAGTTCCATATCTACCACCATGCACTTGGCTTTAGAACTACTGAATGGTGGCTGTGCAGAAGTAACAGTATTTCACGGATTCATCCATTAATTCCGCTTTGTGGTCCACCTTGGCAGTTAAAGTTTTAGTTTGTCAAAACCCCCAGATATACTTTGAGAGCTTATATTCATTATTATCAATGCCTTTTGGAAGGCTTAGTGGTAAAGATTTTTGCTGGCAACCAAAGAAGCATGATTCAAATCTAGCTGCTTCATGAAAGAAGGAAGGTTATGTGATTTACTGAAAACCTGCTAGAGGTCAGCTGTGGGTTCATTCCCACATGATGGTACATAACAACAACATCAATGGTTCAGAGTTCCTTGGTAGCGCAAATGATTAACATGCTTAGGTGCAAAACAGATGATTAAAAGTTTGAGTCCTGCATTGTCCA
>NW_006400092.1:797106-816164 GCF_000299155.1 Elephantulus edwardii | reverse complement strand
TATATTCAATATTATTTGCCAACACTGTGATTCAAAGCAGTTATATTTTGTTCTTTTTTCAATGCCCACGTTTTGCATGTTGTTATGCATGCGTGTTTTCTTTTGCATGTATGTTGCATGTTAACTGCCTTCGAGTCACTTGCAATTCATAGCAACCCTATCAGTACAACAGCTCTGAATCTTGCCCTGTCCTGATCCAGTCTCACTGACACAGACACACATACCCCGATTGCCCTAGTTACTGTATCAATCCATCTCATCTGAGTTCTTCTTTCCTGTGCAGTCCCTCCACCCTTCTCAGTGTGATTTCCTTCTCCAAGGATTGGTTCCTGTTGGCCACATGCCCAAAGTATTGGAGGTAGGGCTTAAGAATCCTAGCCTCCAAGGAGAAACTTGGTTTCATCCTTTCCAACACAGACCTGATTGTTTTCTCCACAGTCCTTGGTATGTTTAGTACCCTTCTCCAGCACAACTCAAAGGCATAAATTCTTCTTCTGTCTTTCTTAGTCATTGTCTAATGCCCTGATGCATAGCAAGAAATTGTGAAGATTATGGCCTGAATTAGGAGCACTTTAATCTCTAGATTTACACTGCTGTGCATCAGTACTCTGGAGAGGTCACTGACAGTAGATTTACCTAAAACAATTCATCTTTTGATTTGCTGACTGCTGGTGCCAATAGTGTTGATTGTGGAACCAAGCAAACTAGAAATGTTAACAACGTCAATCTCTTCTCCATCCATCATGGTGCTGTCATTTGGCCAGTGGTTAGAATCTTTGTCGTTTTGACGTTGAGCTTCAATCCATATTGAAGGCTGTAGTCCTTGATCTTCTGCAGCAAGCACTTCGGGTCCTCCTCAGTTTCAGCAAGCAAAGTTGTGTCAACTTGATGACATAGGTTGCTGATGATTCTTCCCCCAACCCTGATGCCACATTGTTCCTCATACAGCCCAGCCTCCTCAATGATCTGTTCTGCATATATATTGAATACATATGAAGATAGGACACATCTCTCTCTAATGCACTCCTTTCCTGATTTTGAACATGCAGTCTTTCCCTGCTTTATTCTGAGGACTGATTTCTGGTCCAAGCATTGGGTTCACATATAACAATTAAATGTTCTGGAATTCCCATTCATCTCATGGTTAGCCACAATTTGTTGTGATCTACACAGTCAGTCAAATGCCTTTGGATAGTCAATGAGACACAGATAGACATTCCGCTGTTGCTCTTTGCTTTCTGCCAAGATCTATCTGACACTGGCAATAATGTCTCTGGTGGCATAACCTCTTCTAAACCCAGCTTGTCCTGCTGGTAGTTCTCTGTCCATGGATTGTTCCAGTTGTTTCTGAATAATCTTCAGCGGGATTTTTGCCAAGTCCTTCATAGCAGCCTGAACTTCCTCCTTCATCATCAATGCCTCTTGATAGTATGTTGTTTCATGGAATTCTTTTGTGTCAGCCAATTAATTCTTTTAGATACAGTTATTCTGTATACATATATCATCATCATCGTCATCATCATTATTATTTTTAGTGAAAAGTTTAATGAGTCTTGACAAGTGTATGTAACAGTGATCTATCTATCATTACTGATAATAGACTAATATGATTAACTGGACATTTAATACTATGTTGCTTTTGTTGAGTACCATCAAGCCAAAACCAACCCACAGCTGACCCTGCAGTGGCTTTTCACAGACAGTTAATTGCACAGGAGGAGATTGCGCACTTTTCTCCCAAAGAGCAGCTGGTGTGTTCAGATCTCATGCCTTTGAGATTACAGTACAATTTCTTACTACCAGGCCACCAGAGCTCCGTATGTTTAGTAACAGAAGTAATAAAATATTATAGGGACAATGCATGATATCTCATCTGTGATATCTTACAAAAGTCAACACAGTAAACTTAATATAGCTCAATGTTTCTAGGTGTAGAACAGGAGTAATGGCATACACTCATATTTATTGTGGTTTTGTTCACAATAGCAAAGAGCTGGAAACAACCCAAGTGTCCATCAACAAACAAGTGGATAGAGATGCTCTGGTATATTTACACAATGGAATACTATGCAGCATTGGAAAACAAGGAATTCATGAAATATTATGCAAAATGGATGACCCTGGAGAACATTATGCTGAGTGAAATATCTCAGTCTCAAAAGGACAAATATTGTATTGGGATACTGTTGTAAAACGTGACTGACTGACATCGGGTTGAGGGAAGACAGTGAAGGAGGGGAGGAATGATGTATACTGTATTGAAACAGATGAGGGAAAGAACTGTTTAAAAGGGATAAATGACTGAGTATTATTGTCATGACAGGAGCCCAGAATGAAGGCTGCACAGTAGAGTGGACTTGGGGGGAGGGATTGCATAATAATGAACGAGTTTTTCTTTTACTTTTCAAGGAGAAGAATGAATTGGGAGTGGGGAGAGGGAGTGGACAGGGAAAAAATGCAACAATGAATGATTGGAAACCCTAAGTCTCTGTAAACTTTCATTAAAAAAAGAAGGAACTCAAACAAAGAAAAAAACACCAGGAGTAATGGCACAAACATTATTTACTTCAGAAAATCAGACAAAACTCTTCCTATAAAGGCAGGTATCTTCCATGTATTGTGCTAGATTTGCTTGTACACAGTACATGAATATATTCAGAATTTTATTCTTATAATTTAATTTAAAATCACACCAAAATCCTCATTTTCTCTTCATTTTTTTTTTCTGGGCATCAACAAATATACTGTCATTCTCTATTAATCTCCATTGTTCAAAAGAATGATACTCACATCAAAGGAGGGGCAAAAGAAGGCACCTTTCTCTGTCACCTGTTTTGAGAGGAGGTTCCAGTTTTGAGTTCCCAAGTACAGAGTTATGTTCACTGTCACTGGCTCATTCAGGTAATTGAGTAAAACACAAGCTTTCTCAGACTCATTGGTATAGATGGCTGCTGGGACCAGTACCATGAATTGCCTGAGGAGAAGACAAGTCTGAATCAGCTATAATGATGATGAAAAATATTATGGTTATTTTCTAGACATCATTTTTCCTGTCACCAAACATAAAGGACAATTAAAAGCAAGAGAAAAATTTAAGCAGCAGTGTAGAAGGGTTTATTCTTCAAAGCCAATTAACAAAACCTCAGGACCTAAAAGACCCTCAGAAATGAAACATCCATACACTTTTCATAAGTTGTATAGTCATCTTCATAATACTAGAAAGATTGTTCATTGCTCTGAGTAATTAGTCTTTGGGTTACAGTAATTAGTCTTTTAGACAGAATTGTCTTCAAATTCTGCATAGCAAAAACCCAATAGAAATGAATTGTCACTGAAAGAAGTAAGAATCTGCATGATCTCAGATTATATCATGAAACCCTTTGGTCCAGGAAGCATTAAATAGATAATATTTCATATGTGAGGGAGCTTAGTTGTTTTCTACTATTGTTTCAGAAGCAGGTTTATCTTTTTACTTCTTCACCTCTCTGGTCAAGTTAAGGGGAGTTGGGTTCATCACAAGTCCTGCCATGTAAATCCAGAAAGAATACAGCGAAGGGTTTTAACATTTTCATTCTCTCTGTCATTATGTTGTTGATTCCAACTCATAGGTTTATAAAGTTATGTGTCTGTACAGGAGCAAATTGTCACACTTTTATCTCTTGGGGTACAAGCGGGTTCCAACTGCTGAACTTTTATTTAAGAAAGTTGTCTTTTCACCAACTGGATTTCTGCGTCTAACTTATTGTCATCCAAAGAGAACATATATAAAGTTCTACTCTGACACACACAAAACCACCATGAATCAGAATCAACTTGATAGCAAATGAGTTTCGATTTCTTTCAACATGGGAATTAACAATTTATTGACTATCCTGCACACATTGTTGTAAGTAGTGTTTGTTCTTGTTGTGTATGGTAAGACAGAACCAACCAATAGCTGACCTTCTGGTGGATTTTCAGAGGCAGTTAATTGCATCGGAGAAGATTACCCATCTTTTTCTCTCAGAGCAGCTGGTGGATTCAAACCATTGGAATAACAACACAACCTCTTACCATATCAACACTAGAACCTAGTGGTAAGTGTACTGACTATCCCATGGACTGCCTACACCCTTTAGATGACGGGTAATTTCAAAGGAAATAAATAAAAGATCAGTGATCAAGAAGCAGGTAATAAGAGAAAGGACATAATAAAATTTTTTGGGAAAATTGCTTACGGTTTTGCAGTATCTGTGGCATCTCTGGGAAGGAGCAGGAAAAGTAGGATTAAGACTGGACCAAACAGTTGATTTCCTCTCATGATGTGGAGAGAAATAGGGGGGAAAGGTAAAAATGTGTGCCCTTTAATCCTGAACTCTGTTCTTGCTCCAAATGCACTGGTTTTTATTTTACCCAATGGACAGTGAAAGTAAACTGCCAGCTGATTATTTTTGTAACATATTAACCAATTCCAGTATTAAAAAAATCAATTCCAGATTATTTCCATGGCCATCAGAAGTCTTTCATCCATTTTATCAGGTTTTCTCAATGCTTGAATTGAACATTGAATTTTTAAGACTACCATTGTCTACAATTATTAATTGGAACTTTATAAATATTTTAAGTAATGGTTTGGGAAAGTCGCTCAGTGTTCTTAAATTTATTTTTTAAGGCCTACTGCTTGATGGCACCTAACAACAGCAACAATAGAATTACAATGGAGCTCTGGTGATCAATGACAAGGAACTGCCAAACCAATGACATATGGTTCAAATCCACCAGCTTCTCCACAGGAGAAAGCTAGGCAATCTTCTCCCCTGTGACTTATGTCCTCTGAAAACCCACTGGAGGGTGAGCTCTGAGCTAATTTCCACTCAGGGGTATGTAACAACAATCCAAAGGCAATATATATAAGATCTTTTCTTGGTAGTCTCAAAAACAGCACATATATTCACCTGGTATCATCTTAAATAAATGGCTCTTTAATGCAATAAGATTATGAATTTTACCACAGAATATAAATAAGTGCTCACAATTTCCTCATTGATTAGGAGAATGATTTTTTTAGTTTATAGCTGTGCTTTTGTTTATTCAAAAGAAAATGATTATTTATTTGTGTATAACAACCCAGATAATATATCCTTACCATTTTTAGCATTTAGGTCTTAGAATACAAAGATAGACCCTGAGGAAGATTGACACAGTGACTTGGTGACACAGTAGACTTGATGACAGAAATGAAGCTTGAAATAGAATGATCAAATTGTTCATGTTCAATGATGTCTTTATTGCAAATACCTTTGAAAAAAACCCACACTGACTTTATACAGGGACTTTACCTGACAGGCTGAGAAGGAATCAGATTGACTACAACTGTGCAATGAATCGATGGAGAAACTAAATATGAATAGTTAAAATTAGGCTAGGTACTGACTGTGGAATAGAACACCAATTACTCATGTGCAAGTTCAAATTGAGGCTGAAGAATATGAAGACAAGTCCAAAATATGACTTTGTGTCTATCCTACTTGAATTTGAAAACTATTATTAGAACAGATTTAAAGTTTTAAATATTAGTGATAAAAGACCAGATGAGGTGTTGGATGATATCAAGAATACCATTCATGAAGAGAGCAAAAGGACTTTCCAAATACAGAGTAGAAAAAAAAAATAAAATAACAAAATTGATGTCAGAACAGACTCTGAAAATTGCACTGTCAAGAAGCCAAATCAAAGGGAAGAAATGCTGAAGTAGAAGAAGTGAACAGTAGATTTCAAAGGGCAGTTTGAGAAGATAAAGCAAAGTATTATAATGATGGAATGTGCAGAGAGCTTGAGTTGGAGTATAATAAGAGGAGTACTTGCTTAGCTTTTCTCAAGCTGAAAGAATGGAAAAGCAAATTCAAGCCTCAGAAAGCAATACTGAGAGATGTGATGGACAAAATCTTGAATGAAGTAGAATACATCAAAAGACAATGAAAGAAATGCATAGAATCACTAAACCAAAAAGTAATATCTGACACTGAAATATTTCAGGAAGTACCATATGATCAAGACTCAATGGTTAAGAAGGAAGTTCAAGTTGCACTGAAGGCGCTGACAAAAAATAAAGGCCAGGAGTTGATGAGATATTAATTTATGTTTCAAATAATAGATATAGTCTGGGATGTACTCACCAGTCTATGTCAGGAAATTTGGAGGTCAACAGCCTGGCCAAATAACTAGAAAAGATCTATATTTGTTTTTACTCCCAAGAAAGGTAATCCAACAGAATGTGGAAATTATTGAACAATATAATAATTATTACATACAAATGAAATACTTCTGAGCATTATGAAAAAAATGGCTAGAAAAGTACTTTGAAAACAACCAGAAGTTCAAGCTAGACTTAGAAGAGGCTGCGGGCGGCATCAAGTATGTCATTACTGATGTCAGATGGATCTTAGCTGAAAGCAAAGGATGCCAGAATAATGTTATTTGTGTTTTATTGATTATGCAAAACCATTTGTGTGGATCACAATAAACTATGGCTAACATTGAGAAGAATGGGAATCTCAGAATACATTTTTGTGCTCATGTGAAACCTGTAGCTAGACTAAGAGGCTGTTATGCAAGCAGAGCAAGGGAACACTGTTGTGGTTGTTATGTGTCATCAAGTAGCTTGTGACTTATAGCAACTTTATGTACAAAAGCCCTAAACCCTGTGCTATCCTGTGCCAACCTTTTTTTCTCTGACACATTTGCCCTCATTGCCCCAGTGACTGAATCAATCCATCTCATTGAGGGTCTTCCTCTCCTGTGCTGTCCCTCCATCTTCTCAAGAATGATGCCACCCTCCTAGAACTGGTCCCTCCTTGTAACATGTCCAAAATATGTCAGATGAAGCTTCAGAATCCTTGACTCCAAGGAGCAGTGTAGTTTCACCTTCTCCAGCATAGACCTGGTTGTTCTCCTACCAGTCCCTGGTATATTCAACACTCTTCTCCAGCATCACAGCTTAAAGGCATCAAAACTCTTTCTATGATCCCTAGGCCTTATCTGGCTCTCTGACACATATTGTGAAAACTATGGCCTGGATCAGGCACACTTTAGTTTCCAGACTGATATCATCGCTCCTCAGTACTCCAGAGATGGCCTTGACAGCCTACTATCTCAATGCAATTCATCTTTTGATTTCTTGACTGCTGGTACCAAGAGTTGTTGATTGTGTAACCAAGCAAACTAAAATTGTTAACAATCTCAATCTTTTCATCATCCATAATGATGCTGACAATTAACCCAGTGGTGAGAATCTTTGTTTTCTTGATGTTGAGCTACAATCTATATTGAAGGCTGCAGTCCTTGACATTCTGCAGCAAGCGCTTCAGATCCTCCCTAGTTTCAGCAAGCAGGGTTGTGTTATGTGCATAACACAGGCTTTTAAAGAATATTCTTCCGATCCTGATGCTACAGTCCTCCTCATCCAGCCCAGCCTCCCAGATGATCTGTTTTGCATAAAGATTGAAAAGGTATGGAAACTAAATAAAACCATAAGCACACCCTTACAGATTTTGAACCATGCAGTGTCTCCTTGCTCTGTTCTGACCACTGCCTTCTGGTTCAAGTACAGGTTTCACATAAGCACAATCAAATGTTCTGGGATTCCCATTCTTTTCAGAGTCAGCCACAGTTTGTTGTGATCCACACAGTCAAATGTCTTTGCATAGTTAATGAAACACTGACATTCCTCTGGTACTCTCTGCTTTCAGCCAAGATCCATCTAATATTAGTTATGTTGTACAATATCCCTAATACCGTGGTGTCTTCTAAACCCAGCCTGCACATCTGGAAGTTCTCTACTGACATACTACTCCAGCTGTTTTTTAATAATTTTCAGGAGAATCTTGCTCGCATGTGATATTAATGATATTGTTTGATAATTTCCACATTCTCTCAGGTCACCTTTCCTTAGAATTGTGACTAAAATAGATCTCTACTTGAGTTGAAATGAAGAAAGGTGTGTGCATCAGGGTTGAATCATCTCTCTGTACCTGTTCAATTGGTATGCTAAGAAAATAATTCCAAAAGCTGGACTCTGTGAAGAAGCAAGTGGCATCAGGATCAGATCAATAACCTATGCTACATAGATGATGTATCCTTGCTTGCTGAAAGTAAAGATGACTTGAAGTTTTTGTTGCTGAAAATCTAAGACTACAGCCTACAATATGGACTGCGTCTCACTCAACTTCAAGGAAACAAAAATTATCACCATTGAACTTACAGGCAATATTTTGATAAATGGAGAAAAAACTGAAACTAACATCTTACTTGGATCCACAATCAACACTCTTGCACCAGCAGTCAGAAGACATTGCAGTGGGAAAATCTGCTGTCAGTGGCCTGTCTAAATTTTTGAGGAACAATGAGGGCAAAGGTGCTCCTGATTCAAGCTTGGTCTTTTCAGTCACTTGCTATGTATCTGAGAGCTGGACAATGAATAAGGATGACAGAAGAATTGCTGCTTTGGCTGTCCTGGACGCTGGGAAAGAGCACGAGAAACAGGAGAGACAGCATCTTTGCTTTCAAAGAATAGACAATCTAGTGGAAAGATGAGCTATAAGCAATGTGGAGAGTGATAAGTTCTCTGGGGGACTGCAGGGTCTGGATCGGTTTTCAGGGAGCTGGGAAAGGACTCTCCTAGACTTCCCAGGGCCATGGCCAAGCTGGCGTGCAGAGGCTTACCAAGAAGGAGACAAGGCGCCTGGCGTTTCCCCACGATTATGATTATTTGGCCACGGGACCACATCCACTAGAAGCTCATTGAGCTAGGGTTTGGGAAACGTCTGGGACGATTCACAGAACCTGTGAGTGGGAGGAACAGCTGGGAGGCGGGTGTGAAAGGAAGACCGCTGTGAAAGGCGCACCCAGGAGTTTGAACTTCAGGCTGGAGTAATCAAATGTCGCCCAAGCATTGTTGCACACTCTTGTCTTTTGAGCTTTTGTTTATATGGGTTAGTTTTTTTCTCCCAAATGCCAGTATCATGAATATGATGACAATTACATGAGATAATGCTTTTAAATATTTCGTGCAATATCTGATACAGAGTAAATACTCAATAAAAAATTAAAAAAAAAAAAAGAATTGCTGGAGAGAATTGGAGAAGTGTACTGAATATTACATGGGCTGCCAGAAGAACAAACAAATATATCCTGGAAAATGTGAAGCTAGAGTGGTCCTTGGAGGTAAAGGTGATAAAGTGTATAGTATTTCATGAGTTCTTTGTTTATCACTACTGCATAATATTCCATTGCGTGAATATACCAGAGCTTCTCTATCCATTCATTTGTTGATGGGCACTTGAGTTGTTTCCAACTCTTTGCTATTGTGAACAGAGCATAAATAAACATGGGTGTGCATATATCTGCTTGGGTGGCAGTTCTGATTTTTTTCGGGTATATTCTTAGTAGTGGAATTGCTGGTCAAATGGTATTTCTAGTTCCAGCTTTTGGAGAAAGCACCAGACTGCCTTCCATAGTGCTTGCAACATTTTACACTCCCACCAACAGTGAATATAAGTTCCAACTTCTCCACATCCTCACCATCATTTGTTGTTTGCTGCTATGTTAACTTCTGCTATTCTTACTGGGGTGAGATGATACCTCATAGTTGTTTTGATTTGCATCTCTCTTAGAGCTAGGGATTTTGAACATTTCTTCATGTGTTTGTTCACCATCTGTATGCCTTCTTTGGTGAAGTGTCTGTTCATATCCTGTGCCCATTTTTTCAGTTGGCTTGTTTACCTTTATCTTGTTGTAGCAATCCAGTAGTCTATAAATTCTAAGTCCCTTATCAGACATATTGTTAGCAAATACTTTTTCCAAGTCTGTAGCTTCCCTTATTACTTTGTTGGAGAAGTTGTTGGATGTGCATAGAGATTGGACTCTTAGAAGGTCTCATTCATGTATTTTATCCTTTCCTGGATGTAGGATTTCAAGATGCTTGGAAGACTATTCATGTTGTGGATTAGGGCTTCCAGGGTCCTTCCAAGCTTTTCTTTAATGAAGTTTATAGTCCTTGGTTTTAGTCCTAGGTCGTTGATCCTCTTGGAGTTGGTTTTTGTGTATGGTGTAAGGCATGGGTCCTGTTTGAGTTTTATGCAGATGGTTTCCAATTTTGCCAATACTATTTGTTAAAAAAGTTTTTGTTTCCCCACTTATCTGATTTTATCTCCTTGTCAAAGATCAGTTGACCATAGATAAATGGGCTGATTTCTGGGTTTTTCATTCTCTTCCATTGTTCTATGTGTCTGTCATTGTACCAGTAACATGCTGTCTTGACAACATAGTAGTGTAGTAGGATTTGAAATCAGAGAGTGTGATACCTCCTACCTTGTGTCTCTTTTTAAGGAGTGCTTTGCTTATTCGGGGCCTCTTTCCACTCCAAATGAAATTGGAGATTGACTTTTCCATCTCATTGAAGAATGGAAATCGTACTTTTACTGCATTGCATTGAACATATAGATTGCTTTTGGTAGGATTGTCATTTCCACAATATTGTGTCTTTTCATCCATGAGCAAGGTATATTCTTCCATTTCTCCAGGTCTCTTTTTGTTTCTTATAGTAATATTTTGTCATTTTCTCTGAATAGATCCTTTATGTTTCTAATTAGATTTAAGTATTTAATATTTTGATTAGTTATTGTGATGGGTATTTTTTTTCTTAGCTTCAGTTCTGTGTTTTGTCACTATACAAAAATCCAACTGACTTTTGTAAGTTGACCTTATATCCTGCCACTTTGCTGAATGAGTCAACTATGTCCAGTAATTTTACCTCCTCTTTGTCAATTTGAATTCCTCTTAAATCTTCTCTTCTCTTATTGCTATCAGTAAGACTTCCAATACAATATTGAATAGGAGGGTTGATAATGAGTGTCCTTGCTTCATTCCTGATCCTAAAGAGAATGTCTTTAAACTCTCTCAATAGAGAGCAATGTTGGCTCTGGGTTTTGCATTTAAACTTCTTACAATGATGAAGAAATTTCTCTCTATTCCTATTTTGCTGGGTGTTTGAATCTGGAAAGGGTATTGTATTTTGTCAAAGGCCTCTTCTGCATCAACTGATAGAATAATGTGGTTCTTGTTCTTTGTTTTGTTAATGTGATGAATTACTTTGATTGTTTTCTTTTAGTTTGAATCATCCTTACACAACTTTTATGAATCCTACTTAGTAAGTCAGATAAGTGGGTGGGATGGCTGACACCTTCATGGTGGCTCCTCTTGGTGGCAGTCGTTTCGCATTGTGTGTTACTATTCTTTTTGACCTTCAAAAGTGGATGGTCAGTTCGCCTAGTATACAGAAAGCCGTGCTCCCAAGGCAAAAGTAGGTGATTCCACTCCACATCCCTCCGACCTGCCTGTAACTGTTTTTGGTCATGTAACCCAGGTATGTCCACTTGCTGTGCAGAGATAACTCATGTTTGCTGTGAAGCCGAACACTATGACACTGATGAGTCAAATGCAAGAGTGGTTACTAATGGTGGACAGTGTTTGGTGAAACTCCACTTCCACAATATCTTGCCTCAGGAAACCCTATGAACCTGGATAAAGGACTAAAGATATACAGGAGGTGTCCAGGACTTTGGTTCATTGGGTCACCTACGATTTGACAGCACTTAGCAACACCACCAACAACAATAGTATAGACAAAGAACAGTCGGCCTAGTGGACAGAAAGCCATGCTCCCAAACCAAAGGTGTGTGACTCTATTCCGCTGACCTCAGGCCTGCCTTTAATTGTTTTTGGTGAAACGTTCTTCTAGGTCATGTAACCCTGGTATATCCACTTGCTGAACAGAGATAACTCATAGTTGCTGTGAAGCTGAGCACTGTGACAATGATGAGTCAAATGTGAGAATGGTTATATATGGTGGACAGTGTTTGGTGAAGCTACCTGATTAAAACAAGAAGCTTGGAAGCAGGAGTGGCATCCACTTCCACAATAGCTTGCCTTGGGAAACCCTATGAACCTGGTGAAAGGACAAAAGCTATACAAGAGGTGTCCAGGACTTTCATTCATAGGGTAGCTATGAGTCTCCTGCTACTTGAGGGCACTTAACAATAACAACAACAACAACTTGGTCATGGGGAATTTTATTTTATCTTAGCTTTAATGTACTATTGGATTCTATTGGCCAGGATTTTATTCAGGATTTTTTAAATCTATGTTCATAAGAGATATCAGCCTATAGTTTTCTATTTTGGTGATATCTTTGGTATCAAGAATATATTTACTTCACAGAATGATTCTGGGAAATTTTCATGTTTTTCTATTTGCTGAAATACTTTATGTAGAATTGGTGACAGTTCTTCTCTGAATGTTTGATAACATTCACTGGTAAGACAATTTGTTCCAAGGCTTTTTTTTTTCTCTACTTGGAACTTGTTTCATGACCTGCTTAATTTCTTATTTCTTAATGGGTTTATTCAGGTATTCTACTTTAGTGTGTGTCAGTTTAAGTAGGTTGTGAGTTTCTAAGTATTTGTCCATTTTCTCTAGGTTTTCATATTTGTTTGAGTATAGTTTTTCCATAATATCCCATTGTTAACCTTTATATTTTAATTGGTTCTCTTGTGACATAGCCCCTTTCCTCTCTTATTTGAATTATTTGCATCTTTTCTTTTTTCCCTATATTAGTTTTGCTAATGGTTTGCCAATTTTTATGACCTTTCTGAAGAACCAACTCCTAGTCTTTTTGATGGTTTTAATTGGTTTTTTGTTTTCTATTTCATTTGTTTCTACCCTACTTTTTATAAGTTCAGTGTATTTAGAGGTTGTCCCGTTTTCTTGCTGTCCTTTTACAACATGTTGGAAATGTTGGGTTAATGAATCAATTATCACTTTTTCTTCCTTTTTGATGTGCTTGCTTATTGCTATAAATTGACCTCCTATTACTGCTTTATCAGAGGTTTTGGTAATTTGCAATCTCATTTATTTAAAGAAACTATTTTTTATTTTATACTGGTTTACTTACAAAGTTTCTATACATCATTTTTCACACCAGATCTTTTTCATTTCCTTAACCTACGCCTCCACCCATCAAATTGTGTGACACTCTAATTATCCTACCTCCACATCCACCAGTCCTAACCCTACTGCTCCCCCTCCTCCATCTTCCCTTAGATTCTCAGAAACCATTACTAGTCATCTATTTCTTACACAGCATTTGTCCTTATGGGAATGAGTTAGTTCACTTAGTATATTGCTCTCCAGTCCTTCCCAAGGTAGGTAGTGAGTTACAAAATTATTTCTCATGCATGCTGCATAATATTGCATTGTGTAAATATACCATAATTTCTCAATCTATCAGATTGTGATTGGGCATTTGGGCTATTTCTATGTATTAAGAACGCTTTTCTTTCGACTCAGGAGGGGTGGGGTGGGCATGGAGGCGGGCCGGACTCCCGGGAGGCGGGGTCGGCGCTTGTGGGACTTCTCAATCTGGAACCTTTAAACTTGCAGTTCCCTACGCAGGGAGTTCGGCAGCAGCATGGCTTGGTCTCTCCGTATGTTTCGCTCCCTGTACAGTCTGCTGTCAAAGGAAGTAAAGCAGTGCGTGGGCACGGACCAGTTTGGGAACAAATACTACTGTATCCCGGAGTACAAGAACTGGAGAGGACAAACTATTCGAGAGAAAAGACTTGTAGAAGCAGCACGGAAAAAAGAAGTAGACTATGAAGTGGGGGATTTCCCAACCGAGTGGGACGCTTGGATTAGAAGAACAAGAAAGATTCCACCTACTATGGAGGAAATCTTAAAGAATGAAAAATATCGAGAAGAAATCAAAATTAAAAGCAAAGCTTTTAATGAAAAAGAAAAACTCCCAAGTAAAGAAGAGTTGGCGCTACTTGCTCAAATTCAAATTAAAGGGCATGCCTCTGCCCCCTACTTCGGCAAAGAGGAACCCTCAATGGAGCCCACCAGCACCGGTCAAACCTTCCGGCCAGGATCCTGGATGCCACAGGATGGCAAGAGCCTAAATAAATGAATGTGGTATGGTAAAATAGTGGCATTTACATGGAGGCATTTTAACCAATAAAATAATTAGATTAAAAAAGAAAAGAATGCTTTTATTTCATTTTTTTATCTTTTTTGTTAACCGTTCAAGCAGGGTGTCGATCAGCTCCCAAATGAATGTGGTTTTTTTTCTCCTTTGTTCTCCTGTTAATGATTTCCAAATTTGTAGCATTGTGGTCTGAGAAGATGCTTTGTATTATTTCTATGTTTTTGCATTTGTTGATATTCGCTTTATGATACAAAAAAATGTGATCTATTTTGGAGAATATTCCATGCACATTGGAAAAGAAGGCATACTATGTTTTTGGGGGGTTGCATTAGCCTGTATATATCAATGAGATTGAGTTGGTTTATTGTGTGATTTAATCTTCAGCATTTTTGTTGAGTTTCTTTCTGCTAGCTGTATCTTTTCTCGAGAGGGGTGCATTGAAGTCTCCTAGTACTATTGTGGTGCTGTCTATTTCTTTTTTCAGTTATGCTAAGTATTGCTTTGTATCTTTTGCAGCTTTATCATCTCATGCATAAATATTTATTATGGTATGCCCTCTTCTTCATTGACCCTTTAAGTATTATATAGTGACCTTCCTTGCCCTTTGTGATAGTTTTAATGTGGAAATCTCTTTTTCAGAGATTAATGTTGCTATTTCTGCTTTTTTCTGGTTGCTATTTGCTAAGTATATTTTTTCCCACCCTTTTTGGTTTTGGTCTTTATTTCCACTTTTCAGATGTGTCTCTTGTAGACAGCATATTGAAGAGTTTTGCTTTTTTTATACAATCTTCTACTCTTTTTCTCTTCCCTGGAGCATTTAAACCATTCATATTAATTGTAATTACTGTGAAGCAAGGTTTATTGCTATAATTCTGTTGGGGTTTTTTGTTGCTGTTGCTGGTGAATTTGGTCCACCTTGCTTTCTGTGGCATCTCTTTAGGAAGGTCTTCCCTCAGTATTTCTTGCAACACAGGTCTTGTTTTTACAAACTCCCTAAAGTTCTTCTTTTCTGAGAATATCTTGATTTCTTTGTCATATTTGATGGACAGTTTTGCTGGGTAGAATATTCTTAACAGTTGTATTCTTTGAGTTTTTTATATATGTCATTTCACTGTCTTTCACAAATGTCTTCTTACTCAGATGGTTTCTACTGAGAAATCTACACTTAATCTTGTTTGCTCTCTTTTATAGTTTCCTCTTCTTTTTACACCTTAGCTCTTTCAGAATTCTCTCCTTATCTTTGATTCTGGCAAATTTGACTATGATATGCCTTGGTGTTTTTCTTGTAGTGTCTATTCTGTATAGAGTTTGCTCAGTTTTTAAAATGTATATTCTCTCATTCTTCATTATGCCTGCAAGGTTTTCTTCTAGTAATTCTTCCACAACTTTCTTGGTGTTTTTACTTATTTTTTTTTTCTGTTTTGGGATTCTAGTTATGAGCATGTAATTCTTCTTTCTGCATTATTCTTAGACTTTCTTCTTTTTTCCTTCCTTTTTAATTGTACTTTATGTTTTAGCAGATCAGTGTTGAGAATTTTATCTCCTTTTCACCTGTTCTGTGTTCCATCTCTTTAACTCTGCTCATATGCCTCTCTGGCATGTTAACAGTATCTGAACCTTGGTTATCATATTCTGTATTGAAGTTTCATGTTATTTCAGAACCACTAACACGTTGTTTGTTTTATCTGCTTTGTCTTGGATTGTGTTTGTTTGTTTGTTTTAGAGTTCTTCATGGCTTTTGGTTGCAGAATCCTGTAATTCTTTGATTTTGCCCCTCACCCACTGAAAATATTAAACATTATTCTTTAGAATTCTGTGTCAGATAGTTTCAACAGTATTTCTGGATTCAGAAAAACTCACTGATTGTGTACTTTTATCACTTTTTTTTGACATCTTGTTTTGATTTTGTGTAGGGTATGAGGGTGTGACCTTTCTCCAGGTCATTGCTGTTGGTAGAATTTTTTGTGTCTGGGGCCTTGTTCTGGTAATGTTGGCTTAGGAGCTTACTGATCCAGAGGAGGGAAGGGCAGCTCACTCTACCTGAATTTCTCTCTGATCCTTTGATTCAAGGGAAGACTTGCTTCACTTGGGGGCAGAGATGTTCTGTGGATTAACAGTGTTCTTGTCCAGGCAACTGGCCCAGGTAGGTGGGGTGCAAAGTGTCAACAAATACAGGCTACAGGAGGGTCCAAAGGTACCAAGGAGATGCTCAGGAAGTGAATGGTTTCACCAGTGATATTAGTGCTCCTGGCGCAGCCCAGCAAGGTGACAACAGGGTATTCTAGAAAGAGTGGGGTAGTCTCCATGGGTGGGAGCCACATCCAGACTGGCTGCTCCCTAAACTTCTAATCTAACCTTTCAGTATATGGTTGTCAATTTGATTCATCATAGATATTTGTTTAGAAGATAGTCGACTGTTGCTGTTATTATTAGGTGCTATTGAGTCACCAAAGACTCACAATTAAAATAGGTCTGAACCTTCTATCTTGTGCCATCCTCACACCTTTGATATGCTCAAATCTATTTGTTAAAGTCAATTCATAGTGTTAGGTGTCTTAGTCAGGTGCTAGCTGAGCACAGTGCAGAGTCTGATGAGTGAGGGAAGGGGATAGAGGTGTGGGTAGTGAGTGAGGTATAGTGTGAGGTGTAGTTTCATCCTGTTTACATATAAATCAGACGTGACTCAGTCAAACCTATCAACAACAATTAAGCTAAACTATTGGTTGGCACAAGCATCACTGGTGGCATAGTGCAAACTGAAATATTATTGATTCAAATCTACCAGCCATATGAACAAAGATGGGCAGACTCCTCCCATTAATACTTACAGCCTCAGTAACAGTGACAGTGTGTCACTATGAATTAAAATCCACCCAAAGGCACACTATTTGAGTTTTCTTCTGTAAAATGCTAAATATATTTTAAAATTTTGGCATTTTGGAGCAAAACAATGTTTTCCCCCCCATACATTCAAGTGAGGATCTTATACTCTGGTGGCCTTCCATTTTTTTCCTTGGGTTACCTTAAAAAACTAGTAAACATCTAAAGCATCATATATCTAACTTGACATTTAAAATATGAACAAGATCTCAAAAATGTGTGTTATAAATAGTAATATTTTAAATAGAAAACTATAGCATTACTTTTAAAATGAACCAGTGAAATGCAAATGTTGCTATGATTAGGTATTTACTGTCATCCTTTTTAGGAACCCAGGAGCCTTGAAGGTAAAGTGCCTATAAAGTATTAGGCTGCTAACCAAAAGTTCAGGGAGCACTGGCGGCCTACTGGCAAGAAACTATGCTGCAATCCTGAAGGCACGCAGTTTGAATCCACTAGGCGCTCCACAGGAAAAGAATAGGCAATCTCCTCCCATGATATTAATTCCCTCTGAAAACCTGCTGGACGGTCTGCCATGGTTTGATTCTCACTTGACGGTGCAAAACAAAAAGCAGCAACAACAACCTACAGTTCAGAAGTTTGACTCCACTTTTCAGAAGGAAAATAAATCTTCTCCCATAAAGATTTATGAGTCTCAGAAACCAAATAAAGGACCACCATGAATCACAATGCACTCAATAGACATTATGAGTATGGTGGCTCCTCAAGTATTAGGTTACTAACTGAAAGGTCAGCAGTTCTAACTCCTAGCCTTTCTGTAGGGAATTCAGGTGACATAGTGGTAAGAAACTGTGCAGCAATCCCCAAACCAAATAGTCAGCATCTACCAAATGCTCCACAAGAGAAGGATGAGAAATCTTCTCCTGTGTGATTTACTGCCTCTGAAAATCCTTTGGAGGGTCAGCTATAGGTTAATACTAACTCTATGGTACCAAACAGCAGCAACAACAGCTGGCTTTTTACAGGGAGCTCTGGTGCCCTAATGGTAAAAAGCTGTGCTGTAATCATAAAATTTATGGTTCTAATTCACCTGCTACTCCGTGAGAGAAGGATAGGCTACTTCCTCATGTGCAATTCATTGTCTCTGAAAATGTGCTAGAGGGTCAGCTATGGGTCATTTTCAACATGATGGCGAACAACATACACACAACAGTTTCTCTGTATGGAGCTCTGGTAGCTTAGCGGCAAGGAGTTGTTCTATCAATCGAAAGCCTGCAGTTTGAATCTGCCAGGTGCTCCAGGGAGAAAGATGGGCAATCTCTTCCTGTGCTATTTACTGCCTCTGAAAACTCACTGGAAGATCAGCTATAGATGGGTTTCAACTCAGTGGTACACAGCAACAACAAGGCTCTTGGTGGGAGAAAGTTGAGGCACTATCCTCTTATAGAAATTTACAGTCTTGAAAATCCAATGGATGGTTTCTGGGAGCCAAAAACGCCTAGACACATGGGTTAGGGTTTCTTTTCGCTTTGCTTTTATTGTCTATTTAAAGTGTATACAAATTCTTTATCATAAATTTAAAATTTTGCATTTTTTTGTTCCCTTCTAATCTTTATTTCAATTCCACTTACCCAGGTAATTTTATTTCAGTGTTTTATGTTTGTATATATTTTATTAATCATTCTATCATACTTTTCTGCAACTGAAGATGTCTGAATAGAAAAAAGTTCTTGTGCCTATAAAGTTCTAAGAAATTATAATATTTTTACAGATTAAGTTAACCTTACAATGAACGTCAAGTGATTATTTAACAAAACAACATGCATTTGCTCCAATCTTAATTAATAGATGTAAGAAACAAAATTTTGTTTCAAAAACTTTTTAATGAAAGGAATCAGGTATTCACTTTGCTGTCCTGTTCTCAACTCTAATCAATTTGTAAATCCTTAGATGAATACTGCTCATTGTTAAAAGGAGCTGAGTTTCAAACTGTCTTCTTGATTTCTATTTTCCATTCTATTCAATAATACACATATTCTATTTTATAGACGTGACTACTAAGCCACCTTATTCACCTAAAGAAAGAGAGCATAGGAGCCATTCTTTTTTTTAGGAGTCATTCTTTTATAACAATCTTATTAAATTCTTTACACTTATATGTTACAAGAGAAAATTCTCACTATAATAACAATTTGGT
>NW_006400092.1:794524-797006 GCF_000299155.1 Elephantulus edwardii | reverse complement strand
GTTTTTATTATTAATTTTAATGAATGTTTACAGAAACTTTGGATTTCCATTCATTCATTGTTGCAGATATGTTCTTTGTACTTTGTTGGAAAACGTTTTTGACAGGTACAGAGATTTAATCTTTAGAAAGTCCTAGACATCAATTTTATTCTTGTCTGGTTGTGTATTTATGGCTATATTTGTCCGTCTTTTTACACCATGGGCTAGGCCTTCTAAGATTGGTCCTACTTTGTCTCTTATGGTCTTTATGTTTGTTGGGCTTTTTCCCTAGTTCTCTGATCCACTTTGAGTTGATTTTTGTATATGGTGAGAGGTGTGGAGCTGCACATTTAACTCTTTAAATTTATACACTGTATCTCTGGCAGCCTAGTCCTTATGGAAGTGTGCTCCCAACCCAGATGCCACATCTCTCTAGTGATCTGAATCTATCTGTATCTCCTCTGAGCAACTCTGTATGTTTTAAAGAATATGTTACATATGTGAATATAGAGCATTCACATATGGGATAAAAAAGCCCATTTGAATTGCCATAAATTTTATTGTTGTTATTAGGTGTTACTGAGTCATTTCTATCTCATAACAATAGAATGAAACATTGCCTCATTCTTTAATATCCCACAGTTTCTACTGTGTTTAAACCCATTGTTGCACCCACTATGTCAATCTATCTTAGTGAAGATTTTTTTTTTACTTACCCTCTACTTTTCCAAGCATGATATCATTCATTCCTAACTAGTGCCTCTTGAAAGCATGTCCTAAGTATGTGAGACAAGGCACATCATCCTCACAATTAAGAAGTGCTCTGACTGCTCTTCTCAAGATTTGTTTGCTGTTTTAATGGTTCATGATATATTTAATATTATTTTCCAACATCATAAATCAAAGGCATCAATTCTACTTCTTGTTGTTCTTAGGTACTGTCGAGCCAAATACTACTTATAGAGACCCTAAGAACAAAAGATCTGAACCCAGTCCTGTCCTGGGCCATCCCCACACTTCCTGACACATAAGAGCCCATTGCAGCAGTCACCATGTCAGTCCACTTGGTAGAAGGTCTTCTTCTACTTCGCTGACCCACTACCCTTCCCAACATCATGTCTCTTTCCAAGGAATAGTACCTTCTAGCAATATGTCCAAATTATGTGTGGCATAGCCTCATTATTCTTTTCACCAAAGGGCACTCCAGCTGCAACCTCTCAAAGACATAGCTGTTCATTCTTTTGACTGTCCATGGGATGTTCAGTGTTTTCTCCAACAAAACAGCTCAATGGCGTCAATTCTTTTTCTGTCATCCTTCTTCATTGTCCAGGTCTCAGATGCACAGCTGATAATCGGAGAGACACACCTTTATCAGGCATACCTTAGTCCTCAAACTGATATTACTGTTCCTCAATTATTATCCAAACATGTGAGTTCATTATCTAATACTTGTGAGGAGGTGACAATTTAAAATTAAGAGCACCTTAGACCTCAATAACATCTTTGGTTTTTAGCACTTCAGAAAGGTCCTTTGCAGAGTTACCCAATGTAGCATGTTATTTCATTTCTTGACTTCTGCTTCCATGTACATTGATTGGGGATGTAAAAAAAAGAAAGTCCTTGACAATATCAATGTCTTCTTTATTTGCTAAGATGTTGCTTTTTGACCCAGTTATTTTCTTGAAATGTAATTCATGCCAAAGGTTATAGATTTTGAGCTTCGTCAATAAATGTCTTATTAATTTTCTGTAAGCAATGTTGTATCATCTATATATTTTAGGCTGTTGGTGAATCTTTCTTCAGTCCTGGTGCCAAAATCTTCATATAATCCAATTTGTCAGTTTATCTTCTCAGCACATAGCTGGAATAGTTATAGTGAAAGGGTAAACCTGACACATTTTCCCCCCCTTTGAAATGATACAGTGTCACATCATTTAGATTAAAAAACTTTATACAAACACCAATATTTTTCTATCTTTATTATTTTAGTGACATTTTACAGAAAAGATTGGTTTTATTTATTCCCTGTCAAGTATTTTCCTCCCTACCTCTTCTCCCAATTCACTTTGTAATACATATCATGTTCCATATTGTCAATTGCCATTGCCAAAGAAGCAGAAAAAAGGACCAAGGGATACAGGGACATAAACATCTCTATAAAAGGTCCACAGGGAGTAAGAATAGCACAGCCCTTCACTGTCCCAGAGAAGAAGGCAGATAAAGATCCCATACCGCAGCCCCAAGGTACATCTAGATCTACATCAGCAGGAAAGGGTTCATTTATTCATGGTTGACTCACAGACTCACAGTTATGCTACTGAAAATGAGATTTATTAGGAAGAAAGTTGGAGAGTGAGGGAGGCAATCTATGTTACCCAATACAAGTTAAAGTTCTAGCCCAAATTTCAAAGCACCATTTTTTAATTAGTTCAGGCTCTGGTTTCAGTTCAGCCGTCAAATCCAAAGCATCCAGCAAGGTTTGCCTCAGAGCAGTTGTAAGTCA
>NW_006400092.1:787928-793216 GCF_000299155.1 Elephantulus edwardii | reverse complement strand
AGTGCAACAATGAATGAATGGAAACCCAGAATCTCTGTAAATGTTTATGAAAATTAATAAAACATAATTATAGGGGGGAAAAGACAAACAAAACAAAACAAAAAAAGAAAAACAGACTTTAACTGGGGCCAGCACAAATGCAAGAAGCCTCAGTGTGGGAAGCCGAATATCAGACTTAATATCAATATTTAGCCAAATGCTGCTGCATCAGGAGATAAGGGAGGCGAAGATACAAACTAGAATTCCCCTCGTAGCACCAAGGCACACCTTGGACATCACAGAAGTTAAATGCCACGACAGACCTTGGATGTCTACGTAATTCTTAGTTTGTATTTACTAATCCCTCCCTCCTGAGATAAGCATAAGGTAAGTAATGGAGAAGATTCTGTGTTATTTACAAAAGATTTCTCTTTTTGATTTACTTCCCCATGATCCTTTGTTTTTATTTACCTTTTCTTGATTCTCTTTTGTTTACTTGCTGATGATTCTCAATAAAAACCCAGAAAGGCTTAACATAAGGGCTTCAGTTCTCCCATCTGTTAGCCCTATGCCTTCATCCTTTCTGACCTGACCCCCATTCCTGAGTGTCCTGGTCTCTGTCTTTTTTCTTTGATCAACAACACCTCAGATCACACCTTGTCAAATGTTCTCCCCAGAAATGGCACAATCTCTACACCACCATCACCAGAGTTTTGCTTTCACCAAGATCTTGCTACAGGCCCTCTCAAGCCTTGCTGCCACAAGTCTTGCTTCCCTCAAGTCTTGCTGACACAAGTTTTACTTTTCAGTGTGGAAAGAACACTTTTCATCCTGCTCCCAAAAATGTTGATTTGCAACACCATACTTATTTGCATGATTATGCACCTGCAGTTAAGATAGCTATAATGGCTAAGAAACCATCTTTTAGGCTAATATCACAGCCCACCCTCTGATTTTTCTTAGCTATTGTTTCTCATTATCTGAAGGATCAGGTACTCCTCATAATCACCTCATTTTAGATACCCATTTTTAAATTTGTGCAGTCCTACCAAACCATTATTCTGATGAAGCAATAATATCTTTTTCTTTGAAGCATCTTCTGTTATAGTTGAATCTACATCTATAAACAAATGTCCAGTCCAGAGCAATCAGGTAATAGCAATTAACACTAGCTCTCAGAATGAAACATTTTTTTATCTGGTTGGGTTCCAGTCAACACATTCTCAGCCATCAGTGGCCAAGATCAAATGGGCATAAGCCACCAAGTCAGTAGTCCACACATCTTTTTGTTTCATATTGGCTGCCCCCCTTACTCATCTTGGCCACAGGCCAAGTTATGACATCAGGAATTCCCCGGAGTGCCTGATCTACAAACCAGTAATGCTTTTTTATCCATTTATTATGATCGGTGGACAGTGCTGAAGGAACAAGTCCACACTCAGCCTGTCTCTTCATTATAGCATATCTTCCATTTTCTACCATCAAGTGGATGCAGGTGGTCATTACAGGTTAAACATACTTGTCAGCTTTTTCTTGCCTCAGTTTCATTGCAAAAGTCTCTCTTTTTCTGTTTGTCTGATTTCAATGGTAACTCCCCTCAGAGTACTGGGTGGAGCTTAATCTTTCTTAGGCTAAGCTCCATACTCTGTCAAATTCTTAAACAGTAAGCATTCTTTTAGGTACTCAATTACTATCCTATTGGCTTACATTATTTCCTGCTTAATAATACTAGGTCCCAATCAACAAAAACCTTAATCATATTTTCAGGGGATTCCAAGATGGCAGCGGTGGAGAGTACAGTGTGAAGAGCCAAAGGAATAGCAAGCTGCATAGAGATGGGCCACTAGAGAGTTCTTCATGCTGCACAGAGACCAACTATCATAGTACAATGTGGACAGTAGGAATTTGAAAGAGAACTTTTGTTGGAACAATTAGTTTTGGAAGTACAGTAACACAAAGCTGCCACAGTGGCTTTGCAGAGCTGGCCAGAAGGCATTAGCCAAGCTTCCGTGGGACCCATTTGAAAATAGAAAGCTTAGTCGGAAAATTGGCTGAATTTTCTGAAGCCCCATAAGACCCAGTCAGTCTGTTGTGTGACATGGAGAGTAGGAATATGTATTAGAAACTTTGTTGGAACAATTTGTTTCAGAAGCACATGAACACAAAGCCACCGTGGTTGTGCTGTGGAACCAGCCAAAGCCAGAAGATATTAACAGAGCTTCTGTGGGACTCACATGCAAGGAGAAAGCTTAGTGGGGAAATTGGTTGAATTCTCTTAAGCCCCAGTAAGATCCAGTGGGTCTGTTGCATGACGTGGACATTAGGAATTTGAATCAGAACTTTTGTTGCAACAATTAGTTTATGAGCTACAGGAACATAAAGTCACACTTCTTTATGGGGATTTGACTGAGTCTTCTTTGGTCCCGCTGGACCCAGGACATAGCTTGGGAAGGGCCCCCTGCCTGAGGGCACCTGGGTAAGTGCTACTGGGCAGGGGCCACTGAGTGAGAACTGCTGAGTTGGAGACAGATAGCTGGAATTTGAGCAGGGACCTCAAATGTGAACACACCTAAACAGCAGAAGTCTGAGTGAGGTACCTCAAAAGGTTGACAGGCCACTGTGATTGACCTACCCCCCTGCCTGCCCTGCCCCCTGCTCCACACCTATGCCTATATATCCAGTCAGTCAATTTGCCTTTAATCTTTGCTCTGACTTACCTACAAGAGGCTGCTCTCACAGGCTCTGAACTGACCTTTCCCTTGAGCAGAAGTTCAGAGAAAAACCCAGTGGGTTAACTGCCCAACTGATTTCTAAAGCTTTGTCTTCAGATCAAGAACATATCAATGTCTTGAAGAAAGCAAGCTATTTCACACACTACACAAGCCCAAAGCAAGATGTAACCCCCAAAGGGTGATACAGTATCAATGGATTTCCAAAAACCCGACAGTCTGTTGGAACTTTCTGATGCAGAATTTAAAAGAACAATGATTGAATATTTTCAATGGATGAAAGATAATCTTGAAGAATTATAGGATACTATAAGCAAAAATCAGTAGAAGCGTAAAAAAACAATCCAGAACAATGCAGAGAAAACAAATGAGGCATTAGCAGAACTGTAAAAACAAGAAACCTAAATCCAAAATATGGGGTCCAATGTTTCAGATGCTATCAACATGATGGAGAGACACAAGAGCAGAGTTGAAGAGATGGAACACAGAATCAGTGAAATGGAAGATAGAATTGTCACCACTGATCTGCTAAAGTAAAAAAGCTAATTAAAAAAAGTAAAAAGAAGAAAACCTAAGAATAATGTGGGACACTATCAAGAGAAATAAAATGTACATCATTTGGAATCCTAGAACAGGAAGAAGCAAGTAAAGAAACCAAAAAAGTTGTGGAAGAATTACTAGAGGAAAACTTCCCAGGCATAATGAAGAATGAGAGAACACATATTCAAGAAGCTGAGCGAACACCATATCAAATAGACCCCAAAAGGAAACACCAAGACATATAAAAGTTAAATTTACCAGAACCAAAGATAAGGATAAATCCTGAAAGCAGCAGGGTAGAAACAAGGAGTAACCTACAAAGGAGAGCAAATAAGATTAAGTGCCAATTTCTCAGCGGAAACCATGTGAACAAGAATAATCCACTAGTCCACTGTGGATTCTTGTGGCCTGGCAGGTTTTGAGGGCTCAGGGCACTTGTGATGTTCTTTTTTGCCCCATGTAGAGATCGGCAGAGCGGACTTGCCAGATGAACTGGGGTCTGGGATAAGGAGTTTGCCGGCATTTGTGTGTGCCGAGCTGGTAAGACACTGAAGGGCCCAAGGGCCTGTGGCCCAAGGGCCAGTCTTTCATTGTTTTTGTTCAGACATTCGTTTAGGTTGTATAGCCCTGGTGTACAACAAGTTGCCATACAGTGGTCACTTGTGTTGCTGTGAGGCTGAACACTGTGACATTGATGTGTCAAATGCGTTAATGGTTGGTTATGCAACACAGACAGAGAGTGGGGTGGAGCTCCCCGATTAAAACTAGCTTGGAAGGAGAAGTGGCATCCACTTTCGTAATAGCTTGCCTCTGGAAACCCTATAAACCTGGAGTGAGGGTGAAAGACACCCAAGCGTTGAGGACTCTCCATCATAGGGTCACTATGAGTCGCCTGCAACTCGACAGCACTTAACAACAATAACAACAATCATTCAGTGGTTAATGATTATATGAAATTAGGAAAAATAACTCAAAAAGAAATAATCTGAAGCAGAGTATAGAACTATTTGACTAATATTGAAAATAGTAATTAAGAAGGGGTATTGCAACTAATGTTACATGGATTTTGGTTGAAAGCAGAGAATACCAGATGAATGTTTGTGTTTCATTGACTATGCAAAGGCATTTGACTTTGTGGATCACAAGAAACTAATTCTGAAGAAATTCCAGAATATTGATTGTGCTTATGTGAAACCTATACATGGACCAGGAGGGAGTTGTTAGAACAGAGCAAAGAAACACTGCGTGGTTCAAAATTGGAAAGGGTGTCTGCCAGGAATGTGTCCTATCTCCATACTATTTCCATCTATATGCAGAACAAACTATCTGGGAAGCTGTGCTCTATGAGAGGAATGTGACATAAGGATTGGAGGAAGATTCACCAACAACCTGCATTATTCAGATGACACAACCCTGCTTGCTGAAACTAAGGAGAACCTGAAACACTTGCTACAGAAGATCAAGGTCTATACCCTTCAATATGAGTTGAAGCGCAACATCAAGAAAACAAAGATTCTCACCACTGGGCCGCTAGGCAGCAATATGACAGTAAAGAGATTGTTAAGAGCTTTAGTTTGCTTGGCTATACAATAAACACTCTTGATACCAGCAGCCAGGAAATCAAAAGACAAATTTTACTGGGAAAGTCTGTGGTAAAGGACCTTTCAAAACTACTGAACAGAATGATGTGAGTCTGGAGACTATGGTGCACCTGATCCGGGTCATAGTCTTCCCAATCACTTGCTACAAGTCAGGAAGATGGAAAATGACTAGGGATGATAGAGCATTGATGCCTTTGAGCTGTGGTGCTGGAGAAGAGTAACTGAATATACCATGTATTTCCAGAAGAACAAAAAGGTTGGTCCTAGAGAGGCTGAAACCAGGATGCTCCTTGGAGGCAAGGATTCTAAGTCTCTGTCTGGCATACTTTGGGCAAGTTGTAAGGAGGAACCTGTCCTTAGAGAGGGACATCATGCTTGGAAAGGTAGAAGGACAGTGAAATAGAGGAAGATCCTCGATAAGATGGATTGATTCAGCGAC
>NW_006400092.1:761188-778658 GCF_000299155.1 Elephantulus edwardii | reverse complement strand
AACAACAACAACAACAGTGTCTCCTTTCTCTGTTCTGATGACACGAAAAGTCAATCCTGGAGTGGAAGTCTAAGAACAAGTACTTTTTCTCAGAACCTTCCAGGAAAAGAAGTTGTACATGTCAGTTGTACTTAACAACTTTAAATTGAAATCATACTGGCTGCTTCATAAGAGATAGCAGCATGATATGTTCAGAATCACAGAAATGCTGATGGCTTGAGACTTAAGCCATCACATCAGAAACTGGTTCATGGGAGACGGGTGTTGAATGGTGTAAGCAAAAGTAGAAAGGGATGGTGGTGGAGTAGGGAATAGGTGGATCAAAAAAAAAAAGCACAACATGTAGTGGGTGTGGGCAGCAACATCAAATCTATTGGTCATTTTTATAACTGCGTACATGTCTTTCATCTGATGTTTTCTGTGGAATCCTGCCTGTCAGACACTATTATATATATTTAAAAAAATTAAGACAGACTAGGAAGAAGGATTGGCCATCCACTTCAGAAATGACAGGCTTTTGAAAACCCTATGTACAAGAGAGCACACTTAGACTATCACTTAGACTAGCATACATGGCAATTGAGAATGTGATCTTAGAAATGGAAACATAGAGAAAGAGGAACAGCTGTAAGCAGACACTAATGATTGGAACGTGAAATGCGAGAAACATGAATGTAGGAAAATTGGACATTGTTAAGAAGGAAATGGAACACATAAATATTGACATACTAGGTATTGACAAAATGAGATGGCTTGACATGGGACATTTTGAATCAGATGATTATATGATTTACTATGCTGGGGATGAAAAGGTGAGGAAAAAATGGGGTTTGTTTCATAATTAAAGAAGCCATTTCTAGATGCATCCTGAAATACAATGTGGAGAGTGACAGGATAATATCCATACACATACAAGGAATACCACTATCATTGAAATATATGCACCAACAACCAGAGCCAAAGAGGAGGAAATGGAAGATTTCTACCAACTTATGCAGTCAGAAATTGATCAAACATGCAATCAAGATGCATTGATGATAATGGGTAACTGGAACACAGAAGTTGGTAACAGAGAAGAAGGATCAGTAGCTGGAAAACATGTGCTCTGTGAGAGAATGAGGCTGGAGATAGAATGATAGAGTTCTGCACATTCAATGATTACTTCATTGCAAATACATTTTATAAGAAACATAAAAGCAGGCTATACACATGGATTTCATCTGATGGTATGCATATGAATCAAATTGATTACATTTGTGGAAAGACTTGCTGGAGAAGATCAATATCAGCAGTGAAAACCAGGCCGGGTGCTGATTGTGGGACAGACAACCAACTACTTATATGCAAGTTCAAGCTGAAGTTGAGGAAAATTAAATCAAGTCCATGGGAACCAAAATTTGACCTTAATTCCGTCCCACTATAATTTCAAAACCATCTCAGGAACAGGTTTGAGACCTTGAGCACCAATGAGTTTAGTAGACCAAATGACCTCTGGGGAGGATATCAAGAAAATCATCCATGAAGAATGCAAAAGATCATTATAAAGGCTGAAAAATAAGAAAAGACCAAAGTGGATGTCAGATGAGACTCTGAGTATTACATTAGAGTGCTGAGAAACCAAAGCCAAAGGAAGAAACCAAGAAATAAAAGAGGTGAACAGAAAATTTAAAAAAGCAAGATACTATAATGAAGTGTGCAGAGAGCTGGAGTCAGAAAATCAAAAGGGGCAAACTCGCTCAGTGTTTCTTAAGCTGAAGGAGTCGAAAAACAAATTCAAGCCATGGGTGGCAATACTTAAGGATACTTTGGGTACAATGATAAATGATCCAGGAAGCATCAAAAGAAGATGGAAGGAGTACACAGAGTCACTGTATCAAAAGGAATTGGCTGGCACAGAAGAATTTCATGAAATGACATATGAGCAAGAGCCAATGGTGATGAAGGAGGAAGTTCAATTTGCACTGAAGGAATTGTCAAAAAACAAGGCTCCAGGAGTTGACAGCATACCAATTGATTTATTTCAACAAATAGGTGCTGCCCTGGATGTACTCACTAAGTTGTGCCAAGAAATATGGAGGATAGCCAGCTGGACAACTGACTGGAAAAGGTCGATATTTGTTCCCATTCCATAGAAAGGTGACCCAAGAGAGTGCAGACATTATCGAACAATATAATTAATATCATACGCAAGCAAAATTCTGCTGAAAATTATCCAAAAACGTTTGGAACAATATGTCAACAGAGAACTGCCAGATGTGCAGGCTGGATTTAGAAGAGGTCGTGGTACTAGGGATATTATAGCTAATGTAAGATGGATCTTGGCAGAGAAAGCAGAGAATAGCAGAAGAATGTCTATCTGTGCTTCATTGACTATGCAAAGGCTTTTGACTGTGTGGATCACAACAAGCGGAGAAGAATGGGAATCCCAGAATATTTGACTGTGCTAATGCGAAACCTATACTTGCACCAAGAGGCATTTCTCTGGTACTCTTTGCTTTCTGTCAAGATCCATCTGAGATTGGCAATAATGTCTCTAGTGTTACAACCTCTTCTAAACTGTATTTCTGGTAGTTTTCTGTCAATGTATTGTTCCAGTTGTTTCTGGACAATCTTCAGCAGGTTTTTGATAGTGTGTAATATTAGTGAAATTGTTTGATAATTTCAATACTCTGTTGGGCTAGCTTTTTTTAAAATGGGAATAAATATGGATCTCTTCCGGTCAGTTGACCAAGTAGGTGTCCTTCAGATTTTTGGCGCAAGTTGGTGAGCACATGAGCACATCTGTTTGTTGAAAGACGTCAAGTGATATTTTATGAATTCCTAGGGTTTGCCTTCCTTCCTTTTTCTTTCTTTCTTTCTCTGTCTCTCTGTTTCTGTCTCTTCTCTCTCTCTCTCTCTCTCTCTCAGCCTAAACTTCCTCCTTCATCACCATTGCCTCTTGATCATACATTGTTTCTTGAAATTCTTCTGTGTCAGCTACTTCTTTTTGTAAAGTGGCTCTGTATATTCCTTCCATCTTCTTTTAATGCTTCCTGAATTATTCAGTATTCTGTCCATAGCATCCTTAAGCATCGCAACTCGTAGTTGGAATTTGTTCTCTAATTATTTTAGCTTAAGAAATGATGAGCAAGTTTGGCTCCTTTGACTTTCCGACTTGAACTCCTTGCACATTTCATATTTTGCTTTGTTTTCCCAAGCTACCCTTTGAAAACTTCTGTTAAGCTCTTTCTTGATTTCTTTGGTTTCTTGGCGTTCTAGTGTTCAATTAATATTTGGGAACTTTAATGCCTGGCTTATGTTGTTGTTGTTGTTATGAGTCATAGAATCACCCTATGAACAACAGTTGTGAACCTTGCCCTATCCCACATTACATTCGTGATTTCTGTCATGCTCAAACTCGTTGTGATAGTAACTTTGTACATAAAAAGTGCTTTTTAAGTATTAGTCACTATTAGTGAGGCTACTTTCAAATTATTGTCCCTGATGTTATCTTAGAAATTCCTCCTTGTGGAGGAAAGTTTTGCTATACAAAACTGATTATATAAAGGTTGAATCAATCCATGCTTTTGAGTACTAAGTGTAGCTGACTCAGTCAAGAATCTTCTCACAGGAATAAAATGACACAATCCAAATTGTTCACTGAAGAAAAATATTAAAATTAGTAAAATTTTAAAGCTAGTAGAATGCTTAAAACTATTATGTATGTTGCACATTTGCTTGGTCAGGAATCTTGTTGTCATGTGCCACCCAGTCGATTCTGACTCATCAAAAATAATAAAGAATTTACTTTAATATTCGAAGCTTTAAAAGCTATTATAAAGTGAAAAATGGAGTAGAAAAGCTAAGTTATAAATATAATCATTGCATTAAGAATTTATACATTAATTTTATAACAGATCTGTTAATTAGGAAAAGGAAAGTTTAAAAAATTAATGAAAAACATCATTCCCCTTTGGACAAATTTCTAAACAAACTATTTCCAAATAGAAAACAAACTGTTTCCAAATAGAAATTTGTTTACAGGAACATTGAGCAACTGTGAGTGGGTGGGGAATGAAGTGCCTTTGATATCTTAGTATACACTCGGGGAAGTAAACCTAGAATCATTGAAACAGCTGCAATGAAAACTGAAACTCAAATGAAACATGACAATACTTGTAATGAGTAAGAGAAGTAGTACTTCTAGCTGTGATTATTTATCATAATTTGATCAGTAATCCTGTGTAAAGGAGTTCTATTGGCTTAGTGGTAAGGAATTGCACTGCCAACCCAAAGCCATGAAATTCACGTACACCAGCACCTTCCAAAGACAAAGATGGACAATTCCCTCCTGTGTGTCTTAGAGCCTCTGTAAACTTGGTGAAGAGTCAACTATGAGTCAGGTCCAACTTGATGATACATACAACAACAACCACCATCCTGCATATTTTCTATCTTTGTAAACACTTGATATCCTAGAGAACTAGTTGGAAAAGTCAAGTGGTTACAGGATTTCTCTGTCCTTTACATATGTCCCTGCACAAATGCTTAGTGTCAGAAGGAATAATAAAAGGAATTCTTTTGGTCAACAATACCATTACTTTTCTTTATTATAAATATTCAGGGCTTAACATTGTCTTATTAATTCATAGACCAGGTATTGGATGTGTCGATTGGGCTATGTTACTCTTTTCCCACTCTTTCCCCTTTTTATTTGAGATGGAAGAAGAATATATCTTATATGTAGATTATTTACAAATGAACTGCTTCTCATAAAAACTCATTGCCATCTAGTTGTAACTGGCTCATAGCTGACCCTTCATTGTTTTTTGAAGGTTGTAATTCACGAGGGAGAAAATCGCTCAACTTTCTTTCTTGGAGTTGCTAG
Source organism: Elephantulus edwardii (assembly GCF_000299155.1). Classification (NCBI taxonomy): domain Eukaryota; kingdom Metazoa; phylum Chordata; class Mammalia; order Macroscelidea; family Macroscelididae; genus Elephantulus; species Elephantulus edwardii. Next base: position 773,791 of record NW_006400092.1, on the reverse strand, counting down.
TGCATTCAAAACAAACTACAAAGACATGTGGTCTTTGGGTTATCATCACAACTCTGCTTATATTATACCATAGAGCTCCCTTTAGCTGCTTCAGTCATCAAACAACTTCCAGCTCAACTTGAACTTCTTGAAATTGAATCATCAGTGGAAGCTTTGCCTAGGAGAGCAGTATTTTCCAGGACTGCACTTAGTGCTCTTCTAAACTCCAGTTATACCAACACTTTGTTTCTCTCTCTACTCTGCCACACTCAACATTTTGCTTTCCTCCAGCATTTGGGAGCCTTTCTATCTCACAATCCTTGTGCTAGTTGCTCCCTTATTTTGTAATATTCCTTTTTAGGTGTCCACATAGCTTAACATACTCAACTTCTTAGGCGTTATTACTTTATCATGTTCTGAATGAAATTTATATGAATAATTTCATATAAACTGATTCCTTTGAGATGTAAGTTGTAAATATTCCAAATACCTAACTTCTCCAAGCTACTGTACCATTTCATTGTCTCTACCATCAACCGTTCTATAAGGTTGAAGATGCCATAAAATGGTGGCTGCAGGTTGTGGTTTAGAAACAACTAAATTCTACTAAATGTGGTGTCCAGAGGAGAAGGAATGGAACCTTGCAAAGCAGATTCCTTTGTAGGTGATCTCAGGGCTAGAAAACACATCTTCAAGAGGGCCAAGGTGGTGACTTTGGTCATATCTTCCAATGAGGTGGGAATTCAAGCTAATCTTGCCTCATTAACACAACAAACAACTCTTTCCAGAAAGGTGTTTGCAAGCATAAATAAGCTAGAGTTTACAGTATTTTGCTCATAGTTGACTATGTTTCCAAGGACCGTATTATTTAATTCATAGCACCATATCTAGCCTACCCTGAATGTTTAAAATTGCACAGTTTAACTCCTCACCTTTTTTATTTATTTATTTATTTAGGTGTGAACAGCTAACTTTATGCTACAAGCAATGGAGACTTCATGGAAGTTTTTAAAAGAACATCTTTTTTTCTCTTCAAACTTTTAAAACATATATACATTATATAAAATGGAAAAGCAGAGAACACAAAAGCCACCCATAATCATCTTGATGATTAGTTTACATCCTTTTACATTTTAGGTATACATAAGACAACCAAGCATACGTTTTTATCTGGTTGAGGCCAATCATTATGCATTCATGCTTTTCACGCATCTCAAGGATTTATAAATTCGAAGTTCCAAAGCCATGCATGTTTTGACAACAATGAAAACACTTTACTGATTCAGTTAGGAAGTATAAGAAAGCAGTCAGCCATTCTTGGGGACAAAAATTTTATTAAGACAAAAATTGGTGCACGCCTCTAGATATTGGCAGATCCCCCTTCTTCATAACATACTTATTATGCTTATTGTTTATTGCCTTTCTTTCCTCCTCTCAAACCCTAGAAATTAAGGAATGAATTTTGTTTTACTTACTGTTTTTTTGTCCTTCAGTACAATGTGCAGTAGTAATAATCAATTAATAATTAATGTTTAAATATTTAAATTAATCTGATTGCTCAGGTTGTGTGTCAACTTGCTGGGCCTTAACTCACTGGGTGGCAGTTATGTGATTAGCATGATGAAATTTGTTTTGAGCAGAAAATTAGTTGAAAGAAAGCCTCCTCGAGGGGTGTGACCTACATCTATTGATCTATCTTTTTTTAAAAAACAAAACAAAATACAACAAAGAACAACCTGGTAAAATTGTATCTGGTTCTCATCATCTGATTTCTAATTTTCAGTACTGAAAATTCTGAATCTAAGGTGGGCAGCTGAAGACAACAGCTTTCACATGCCCGATCTGCCAAAAGCCCTCATTGGGCCAAAGGCAGCTCCTAGGCTTGAGATGCTGGGCCTGGCAGGCCCTAAGTGACCTGACCAAGGGCCAGCCCCATGCTTCATCCACCACCCCTGCCCCTAGAATTCCACAGCCAGTGAACCACCTTAGCCCTGTCCCTTCTCATACAAACCAACAATATCTTTTTTACTTGCCTTTGGGAAAAACGAGGCAACCCACTACATGCTTTGTGTCCCTGACCTCTGAGGGTCCCTGAGTACAAATCATCTTGTACAATCCCATCCCTACCTATAGATTTTCCAGCCTAAATCCTGTCAGCGCACAAATAAAATTTTAATTAATTTAGGGCGTTGGGGAAGGTGAGGCTATGGCTGTGCTTTTCTCCACACGGGCCCCATACTGCCTTCAGGGCATAGGCTCAGACCAGGCTCAGGATTCCCTCACTGTCCGTGGAGAAGGTTGCTCACTCCACTCAACTGCACTGTACTTTTTAAGCTGTGGAGTCTGTACTAAAGGACACATTTGTACACTTTTCTCAAACTGCGTCCTAAACAGGAAGGGGAGGAGGAATATGAAACACCGTTCCCTTTTCTGTCTTGTCTCTGCCCCACTTCATTCCTCCTGCTGTAGATTTCTCTACTTGTCTTGCATCTTTGATAACTTGGGAGTTGCAACCAACTAAAAGCAAAAAAATAAATGAATTTGAAATAGAAAAAAAAGAAAGAAGCCAGTATCTTGCCATACTGCCTGATAATCTTAGAATCTGTCAGATTCTGCAGCCCATGAGTCATCAGCCTAGTGTTTCTCCTGTTGACCTTGAATTTGTCAGCTATGCAATTTTTTAAAGAGAAGCCTCCAGGATCACATCTGACCCATCGACTTGGAACTTACTAGGCTCTACAATTGCATGAGCGACTTCCCTGAGATAAATCAATCTCTTTGCATCTGTCCCCTCATGTATGTTCTCTCTGTATTTCACTGATTTTGCTTCTCTGACAAGATCTAGTCTGAGACATTGAAATAATCATCTATCTATAAAATGTACTTGTTTTTTGTCCATTAAAAATTTCTGGAGCATGGTTTGTTTGTTGTGTTTTTTGGTTTTTTTTTTTGGTCTTAAAATGTGAATTAGAGAGATATAAAGTGCACAATCCTAAAAAAGAAACTATTTTAAGGAGCTATTTAGATAAATAAGAGGTATATAATAATGAGAGATTGATTCCCTTAAAATAAACCTTTCTCTATGCACTTATTTAATGCTATAGGTATATTTTTAATAACATATTCAGTGTTTCTAATACTCCCTTAATGTTTATATAAAGACTTCTCAATACAATATCTTCTTCATAAATTACATCTTTTGTTGTTATGTAAAATTTATTACTTGATTTAAATTTTGAACATTAAATACCATCTTGCAGGCTATTGAAGAAGTTCCTCTTCATTTTGATCATTGTAATTTTTACTTTCATTAATATATTGCTCTGTGTTCTCATAAATTGCATAAAATTGAGAGTTTGCTCTTAACTCAATCTAATGTTGAATTTTAAGGAGATAATTTAATTCCATTCTGTTTAATATCTGATAAAGTATTATTTTCATGAAGGAGTTGAAAAACAAATTCAAGCCATGGGTGGCAATAGTTAAGGATACCTTGGGTAGAATGTTGAATGATCCAGGATGTATCAAAAGAAGATGGAAGGAGTACACAGAGTCACTGTATCAGAAGAAATTGGCTGCACAGAGGAATTTCATGAAATAACATAATGAGCAAGAGCCTATGGTGATGAAGGAAGAAGTTCAAGTTGCTCTGAAGGAATTGTCAAAAAACAAGGCTCCAGGAGTTGACAGCATACCAATTGATTTATTTCAACAAACAGACGCTGCCCTGGATGTGCTTACTAAGTTGTGCCAGGAAAACTGGATGACAGCCAGCTGGACAACTGACTGGAAAAGGTCGATATTTGTTCCCATTCCAAAGAAAGGTGACTCAACAGTGTGGAAATTATTGAACAATATCATTGATATCACATGCAAGCAAGATTCTGCTGAAAATTACCCAAAAACGTTTGGAACAATATGTCAACAGAGAACTGCCAGATGTGCAGGCTGGATTTAGAAGAGGTACTAGGGATATTATAGGCTAATGTTAGATGGATCTTGGCAGAAAGCAGAGAATACCAGAAGAATGTCTATCTGTGCTTCATTGACTATGCAAAGGCTTTTGATTGTGTGGATCACAACAAGCTATGGCTGACTCTGAGAAGAATGGGAATCCCAGAACATTTGATTGTGCTAATGTGAAACCTATATTTGGACCAAGAGGCAGTCATCAGAACAGAGCAAGGAGACACTGGATGGTTCAAAATCAAGAAAGGTGTCCATCAGTATGCAGAACAGATCTCCGAGACTCTGGGCTGTACGAGGAGGAATGTGGCATCAGGATTGGTGGAAGAATCATCAACAACCTGAGTTATGCAGATGACACAACCCTGCTTGCTGAAACTGAGGGGGACCTGAAGTACTTGCTGCAGAAGGTCAAGGATTGCAGTCTTCAATATGGATTGAAGCTCAATATCAAGAAAACAGATTCTCGCCACTGGGCCAGTGGACGGTGAAGAGATTGAGATAGTTAACAGTTGTAGTTTGCTTGGTTCCACAGTCAATACTCTTGGGAACAGCAGCCAGGAAATCAGGAGATGAATTGCATTGGGAAAGTCAGCTGTGAGGGACCTCTCAAGAGTACTGAAGAGCAACGGCGTCAGCCTGGAGGCTAAGGTACATCTGATCCCAGGCTATAGTCTTTGCAATTATGTGCTATGCATCAGAGAGTTGGACAGTGAATAGGGATGATATAAGAATTGATGCCTTTGAGTTGTGGTGCTGGAGAAGAGTGTTAAATATACCATGGACTGCTAGGAGAACAAACGGGTTTTTCATGGAGAGGGTGAAGCCAGAAGGTTCCCTCGAGTCAAGGATTCTGAAGCTTTGTCTGACATACTTTGGGCATGTTGGAAGGAGAGACTGGTCCTTAGAGAGCAACATCATGTTTGGGAAAGTGGAGGGATGGCGTAGCAGAGGAAGACCCTTGATGAGATGGATCGATTCTGTGAGTGGAGTGGTGGGAATGAATGTGTTTGAGACAGCAAGGTTGGCACAGGATAGAACGGCATTTACGGTGCTTGTACACAGGGTCGCTATGAGTCACAAACGACTGGATGGCACATAACAACAACAACAATTATTTTCATTTTGTTGTTGGTAATTACCATCCTGCTAATTCTAATTCATAGCACAAAAGGTTAAAAACTTGACTACTATCCAAAAGGTTGATGTTTCAAACTTATGCAGAGGCACTCAAAAAATACGCTGCTCCCAAAAAGGTCAAAACTTTCTTATGTAGTTCTAACCTACACTCGTGGGTAGCCATGATTTCTGATTTACTGCATGTAAATTATTTTTTTCTTGTTACTGTAGAAGCATTATAGTATAGTACTAAAAGTATAAAACTTCTTTGGTTTAAATTTTAGCTCTACCACTTGCAAAATGAGCTCTTTATATCTCTTGTTTAAATTGTCTATTCTATAAAATGTGTAGTGTTTTACTCTTGCCAAGAGGGAATGAGCATTTTTTTTTTCACTTTACTTGTCTTCTACTGTAAAAATGCAGCATTTTACTTTCATAGTAGTTATTAAAATTGACTTTGCCAGACTGAAAAAGATCAGTGTGATTAGAGTAAGGAAGTGAAAGAAGGTCTATTTGGAGAAGTAGACAGGGTCTGCTTCATGTAATAACATCTGCATCAGAGTAAAGCACACATTTTCCATTTAAAGGGTTGTTGTTGTTGTTGTTATGTGCCATCAAGTTGGCTGTGACTCATAGCAACCCTTTGTACAACAGCCCTAAATCCTGATATATCCCTTGCCAATCTTATTGTCTCCAAGACACTATCCCAGTAACTGAATCAATCCATCTCATTGAGGATCTTCTTTTGCACTGTCCCTCCATGTCCCCCTCCAGGGAACAATCCCACCTTGCAACATGACCAAAGTATATCAGATGAAGCTTCAGAATCCTTGCCTCCAAGGAACAACCTGGCTTCACCCTCTCCAGGATGAATCTGTTCATTTCCTTAGCAGTCCATGGTACATTCAATACTCTTCTCTGGCATCATAGCTCAAAGGCATCAATTCTATTTCCATCTTCCCTAGTCATTGTCCAACTTTCAGATGCATAGCAAGTGATTGCAATGACCGTGGTCTGTATCAGGCACACCTTAGTCTCCAGAGTTCTTCAATACTTTGGAGAGGTCGCTGAAAGCAGACTTTCCCATCGCAATACATTTTTTAATTTTCTGGCTGCTGGTGCCAAGAGTGTTGACTGTGGAGCCAAGCAAACTAAAGTTGTGAACAATCTCAATCTCTTCACTATCTATCCTGATGCTGCCAATTGGCCCAGTGTTGAGAATTCTTGTCTTCTTGATACTGATCCTCAATCTATACTGAAGGCTGCAGTCCTAGACCCCCTACAGCAAACACTTCAGGTCCTCCTCATTTTCAGCAAGCATGGTTGTGTCATCAGCATAACACAGATTGTTGATGGCTCTTCCACCAAACATGACACCACACTTCTCCTCACAGAGCCCAGCCTCCTGGATAATCTGCATTTAGGTTGAAAAGGTATGGAGACAGGACACATCCCTGGCATACACTCTTCCCAGTTTTGAATCATGCAGTGTTTCCTTGCTCTGTTCTGATGACAGCCTCCTGGTCATGTATATTTTTGCATTAGCACAATCAAGTGTTCTGGGGGTGGAAGAAGGTGGTGGGCATATAATGGATATAGGAAGTATGAATAAGGAAGAAATAAAAAATAAAATTGATCTCTGACCCATATCAAAGCAACTGAATACCACTGGCACCATAACTTAATTCTGGGTGACTGGATGAGATTGTTGGAACTGGGTGACTTAGTACATGTTGGTACCATCACTTAGATCTGTGTGACTTGGTGAAATTAATTGTGTGAACATTGCAAGGGTGTTGAGAATCATGATGGAGAGTTGGAAATGTTTCAAAATATCATATGAAAAAACTCTTATTACTGTTGTACCAGCAGTCAAGAAATCAAAAGATGAATTGCTTTGGGAAATTCTGCTGTGAGGAACCTTTCCAAAATGCTAAAGAGCAGTAATGTGTCTAGAGACTAAGGTATGACTGATCCAGGTCAGAATCTTCACAGATACTTGTTATGTGTCAAAGAGCTGGACAATGACTAAGGACAACAGAAGAAGAATTGATGACATTAAGTTGTGTTGCTGGAGAAGAGTATAGAACATAACATGGACAACCAGGAAAACAAATAGGTCTGTCTTAGAGAGGGTGAAAACCAAGACTCTCCTTGAAGATTGGGATTTTGAAGCTACATATCACATACTTTGAGCATGTGGCCTTCTGACCAGTCCTTGGAGAAGGACAGCATACTTACAAGGGTGGAGGGACAGTGCAGGAAAGGAAGACCCAGATGAAACAGTTTGACATGGTAACTGAAGCAGTGGGATTAGATATGTAAGAGTCAACAAAAATAACAACAATTACTGTTGGAACAAATTACCTCCAATTTTGTGGCTTGCAAATTATACAAATGTTTTCTTTTCTCTTACTAATTAGCATTCAAGTAAACATCTTAAGAATATATTTGAAAATATTTTTCTAATATTTTCAGGGAAAAGGAACATGTTCACACTGAAATATTATTGTTCTACTTGCCAAAGAAACATCTTGTAATAACACATACCAGAACTAACTTACCAACACACTAAAATAGTCCATAGCTGATATTTATTTTTTTTTCTTAGTCAGGGATTAATGTTATACGTTGTGTTGCTGGCATTGTCCTGAAAGAAAACTCTAAGGCAAACACTTGTGTGGAGATAATTTGTTTTGGCAGTGACCCCCAAAAGCAGGAGTCGACTAGGGAGATTGTGACACGGAAGGGAAAAATAAATCTAAGGCCCTCTATGGGAGTTTCATTTCAAAAAGCTTCATGAGCAGTATTTAGAATGCCTCCCAAAATTCTCTGACCAAGGCAGGAACATACATTCCATGGTTTCAGTTTGTTATTGGCTGAAGTTTATGCATTAACCCTATAGTTTCTTGCTGCATTTGCACAGAAGATAAGCTAGCTTTCAGGAAGACCTTCAGGAATGGACCCAGCGTAGAAACCCTTAGTGATGCACCTGGATAGAGATGTTACCTATTGGGGAATGCATTAGATTATTCACTATATAGGAAGATTCGGGATACTTTTCTTTGGTTGAAACAGTGGAAATGTTCACTCAATAAACAGCTCTGTTCCAACAAGTCTTCTTTCTTATTTTTTTTTTAATCTTAGCATTAAGAGCTTTTAGAAGACGTCTAGTCGCATGGCATGGTGTATTCTGAAAGTGCATATTCATCTGAAAGAAAGTAAAAGTAATTGTTACTGGAAATAATCTCATAATATTAAGAGGAACCAGAAACTAAAACCTCTAAGTCTGTGCTGTTTCAAATTCCTTTACTTTTACTTTTCAAATATATTTTATATTACTTTGACTTATAGCACTTTTCATGCACTCATAAGTAGTTATTCTCTGTATTTCAGGTCTGATATTTTGTATATAATGTATATTAAAATTCAGTAGAGGTTAGAACCATATTTTCATAAAAGCTTTAACAATAGTGAAAACTTCGTTTAATCAACCAAGTCTTCAACATAAGGTAAAGATGTACTTGCTAAATACTTAGGTACCCAAAGTTTGTAAACTAGTATTTAGCAGATAAATATTCATCTGCCTTTTTTGTAACCTGAATTGTTAATTCAGAATTGTTAATCTGCCTTGAAATAGTTAACTTGCCATTTTCATATTTTGTTATTGATCTTTATCTCGTTTTTAAAAATATATAATATATCTATTTTAAAAACCCAGATTGTCACAGTTGGGCAAATCTTGATTTTAAGTAAAAACATTCCATTTATAGCCCTGGTTCTCTGAGAACCTGGTTTGAGTTAGCAAACCTTAACGTTCCTTAATGCTTGGCTAAATCAACTATAAAAAACAGAGTAAAAAATTTATGAAACTAAAGCAAAACAGAAATTCCAAATTATGCGACAGAATAGCTTTACTTCTAAAAAATGTGTTTTATATTTAGAAGTCACCCTACTGAACAACATGTGGATGGATAGATTATCACTAATAGGTAAAAAAGGTGCCTAAAGGAGTCTTTTGAAGGATGGGAGTCAAAAAAGGTGACTCAGCTAAAAGCTAGCTAAAGTCCAGTCAAGTCTGTCATCCAAGAGGCTTTAGATAGAGATGGCAGCTTTGCTTCTTCCAGTCAGCTGATGTATCTACCAGCTGACTATGGGTGCAAAAGCAATATGAACAGAAATCAGCAGCGAGCCTTACTTATTCATATAATCGGGTGAAATAATAAATGGATGTAGTTTTTAAAACTCCTCATTAAAATATTTTTACTAAGATAACCCTATCACCTTTGAATATATGTAAATTTCTCCCTCTGTTCAAATGGATATATAGTTCCTGCACCACTGTGGGATTGCAGCTCAGCTTCTTGCCACTCAGCCACCAGTGCTCCATATAAAACAAAATCAGCAAATGTGTATGTTGACACAAAGTAGTACAAAAGTGGGGGCTGCATTTCTGACCAATGCAATTCATTGCCATCACTTGTCTGTCATTGGAGGTTTCTGTGCTGCTATGTGGCTGAACCTATTTCATGAATCTCTCATACTAAGAGAGACACGCAAGGAAGGGCTTGGCAATCTTCTTACAAAAGACCAGGCAGTGTAAACCCCATGAACCAACTACAGTGCAAGCACACTGTGCCTGAAGATGCCATGAATCTGTGCTGATACCATGACTAAAATTATTAACAGTGGTGTGGAGTGGAGGGTGCAGGAACTATATATCCATTTGAACAGAGGGAGAAATTTACATATATTCAAAGGTGATAGGGTTATCTTAGTAAAAATATTTTAATGAGGAGTTTTAAAAACTACACTGGTAACCTCAGGCAAAATGGGCTTGGATTGTAGTGGGTTCCCTGGGTTTACATTGGCTGGTCTTTTGTAATTAGATTGCCAGGCCCTTCCTTCCTTGTCTCTCTTAGTTTGAGAGCTTCACTGAAATCCGTTCAGCCACATAGCAGCACAGAAACCTCCAATGACGGACAAGTGATGGCAATGAGTTGCATTTGTCAGAAATGCAGCCCCCACTTTTGTACTACTTTGTGTCATCATACACATTTGCTGATTTTGTTTAATAGGGAGCACTGGTGGCTGAGTGGCAAGAAGCTGAGCTGCAATCCTACAGACGTGCAGTTTGGGTAAAATCTGGTATTTGGGGAGGAAGGAATTGTGCTGCCAACACAAAGGTACACAGTTTGAATCCACCAGCTACTCCATAGGAGAAAGATGATCTGTCTCCTGCCTCTGAAAATGGAGGATCAGCAATAGGTCAGTTCCGATTTGACATCATGACAACAAACAATAACTTCTAAGTCTCAAAATGGAAACTGCTCAGGCAGTGCTTCCCGAAGTCATGTAGTTTGAATCTACCAGATGCTCCACAGAGAAAAAGGATAGGTAATCTCTTCTCTGTGTAATTTAACATCTCTGAAAACCTACTATGGGTCACCTGTGAGTCTATTCTGACTTGATGGTACACAACAGCAAACTTTATTTTACTTAAATCTACAATTACTGTCTTACTTTAAATGAAGATTTTAGTGACAGGACTAGTTATAAGACATCACAGTCATGCTCTTATGAAACACACTCAATATCTGTCACAACTTTGAAAAAATTTGCTTTAGGCATTACTGAATGTCGTCAAATAAGAGAAACAATTATTATTACTTTTTTTCAAAACCAGCAGAGACAAAGAAAATTTTGTATATGTTAAATTTAACATGGAAGGTAATAGGGCACAAAAAGCTCTGGAAAGAACTCCGGTGGCTTGAGCTGAAAAGGAATTGCACTGCCAACCCAAAGAAAATTACATGGGCTTCTCAGCTGAAATATATGAGCAGTCTCCTCCTTCACAATTTATTGCCTCTGAAAACTCTGTAGGGTCAGCTGTGAGACACTTCCCATTTGTCAGGACACAACAACAAAACCAGCAGCCCTGGTCTATCAGGAGTTGCACTGTTAACCTAAATATGTCACCTCTCTAGGGGTTCAGATCCACCATGGACTATGTAGAAAAAAGATGGGCTGTCTCTTCTCATTCAGTTTACAACCTCTAAAAATTCCCTTGGAAGGTCAGCTATAAATCAGTTCGGTCTCTGTGGCAATAAGAGAAAATTAATTCAAATTCTTACCAGTTTCATAGTAATCATAGAGCTGAATGGATGCTGGCTTGATGTTTGAGACAATTACATCTTGTTCAATGGAGAATGAGAACTGAATATCCTTTCGTAAAGCCTGAGGAGTAGGAGTGGAGGAGTTGGGGGGGGGAGGGGCGGGGGGTGAGGAAGAAACTAGTTAGATAGATTAGAGTTTATTTCCTGAATTTGTCTTCATTTCAGATATTGAGAATTATTTTAACAATGTAGTTTTCTGTATTTGGGTCCTTAAAAAGAAATTTAAAAACTAAGAAAGAACACAACCCTGATTTTAAGTCTTAGAAATGCACATCTCAGTTGCCTGTGGAAGAAGCTCCCACACACATGCATTGAATAGCAGCAGTAAACTTACGTTCTCCAGAAAGAAAATTACATGGGAGGCTTTGGTGTCTACTCGTTGTACTTTTCCCTCAATCTGAAGCTAAAACGAAGGGGGAAAAAGAAACTGAAAATTAAAACATATCAACACAAATATCTGATTATTCAAAAAGATAAAAATAATTGTCTTGAATTTGATGGTCCCCTTCCATCTTTATAAACTCCTGTAATATTCTCCTAGAACCTCAGCAATAAATATTCATTTTTGAGATTAATTCATTCAACATTTCTTTTGAGAAATCTGTCTATACAATACAATACTATAATATAGTATATAATACTATATACTGTACAAGACAAACAATACTCATTTGTAAACTCTCAATAAATAAAGCACATAAAAGAATTAATAAATATCAACTCACCCACCTGCTTTATTTTTTGTAATTTTTTCCTTGACAATGTGAGGATATAAAAAAATTTGAGAATCTCAAGAGTATTGTACTACCAGATACATATAAAATTTAATTTCATTCTTAAAATTTCATTCTTTGAAAATAGAAAATGAGTGCGTTTTTCTTCAACTTTTAGCCAAGGAAGTATATAAGGCCAAACAGATTAAGATACATTCTAAGGTATTATAATGGATTTTTTTTTTACCTTCTTAAGAGATGACTTATCAGGCACAAAGCCTGAAAGCATCTTCACATCAATGATGACTATATTGGAAGTGTCTCGTCTTCCATAATAACTATAAATAAAAACACAAAATATAAACGTTAAATAACTTTTGGTCATTATTTAAGAAAAATACAAATATATATATATATACAGAAAAAGCTAGTTAGAGTACAAATTTGAATAGGATTTGGCATTTTGCCATATTCCTGAAGTTTAAAATTGAACAAATGAAGTCACTATAGTTAAAAACTGCATGAGAAAATTTAATACATGCTTTTCTTTTTTATTCCCCACCATATTTTCACAATACCTCAAAGTCTCAGATTTCAATGTAAAAAGTGAATCATCATTCAGTAATTTTTATTTGTAGTATTTTCTTAAA
>NW_006400092.1:736665-759735 GCF_000299155.1 Elephantulus edwardii | reverse complement strand
GATCTTCAGTAGAATCTTGCTTGCATGTGAAATCAATGACACTGTTCTGTAGTTTCCACACTCAGTTGGGTCACCTTTCTTTGGAATGGGAACAAATAGAATTACTAATTATTATAATTAATATTATTAATTAGACAGTTTGGTGATATGTTGGCGTTGTTGAATGTGGCTAAACCATAAATTTTTTTGGCTTCAAATTGATAAAATTCAGTTGTATTAGTTATTAATTCAAGTCTATTTCACCATAACTTTTGTGCTGTTAATTATTCTGAGACTAGAATGGTTTTGTAATAAACTGAATTAATGATCTTTCACTGTGAAGCAACATAAATTTTAAGCTATTCCTGAGGAGACCCAGAAAATTGACCCTAGCTGATACTTTTGTTTTGGAACTTTGGATTGCAGAATGAAGGAAATGCACTATTTTGATTTACAAAAAAAATGGAAATTTAGGAAAAGCTATCTCATAATCAGGAATTTATACATTTTTTTCTTCCATTTTTTTCTCTCCTATTGCATATTTTTCAAGCCACATTCTCTACCACTCTACCCCCCTTACTCTACCTTAATGTCCACTTTAGAAGGAAGATTTGGTGATTTATTTCTAAAAATTCAGCTATTGAAAACCCTATGGAACATGCATCTGTTCTGGCACACTATGAGTTAGTTAACTCAAGAGCAACAGGTAGTAGTTATAATAGATAATTTTTCAGTAAACAATGTAAATGAGATTAAATATACTCTCCTAGGGACTCAAGACAGGGAGCTCTGGTAACTTAGTAGTAAGAAGTTGTGTTGCCAACCTTAAGGCAGGCAGTTCAAATCCACCAAGTGCTCCATGGGGAAAAGATGGGTAATCTCCTGCCACGCAATTTACAGTGTCTGAAAACCCACTGGAGGGTCAGCTATGATTCAGATCTAACTCACAACATGAAATCAGGTTCAACTGCTTACATAAAGTGATTGAGACAAGCCTTCTCTTGGAAGCAGAGAGAGATAAGATTGTACAGTACCTACAGAAGAAGTAGAGAGGTGTCTGAATTTACCAATGAAGAAAAAGTTATTACCGGGCTGAAACAACAAGGTCAAACTTTTTATCAAATGGTCCATTGCAGACAGCATTGGCTGTGTACACAGAAAGGAAAAACCCAGATGACTTCTTGGGAAGCAGAATGTTATATTTCAGAGTTGCCTAGAATAAATAAGGAATATATTCTATATTAACCAAAGGATTATTTTAAGATGTATTACCTTAATATTAACATTTCTATTTAAATTTTAAAAAATTATATTAGAGCTTCATATTTTTATACAAAAATAGCAATACAGTTTACAACTACCACATAATGAGTGCATCTTTTTAATGCTTTTCATACAATTATTTTAAAAATCTTTTCAGCAACTCCGTTAAACAGATGTTACATTTAGGCACCATTTTATAGAAGAAGAAATCTAGATTTTAAAATGCAAGTAACTTGTCAAAGTAAAATAACTTTCCAGAATTTACACAGATATTAAGTAGCAAAGAATAAACATTCTACCTTAAACTCTAATGAGTGAAGACCACATTAGTTATGGGAAATCAAGCATATCAACCACAAAGAAAGCAAAAGATTGTTACAAAGATAGAGGATTGGGGGGGGAAGATATCAGAAGGAACCCTGAATTTTTTACTAGAATGCCAAGAAGCCAAAACAAAGGGAGGAAGTCAGGAAGTTAAAGAGTTGAACTGAAGGTTTCCAAGGACAGCTCAAAGAACAGCTCATGAAGGTAAAGCAAAGTATTTTAATAAAGTGTTCCAAGAGCTGGAGTCAGAAAAACGAAAGAAAAGCACTTGTTTGGTATTTCTCAAGCTAAAGGAATTGAAGAACAAATTCAAGCCTCAGTTGCAATACTTAAAAATACTATGGACAAAATATTGAATGATCCAGGAAGCATCAAAAGAAGAAGGAAGGAAGATACAGTCACCATACCAAAAAGAATTAATTGACACAGAAGCATTTTAGAAAGTAGTATATAATCTAGAGCCAGTGGTAATAAGGAGGAAGTTCAGGCTGCTTTGAAGTAATTGGCCGAAAATAAGGTCCCAGGATTTAATGGAAAACCAACTTACGTATTTCAACAAACTGAGGTAACCTTGGATGTGCTCATCAGGTTGTGTCAATAAATCTGGAGGACAGCTATCCAGCCAACTGACTAGGAAAGATTAATATTTATTCCTATTCCCCAAAAGGTAACCCAAAAGAATGTGGAAATTATGATTATATCACTAATACAACATGTAAGCAAAATCTTACTAAAGATTATAAAAACACAACTAGGACAGTACATTGACAGAGAACTGCCAGAAATACAAGCTGGAGTTAGATGAATCTGTGGCAGTAGGAATATCATTGTTGAGGACAGATGGATCTTAGCTGAAAATACCAGAAAGTTATGTACTTTTGTTCTAGTGACTATCCATTTAATACATTTAATTGTGTGAATTATAACAAATTATTGTTAGCATTGAGAAGAATGGGAAAGCCAGCACACTCACTTGTGCTCATGCAAAACCTACACAAAGACCAAAAAGAAGTTGCCCAAATACAGCAAGAGTTCACTGTTGTTAGCTGCTGTTAAGTCAAGTACAACTGATAGTGACCTTATGAACAAAAGATCTGAGTGCTATTCTATTCTTTGCCATCCTCATCCATTTCCCAAACCACAAGAGTCCATTGTCACAGTCACTGCCTATCCATTTGGTTGAGGGTCTTCTTCTACTTCACTGATGCTCCACCCTTTCAAGCATCATGTCCCTCTCCAAGGAATAGCCCTCCTAGCAGCATGTCCATAGTATGTCAGGTGAAGCTTCATCATTCTTGTCTCCAAAGACCTCTCTGGCTGCACTCTTTCCAAGACATATCTGTTTGTTCTCTTGGCCATCCAATGGGATGTTCAGTGCTCTTTTCCAACACCACAGCTTAAAGGCATCAATTCTTTTTCTCTCATCTTTAGTCATTGTCAAGCTATCAGATGCATAGCAAGTGATCAGAAAGACTAAGGCCTGAATCAGACACACCTTAGTCCTTAAACTGACAACATTATTTCTCAATAATTTGGAGAGGTCCTTAACTGCACATTTTCCCAGTGCAATGTATCTCCTAATTTCCTAACTGCTGGTACCACAGGTGTTAATTGTAGATCCAAGCAAGATGAAGCTGTTGAAAGTCTCATTCTCCTCTCTATTCATCAAGGCATTGCCCAGCAGGCCAGTGGTAATCTTTATTTTCTACATGATTTAAAATCAGGAAATGTGTGCATCAGGATTGTACTCTTTCTGCACATCAATTCTGCATGCTGAACAAATTATTTGAGAAGCTGGACTATATGAAGAAGAATCTGGCATCAGGATTAAAGGAAAACTTATCAACAATCCATGTTATGCAGATGATACAACTTTGCTCACCAAAACTGAGGACTTGAAACATTTGTGCAGAAGATCAAGTATTACATAATGTGAATTGCATCTCAACATCAAGAAAACGAAAATCCTCACTAGTGGTCAATAGGCAGTATCATTATAGATGGAGAAAAGATTGAGATTGTTAATTATTTCATCTTGCACAGATCCCCAGTCAGCAAATACCCTTCGCACAAGCAGTAAGGAAATCAAAAGACAAATTATATTGGGGAAATTTGTTGTCAAGGACTTCTCCAGAGTACTAAAGATCAGCAATGTCATTCTAGAGACTAAGGTGTACCTGACTCAGGCTATGATCTTCTCAATTTCTTGCTATGCATCTGAGATCTGAACAATGAGTCAGTATATCAGAAGAAGTATTGATACCTTTGAGTTGTGGTATTGGAGAAGAGTGTTGACTCCAGCATGGTCTTCCAAGAAAACAAACTGTTCTGTCTTGGAGAGAGTTAAACTAGTTTGCTTCTTTGAAGCAAAGATTTTGAAGCTCCATCTTACATATTTTGAGCATGTTGCTAGGAGGGGCCAGTCCTTGGTGAAGGGCATCATGTTTGGAAGAGTAGAGGGTCGGCACAGGAAAGGAAGGTCCTAGATAAGATGATTGACACAGAGACTGTGGCAATAGTGACAGGTGTGTCAGAGATGAGGTTGGCTCAGGATAGTGAAAAGTTCAGAGCTGATGTTCATAAGGTTCCTATGAATTGTATTCAAATTGAGAGCACATAGCAATGAAAACAACAACAATCTTGGAGAATAAATCACCTGATTTCTATCTTAAGAAACTGATACAATTACAACAAATAATATGAGAACTACAAGAATCAACATGAGCACTAGAATTACAATCAATGAACTAATAGGAAAGTTGAAGAATGCAAAACAATACAACTTGGGAATTCTTGAAGTTAAAGATATGGTTTAATAGTTCCACTCTGGAGGTATAGCAGTTCAAATGTAAAAAAATATGCACACAGTGTTATACATTATAGATCTATAAGTAATAGCAAGAAAAGGGAAATGACTAAAATACCATTATTTAATTTGTTGTAAAGATTCTGTGTAGAATATTTTTGCACAGTGTGAAAGATGTATTCTAGAAACTTCTAGAGAATATTAAGTCTATGCATGGATGGAAAAGAAGAATACAATATTCATATGAGTTTACAGGAAAAACAAATCAAAAGCAGTAGAAGGAAAACCAAAAAATGTTGGTTTATAAAGGGTGGAAAACAGTGGGAATCAGCTTATGCTATTGTGATGGATGTGAGACTTGTCTGAATGCAGCTTTTGGTAGTTTTAACCTTAAACTATGTACACAAATACAGTAAAATTAATTCAATATAAGTAAAAATACAAACAAACTTGAAGAAAAATTAAATTTATGAAATTGTCAAATAAGTGGCATAATCTTATAAAGGAAAAAGTGAGAAATTTTGACTACCTGTGATTTGTGATACGCATTCTCAAAAAGTGAACAAAGGATTTTAATAAGGCTAAAAGTCCACTAGTTTTATTTACTTGCATATATTGAATACTTGCTTTTAAGTGCTTTTATGTAGTAACTAGTGTTTTGCTATTTAAAAACTATTTCCTTTAATTTTAGGATTAATAAAAACGCCAATGTTAATAGAGTATACCATTGGTATTAAAGAAAAAAAACATTATTTTAGGAAACAGTTAAAATTTCATAATCAAATATGTAAAGACTTATTACTCTAATTAATTGCCATAGAATCATGATGATTTAGTGACTCTGTAAACAACAGCATAGCATAGAACCCTGTCCTGCTCTACCCTCATTATCCGTAGCATGTTCATGTCCATTGTTACACTCATTGTTACACTTAAAAAGACACTCATTGTGTCAATCTATCTCGATAAGAGTTGTCCTTTCTTTTGTTGAGCCTCTACCTTTCACAGTATGATGTCCTTTTTTAAAAAAAAAAATAAACACCAACAGCAAAAAAGCCCAAAACACGCAACAAACTGGCCTCTAGGTGAAGTTTTAGTGTTTTGTTGTTGTTGTTGTTGTTGTTTAGTGCATCTCTCTTTAGTTTTCATTTATTGAGTTCTATTTAAATAGCAGGTATTCTGGTAAATATATACATACATTGTATCATAATATATACACCACCATACTTATACCTTACAAAAGTTTTAGATTAAGTATGCTCAGTTTCACTATCTTTGCCTCTAAGGAGCAGACTGGTTGTACTTTGTCCCAGACAGATTTGTTTGGTCTTTTGACAGTTCACAGGCTATACATTACTCTTCTCCAATACCACACTTCAAGAGCTTCAATTCTGCTATTTTTTTATTTAATATTCAACTTTAGAATGCAAAGGAAGAATTTGAAAATATCATGACTTGGGTCACTTACCCTTTAAGCTGATATCCTTTTCTTTATCATTTGAAAGAGGTCCTTGACAGCAAATTTTCACATTGCAACACATCTTTTGATTTCCTGACCTGGTTTTTGGCAATGCCCTCTGTAGTTTGAAGGATGTTATCAGTGCACCCTTTCCAGAGAGGTTCATTCCATGGGCATCACAGATCAGCACAGATTGTCTTTATTCTAGACACCTCTGACTGGACCCTGCCTGCATCTATCCCTTTGACTGGCAAAGACACCATTTCTAGCCAGGCTGGCTAGCCTAGGTTCTTCTGAGGCCAGCAGAAATTCTACCCTGCCTGCCTCACCTCTGGACACATTTAAGTCTTGAGGCCTGAGTAGCCACTCAGATGAGCAAAATTTTGACCAGATTGGATCAATTATAATCTTCTGCAATCCAATCTTCAACCAGTTCTCGTCTTCTGCTAGACTAACAAATACACCATCCCAGACCACACAGGTTGTTTTCTATTTCGTGTAGCATGCATGTCTGTTTTATGAAATTCCTATTGCTTTTTTGTTTATAGTTTGTTTTTATGATTAGGCCATTTATTTATCAGTTTGCTGTTCTGTGATGAATAGAATGTTGCTGTGATGCTGGAATATATCATTGGTATTTTGAATACCAGCAGGATCACCCACAATAGATAGGTTTTAGCACAGCCTCCCGACTAACATAAACTAAGATGCAGGATTGATCACCTCCTTTGGAAATAACATGCTTTCAGAACTCTGTGAATAACAAAGGAAAATTGTTGAATATGGTGCTGAAAGATTAGTCTCTTGAGTTGGAAGATGTTTAAAAATTGAGAAATCGTTGCAAATATGTAATCAATTGGAACATGGAATGTACAAAGTATAAACATAAAAAAAAAGTTGTAAAAAATGAGATGGAACATGTAAAGTTCAACATTCTGGACATTAACAAGATAAGAAGGATTGGTACTGATGACTTTGAATCAGATAGCATATGACCTTTTGTGCCAGGAATGACATGTTGAAGAGAAATGGTGTTAGATTCAGAGCCAAAAAGAGCATTTCCAGATCTATCCTGACATACAATGTTGTGATAAGACACTACTCATATGCATTCAGGAAGACCTGTTAATACAAGAACACATTACTGCTTAGTATTAATTGTAAGTAAAAACAGTGAGAGGGACTCACAATTTTAAAAACTTTGTTTTCTAGTTCTCTACATTACAAAAGCCTCAATGCAAAAGCATTACCACAGCAGTAAGGACCACTGGCAATAGTCTTAAGTTAAAATGCCAATGTCTATGCTGACTGACTCTGTGTGTTCCCTCCATCTTCTTTTGATTCTTTCTGGGTCATTTAATAAATTGCCCATACCATCTGTCAATATTGCAACATGAGGCCTAAATTTGTTTTTCAGTTCTTTGAGCTTGAGAAATGCAGAGTAGGTTCTTCCCTTTTTATTCTTCAATTCCAGCTCTCTGTACATTCCATTATAATACTTTGCTTTGTCCTCCAGAGCTGCCCTTTGAGATCATCTTTTCAGCTTTTTCACTTCAACATGCTTTTCTTTAGGTTTAGCTTCTTGATGGTCCAGAGCAATCTTTAGAGTCAATTTTTACATACATTTCAGTTATTTTCTTTCTCTACTGTTTTTGTAATGAAGTTTTGCTTTCTTCATGGATGATATCCTTTGTCCCACAACTCATCCAGTCTTCTATCATTGGTGTTCAAAGCCTCTAATCTATTCTTAAGATGATAATGAAATTCAGATGGAATTGATTCAAGATTATATTTTGGTTTCTGTGGACTTATTTTCATTTTTGTCAGCCTCAATTTGAACTTGTATATGAATAATTGATGATCAGACTCACAGTCTGCCCCTGGCCTAGTTTTGACTGCTGATATTGAGCTACTCTCAATGAGTCACTGTACCAGAAAGAATTTGATTGACACTAAAAAAATTCAGAAAGTTCCATATGAACAGAAACCAATGGTAATAAAGGATGAAGAAGAAGCACCATTGAAGACATTGGCAAGAAATAATGCCCCAGGAATCAATGGAATACCAAGTGACATGTTTCAATTAACAGACACAGCCTTGGATGTTCTCACCAGTCTATGCCAGGAAAGTTGGTGGATGGCTATCTGGACAATGGATTGTCCATATGTTCCCATTCCCAAGAACGGTGATCCAACTGAATGTGGATATTTTCAAACAATATCATTGATATTACATGCAACTAAAATACTGCTGAAGATCATTAAAAAACATCTGGAACAGTACATAGACAAGAAACTGCCACAAGTTCAAGGAGGATTAAGAAGAGGTCATGATTCTGGGGATATCATTGCGGATGCCAGATGGATCCTAGCTGAAAGTAAAAAATACCAGAAGAATATCTATATGTATTTTATTCACTACACAAAGGCATTTGTGTGGATCATGACAACTTGTGGCTGACATTGAGAAGAAGAGGAATTCCAGAGCACTTGATTGTGCTCATGCAGAACGTATACCTGGACCAGGAGGCTGTTGTGAGAACAAAGTAGGAGAGCACTGCATGGTTTTGAATTTGGAAGGGAGTGTGCCAAGGTTGTATTTTCTCTCCATACCTATTCAATCTGTATGCTCAGCAAATTATCTGAGAAACAGGACTCTGTGAGGAGGAGTGTGACATCAGGATTGGAGGGAGATTCATCGATAACCTTTGTTATGCAGATGATGTTGTTGTTGTTGTTGTTAAGTGCCATCGAGTCACAGGCAACTCATAGCCACCCTATGAAGGCAAGTCCTCAATGCTTGGGTGCTATTCATCCTCTCTCCAGGTTCATAGGGTTTCCAGAGGCAACCTATTATGGAAGTGGATGCCACTCCTCCTTCCAAGCTTGTTTTAATTGGGGAGCTCCTCTCCAGTCTCTGTCTGCACTGGGTAACCAACCATTAACGTTTGACACATCAGTGTCACGGTGTTCAGCCTCACAGCAACCACAAGTGACCACTGTATGGCAACTTGTATACCAGGGCTATACGACCTAGAGAAATGTCTGAACAAAAACAATGAAAGATAGGCCCAAGGGCCGTGGATTAAAAGTCACCCACCTTTGGCTTGGTGATATAAACTTGTTTATTGAAAGTAAAGAAGACTTGAAGCACTTGTTGCAGAAAATCAAGGAATGCAGCCTTCAGTATGGATTGAATCTCAATATCAATAAAACAAAGATTCTCACAACTGGACTAATAGACAGCATCATGATGGATGGAGATGAGATTGAAACTGTCAACAGCTTCATCTTACTTGGCTCCATATTTAACACCCTTGGTACTAACAGTCAGGAAATAAGACACATTGCACTGGGAAAATCTGCAGTTAGGGACCTTTTTAAGTTATTGAGGAGTAGTGATGTCAGTTTAAAGACTAAGATACATCTGATTCAGGCCACAGTATTTCTGATTACTAGCTATGCATCTGACAGCTGGACAATGAATAAGGATAACAGAAAAAGAACTGATTTCTTTGAGCTTTGTTGGAGAAGAGCAATGAGCATCCCATCAGACGGCCAAGAGAACAAACAGATATATTTTGGAGAGGGTGCAGTTGGGATGCTCTTTGGAGGCAAGAATGATGAGACTTTACCTGATAAACTTTGGACATGTTGCTAGGAGGGGATATTCCTTAGAGAAGGACATGATTCTGGGAAGGGTAGAGGGTCAGCAAAGGAGATGAAAACCCTCAACTAGGTGAACTGATATGGTAACTACTACAATGGACTCTTGTGTGTCAGGAAGTGTGAGGATGGTGCAAAATAGGACAGAATTCAGATCTTTTGTTAATAGGGTCACTGAGTCATGCTCAACTTGATAGCACCTAACAACATCAACAGCAACAACAACAATGCTGAGTGAACTAACACAGTCTCACAAGGACAAATATTGTATAATACCATTATTGTAAAAATAGAAGGATAACTAGTAAAACATATACAGAAACTCAAGGAGAAAGAAGGGTTGAGTGAACAGGTGAGGATAAGTTGAGGTGAAACCACAGAGCTGCACAGTTCGGTGGGTGGAGGGAGGGAGGAGCAACTGGGAAAGATACAGGTGAAAACACAGGGTAATGATGGGCAAGGTCTAATGGTGACTGATTTCATAAAATATAATATATAAAAATGATTGTATGAAACACAATGTACATAAACTTTGTAAGCAAATGAATTTTAAAAAATAACGTAAAACAGAGTGTATATGATTATGTGAAACAAAATGTAAATTAAAGATTATATAAAACACAATGTATATGAATGAAACAAAGTGTAAAGGAATTATTATATGAAAACCAATAAAAATATTTAAACAATGTGATAGTCTATTGAAAATATCAACAATCTTTAGCGAAAATAGCTGAGGAAGAGAAAGAACAAAATAAAATTAGCTCATCCAATCAAAACAAAATAACCTAGAAAACATTCATAGACTAATAAAGTGATGAAGAGAGATTATAGGAGACAGTCTGAAGGGATTTAGATAAAATAGAGTATAAATAAAACATCCAAAAAAACCCAACAAATAATTTTTTAATTTAATAGTCAACATTTCATAATACTCCAAAAGGAAAAAGTCCTAAGTAAACACAAAACTCATTTGCTATCTGTGGAGGTGATTATCACACTGATTATTATTGTCTGAAAATTAGGGGGGGGAAACTGCTTGTTTTACTCTTTTAGAAAGGCAATTTAATATTCTCAGATGCTAACAGAGGGATTCTGCTTTGCTCAAGAATATCAGCTAATAAAAGTAAGAGATAGGAAAGGATGTAAAAGTCTGTACTATGCAGTCCTTAATTAAGTAGTTGTCTCGGGCAAAGATCATCAGTGCATTTTATAACTTTTAACTGAAAACTAATGCAGAAATAGATTTTTACATAGTTTCAAAGCATTATTTTCAAAATTGATTATTAGATTAAAAAAATGTTAAGCAAAAAAAGACTTAAGCATAATAATAGATTGTAATAAATAATCATAGAATTTTGGTTTTAAGGGAAAAAAGAGACAATTATATTAATTGTGGGACAAAAATTGACCATTAAATTATATTATAAATTATTGGTAAATTTTGTTAGTTGTGATAAAGGCATTGCAATTATTTAATTGAATACCTTTAGTTTTTTTTGAGATACACTATTATATCCTTAAATGTATCAAAATGTATTTCATTTATATTAAAATAAAAAAGCCAGACAAATATTGCAAAATCTTAACAGCTGTTGAATCTAGGTGTTTGTTATATTATTGAAATTTTATGTATACTTGAAACTTTTCAGATATTAGAAAATAAAAATCCTGTATCTACTACCTGTACATATACACAGCCAATCCCATTCACTTCCACCATATAGTTCTTGTTAGTTGTTGGCAACTGAATTTTTTGTAGCTCCAAAAAGTTCTTGTCGTTCACGTGGAAACCCATGTAGAATACTCGGTCAGAGTAGATCATCACTGAATTTTGTCTATTTTTAGAGAAAGTAAGCTTTTGGAATAGAGACAGTGCTTGGAGAGCCACAATAGTATCCTATAAGAAATGTTTCAAATTGTGTTAGTATATACTATGGGCTTTAAAAATCTTTACACTAAATATAATTATGACTCATTTAAATAATAACCATTCTATTGTTGTGTATGTGTGAATTATTTGTCTTGGGCATTGTATAATTAATTGTAACTAAATAGAGTTAGTGATAATATTTATGTTTTAAAAATAATCTTTAGTTCAGACAAAATGAATCATAATTTAATACAATAAAAATGTGATAAGAGCCAAGGATGTTTTAAAATTGTTTAATGATATTTTATCTATTTTATCAGGTGTTAAAACATGTAATAAAGCCAAAAAGTCACTGGAAAAGAATAGAAAGCCTAAAAGGACATAAAAATGTACATTACTTTATTATGTGATAGGGTAGTTCTAGTGGCATAGACTACAGAAAGTTGCAGTACTAATAAATATATGTAGGTGGTGTGATGTCTCTCTGGCAGTGCAAATCCACCAGTGGCTCCTTGGCAGAAAGATGGGCAAACTCCCATGCAATTTACAGCCTCAGAAAAGCCACTGAAGGGTCAGCTATGAGTCAGTTTTTACTAGATAACAATGAGTTTTAGAGTTTTTTATTACATAATAAGCCAATATTTCAAATACTTTGTGGCATTAATTATTAACTAAATAACATTGGGACAACTGGTTAGCCAACCTGCATTGTTAGATTAAAGTTGGCTTTTTTAGCCATTACCTTAGTCCCGTCTTGTCTCCAGCTGCCTTAATGGAAGACACATGCTCTTTCAAACCATCTATAGCTGTAGGATTAGGATAAAAGAATGAGCGCTTCCCACATTGAGAAGCAAGACTTGAGGGAGACTGGAGCAAGACCTTGGTGAGAGTGAGACCTTGGTGGCAAGATCTTGATGATGCTGGTGGAGAGACTGAGGAATTGTTGTGGATATAAACTGTGGCAAGATGTAATCAGAGGAGCTCTGAGATAAAGGCCACAGTTAAAGGTTTTGCTGTTATGCCAAATGGTGGAAGGGACAACTACTTGCTGTATTGAAACTGAAGCCCGGACTATTTAAGAAAATATGCCTTGAAATTGTTAGGGTAAAACCTGGACTCACACTGGGTGATATTATTTGTCTCCCCTACTTTCCAATTTACTTCCCTAATAAACCCACTGGTAAGTAAAGTCTGTAAGTTAAGAATAAATATCAAACCTTTTGCTGCTGGTGTGGCTCTAGAGGACCATGGGGCTGGGCTATGGACTCTTTACCTGCTCTCTGTTCTGGGGCAGTGAGGGGCTATTCTCACTCCCTCTGGCCCTTTCAAAGAGACTCTCATGGCCCTGTGCCTCCATGTACCATTTCTGCTCTCAAGACAAAACTAAATTATACCACAGGTTCATTAATAATTACAAGTAATAAATTAATCCATAATTCTACAGGAAATCTATCTGGTGGCCTATATTGGTAAGGAATAGTACTGCCAACCCAAAGGCAGATGTTGGAATCCACCAGCAGCTCTGACAGAGAAAGATGGGCAATCTCCCCCTTCTCTGTGATTTACAGCCTCTTGAAAACCCACTAGAAAGTCCACTATGAGTCAGTCCTAATTTGAGAGCACATATCATATATCATATTATATATATATAATGGTAGTTTTTGTGTTGAGACCTTGTAGCATGATATTAAAGAAGGAAAATGAAAAGAAAGTGATTACACTAAATTAAAGTGAAAAGAAAATAATCTATATTTAAAGCATAATAAAAATGAAGAAAAGGAAAAGTGTGCAGAATATATTGCATGTGAAACATTTCTACTATATTCTGAAGTTTTATAAGAAATCCAGAGAAATATTAATACTTCCCTTGGGAAATATGCAAATGATATGATTTTGCATGAAATAAGACTTTTTGTAAATGAAAGCATAATCTACCTAAGTAAAAAAGTGGAGATTTGTTTTTTTACACATAGCTGCTGTGTTTTATATATATGTATGTATGTATGCATGTATGTATGTATGTATAGTTACTTTTTCTGTGTACTGTTGAATTGGAATCAACCCATAGCTAAGCCTCCAGCGGGTTTTCAGAGGCAGTTAATTATACATAAAGAGATTGCCCATCCTTCTCCCGTGGAGCAGCTTGTAGCCTTGAACCACATGGCTTTGAAATTGCAGTGCAGTGTCTTAACACTAGGCTACCAGAACAAGATCTATCTATCTATCTATCTATCTATCTATCTATCTATCTATCTATCTATCTACCTACCTATCATCTATCTCTTCAGAGCTGTTGTAAGTAGCGTTGCTATCAGTTTTAGGTGACTCAATGGCATATAACAACAATAAGATTGCATCATCACTCAGACTTTTACAATGATTTTGAAACTGCATAAAGTAGTCCTGGTGGCACAGATATTAAGTATTTGGTTGCTAATGAAAAAGTTGGCAGTTTGAAAAACCCAGTCATACTGCGGTAGAAAGATGTAGCAGTCTGCTTCTGTACAGAATTATAACTGTGGAAATCCCAAGGAATGATTTCATTCTGCCTTGCAGGATTACGTAGTCTCCACAGGGAGTTGTGTTGTTAACACAAAAACCATGCCTCTCTGCTTGTCTGGATGTACCAGCAGCACTGTGGGAGAAAAATGAGCCATCTCTTCCCATGTGACTTACAGTCTCAGAAAACCCATTGGAGGGTCATCTCAAAGGCAATAAGTCAAAGGCAATGAGTTATAAGAATAGAATTGCTATGAGTTGGAATCACTTTCATAGAAGTAGATTTAGGAGTTTTCATCTTACTGTAAAGAGTGATCACACACCACCAATGATACTGCTAATTCATACAACTACATTTACCAATATTTATCATAATTTTTAATACTAAATATCCTCTCAATTTTTTAGATTCTTTTTAAACTTCCATTTTAAAAAGTGAAACAAAATTAACTTTTAAAGAACACTTTAAAAATATTACTAGATAAAATAATATACTCTTCAAAAAACCCATGACCAATTTTTCTGAAAAATAATATGTTTTATAATATGACAAGCTCATTTAAATAGATATATTTAATATATAAATTTAGAGATAAGTAACACCAGTAAAAAGCAATTGCTCCATTTTCTTCTACTTAGGAAAAAATAATTTACCTTTGTGGAAGAAAAACCTCCAAGGGAATTTTGCTGCTTTGCCATCCACTGCACAATCTGAGAAGCCTGGGACAGCTCTTCTGAGGTCAGCTGTGGGTTAGCGAGAATGGCTAACAGGACATAAGCAGTGGTTTCTATGTCTGCAGAGGAAGCTAGAGGGTAGAAGGAGGATGCTCCTGCCATAGAGTGCTGTTTTTCTGGTTTCCAATACATCGAGCCACCTAACAACAACAACAAAATATAAGGGATTCAGGAGTGTCTGTGTCAGATTTGGCATAATTGAGGAGTTTAAAACACCACCACTGAAAGATAAGAAAACATTTCTTAGCTATAAAGAGAAGTGAAATCTTCATGCATGGTGGATGGATAAACCTTGAAAATATTATGCCAAAAGAAATAAACCAGTCTCCAAAGGGCAAGGAATATCTAGAGTAGGCAAATACATAAAAATCAAAGTTTGTTCAGGGGTGGGCAGGAGTAAGGGTCATTGCCTAGTTATGTCAGTGACCCTCGCACTTTGCCCTATTCTACACCATCCTCAGGATTCTTGAACACGCTTAAGCCTCTTGTTACAGTCACTGTGTTAAACTATGTGGTTGAAAATCTCTCTCTTTCTTTAACCTCTCCACTTTTCCCAATATGATGCCTTTTTCCAAAGACTGGCACCTTCTGACAACATGCCCAAAGTAATGCCTTTGCGTTTAAGGAGCAAGCTGGTTTCACTTTATCTAAAGTAGACTGTTCTTTTGTTTAAAGAAAAAAGGAAAAATTGGAATTGAATAGTAAGGATGGTCAGACAATACAAGGATCAATTCAAGGAACACAATGTCGCTGAATTGTACATGTAAAAAGTGTTGAAATAGCAGTTTCCTCTCTTTTTTTACATATAGTATATTGATTATCAAAGAAAAAAAAGAAAATGAAAGAAAGAAAAATGCAGGAGAAATCCAGCATAGCTAATCATTCTACCCGTCCTTGACGGGCAATGTTTCCAGCTCAGTTTCTATGCACTTACCCACTTTCATTGCTTTTTGGTTTAGTTTGTTGATAAAAAATTCTCTTTTGGCTTCGTTGCCTACTAAAGTGAAGGTGTAGGCCAGGAGAGCCTGGTCATAGGTAGTAGTACGCCTCTCCCTAATTGCATTTTCTATGCACTGAAGACCCTTCTGAATTACCAAAAACTGCAAAGGAATGAAAAGAAAACAAAAAACCAATCATCATTTGTACAGACAAGTACCTTTGTGCAAAGATGGACCTAGATGCTTTTTTACTTTTTTTTTCACCTGAAAAACTAACACAGGAATGATTCTTATCTGTGTTGGAATGTTCAGAGGGCAAATGCTACACATACATTTTCATTTTTATGTCATTAACACATGCAAAGTGTAATCTGACTATTAAGAAGGTTATTATTGCATAATGAGAACAAGCATAGTTTTAGAACTTATTAATAAATTTTTGATATAAACATCTTGCTTTCATAACAAGGGATTAATAATACCACTAATGGGCTATATACCGAGGTTGGGTGACCAGCTTCAATGAGTGCATTGATAACATACGCAGTGAGAGAAATTTTATCATTTTCTTCTCCCTACATAAAACAGAAGGGCAACATGTCAGTCTCACATAATTCAAGAAGAGTGATGCATTTGATTATTTATGCACTATATATTTATATGTTTATGCACAACAATTTATTTCTTTCTGCATTTATTTTTTCAGCAGGGAAGAGTGAATCATTTGCTTATTTATATAAAATTTCTTCAAAAATGCTGTTTTTAAAATCAGAAGATAGAGGATAGAAATCCAAAGATTAAAAATCTTTTAAGGTTAAGAGCATCACTTTTAAAATAATTTATAGGCTTAAGAAGGCATTTAGAATCAGAGGAGGCATAACGTGCTCTCAAAAACCTACTCACTGTCTCTTTCTCTGTTGGTAATGAGTTAAAAACTTTGGCTCTACCGCTGACTTACCAAGGGTGTTTTCCCCTTTATTTTTTCCTTTCCTCTTTAACTCTTTCACAGGCCTGTCTCTACGTTTCACCAACCATGCCTTATTTGCATTACCCTAAAAAACCTTATTTACTTGTTTTGTTGAATTAAAAAAAAAAACAAACAAACCCCAAAACAAAAAGCTTAAGCATCCTCCTCCCCTATTGCTGTTGAGTCAGAACCAATTAATAGTTAACCCTCCTTTGGAATACTCGGGCTGTCAATGACAGGGGAGGAGATTGCCCATCTCACCCTCACCCTCAATCTAGAAAGAATTTTAATGTTTGCATAGAAAATGCATTCTATACTAGAAAAAGAATACAGTATAAAAGAAAAAAGTAGGTAAGTGGAACAGGACGGTTAAGAGCAGAAAGAAATTCTAAGAAGAGTGAAAACAATATAATAATGTTGTTAACAAATCAGTAGGAACACAGTATTGTTTGACAGAGATAAGTGGGGGCTTATTTAGACCCTAGGGTTCAATTCCTTACCAGAAGAGAGCTCTGGTAACTTAGTGGTAAGGAATTGCACTGCCAGCCTAAAGCCAAGCTGTTAAAGTTCACCAACTGCTACACGGGAGAAAGATGAGAAGTCAGAAGTCTTTTCTTCTGAAATTTACTACTTCTGAAAACCCACAGGAGGCTCAGTTTGGAGTCAGTTCTCACTTGACAGCAGATAACCACCACCACCACATGTTCTTGTTGTTATGTGCTATTGAAACACTTGCAACTCATAGCGACCCTATGTGCAATGGCCCTAAACCCTGCTCTATCCTGTGCCAACCTCATTGTCTCTGACACACCTACTCCCACTGCCCCAATCACAGAATCAATCCATCTTATCGAAGGTCTTCCTCTCTTGCACTGTTCCTCCACTCTCCCAAACATAATGTCCCTCTCCAAGGTCTGATCCCTCCTTGCAACATGCCCAAAGTATGTCAGACAAAGCTTCAGAATCCTTGCCCTAAGAAGCAGCCAAGCTTCACCCTCTCCAGGACAAACCTGTTTGTTCTCCTAGCAGTCCATGGTATGTATATTCAACACTCTTCTCCAGAACCACAGCTGAAAGGCATCAATTCTCTTTCTATTATTCCTAATCACTGCCCAGCTCTCTGATGCATAGCATGCAATTGCAAAGAGCATAGCCCAGATCAGGCGCACCTTTCTCTCTAGCTTGACATCAATGCCCTTTAGTACATAATACTCATATGGTCAATGCTAGCAGTAGTGTTAGCCAGCTATATATGCTTTTTCGTGATAGATGTGTAAAACTGACATAATACCACTGGAAAACAATTTGATAATACTATTATCCAACACTTAATAACTTGCATAACTAGATATATCTTCTAAATAAATAACTAGGGACAAATATTTATATGCAAAATTAAATATACAGCATTACTAAAAGAAAATTCAACAACAGTACAATTTATCCATACAGAATATTCTAAAATTATTAAATTTATGTTCTTAAATAATTTCTTATAATGTGAAGTTTAAAGCCAGAAAGCAATATACAATAATCTTAATTATGGAAAAAATCATATTTATATATCACAGAAAAAAAGACTGAAGGAAAGATAATATGCCAATATATTCACAACGATGATTTCTGAGTTGCTGACATATGAATGACATTTTGATTTATGCCTTATATTAAAGCTATTTTTAAGAAATATTACCATTAAAATTAGGAAGAAAATGCAAGCTTAGAAAAACTCAGATACAAAAAGCAAATTCATTAAACAATACTTACCCTAGGGATACTAACATATACAAATAACTAAATCATATTGACAAAGAATTTCTTAAATGATAAAGTATTCAAGCATAGTAATTATCCTGGTTCTATTATTATTCTTACTTCCATTTGTGCTAAAAGTTGGGAATTTTTAGCTTAACAGATTAAATTAAAATGTTGTTAATGATAAAAAGGAAAGGCTTTTATCATATTAAAAGAGAATTAAGTTTTGCTGTTCAAAATCTCAGGTCAATGATGGCCACCAAAATTTGTAGTATTTCCTTGGGATTCACTAAATGAACATGTTAAAAGAACTTTGCAAAACAGAATATTACCAGTACCTTCAAGGCATTGTTGAAAATATTGCCCGAATTTAGGAAGCAACCATCTGAATTTTGATGATTTGCAAGCCAAATAAAGGTCTCAGACTGAATTTTGTCGTCGATAAAAATGTAGCGGCTACTTTGGGCAAACAACTTGTAAGTAAATGCAGTGAGTCTGGAATAAAA
Organism: Elephantulus edwardii; assembly: GCF_000299155.1. Classification (NCBI taxonomy): domain Eukaryota; kingdom Metazoa; phylum Chordata; class Mammalia; order Macroscelidea; family Macroscelididae; genus Elephantulus; species Elephantulus edwardii. Next base: position 740,965 of record NW_006400092.1, on the reverse strand, counting down.
AGAATACCCAGTGAATTAAAACAGTACAAATGTGGATAGGCAGAAAAACTGTGCTTTAGAATATATGCCTTGCTATCATTAGATGTTTTAGTCTCCTGTTCCAAAAATCCCATCCCCCAACCCAGCCAATGTGTCATCACCCACTCCTTTCCAACTTCCATCCACTTAGGTAATATTCATTTTATATATATATATAATATAATACTCAAGTGTTAGATAATGTGTTGCTTTGTCTATGATGGCTTTGAAGATTCCTTTCTCTTCACCACAAATACAATTCCTACATTTGTCCTTTCTTACTATCTAGGCGATTATTGAAAAATTATGTTATAAATAGAAAAGGGGAACTCTGTGGCCTAGTGGTAAGAAACTGCACTGCAATCCCAAAGGCATGTGGTTAGAATCCACAGCTGCTCCACAGAAGAAAGATGCGAAATTTCCTCGTGCTTGATTAACTGCCTCAGAAAACCCACTGGAAAGTCAGTTACGGGCTGGTTCCGACTTGACAGTACACAACAACAAATAGAAAAATAGTCCTTGGTGGCATATATGCTTTGAACTCAGGTACTAGAAAGATGGAAAGTCTTCCATAGTGCTGGAAGAAAGGCCTGACTATCTTGTTTCATTAAGACTGTTGTTCTTTAGTACCATCGAGTTGGAACTGACCCATAACTGACTCTCTGGCAGGTAATCAGAGGCAATAAATTACACTGGAGGAGGCTGTCAATCCTTCTCCTGAGAAGCAGCCGGTGGATTTGAATTGTATACCTTCGGGACTGCAGGACAGTTTTTTACCAGTAGGCTCTTGTGGAGCTCCCTATGTATCATTTAAACTTTGTGACACACTGAGTTGCCCCAGATCAGCATTGACTTGACAGTAACAATTTTCATAGAATAAGAAAACTATGTTAGGGGCGAAGAGGAGACATTTGTTCCTCATTTTCACAGATAACTTGATGTCCAGAGGGTTTAAGTGACTCAGTCATGATTAACCAGAATTACTCTTATGTAAGTACTCTTTTACCCTATAGACTGACAACTTCTGCAGGAAAGTAAAAAATTAGTATGTGTAGGCTGAATTGTGTTTAGCTTAAACTGTATTATCATTGTTGTTGAGTTAGTACTGACTTATTGGGTTTCTGTGGTTGTAAATAAACCACATGGGTGGAGATTGCTGGTAGATTCCAATGCCAGAGAGGTACCAATTTGAGATTAGCAGTGCAGCTCCTTACAGTCTTTGCACACTGTTGTTGTTGTTCAGTGCCATTGAGTCACAGGTAACTCATAGTGACCCTATGAAGAAGAGTCCTCGACGCTCTTTGCACACTAGTTTATGATAAAATTATCAAATAGCTACTTCACAAAATGCATTTTAAAACTTCTAACTAAATGAATCTTGATTATGAAGCAATTCAAACCGTGAGCTTCCTTGTTGATGATTTGCTGGTCCAAATGAACTATACGATCCATCTGGGTGTTTATAAGACAGTTGCTTTTGATAACCTAGAAAAAGAAAGGAAATAAAACTACTTCTTAATTTAAAAATTATATCCAGTAATTAAATTGGGTAAATTGACTGTTAATGTTAGTATTAAGTCAGTATACACCTTAACACAAATATATTCAATGTATTTAGCAGGAAAAAAGAGCTGTGATTCAGAAATTTAATAAAGGTTTTTAAATACATCACCTTTGGTCAGGTATCCAATAGCCTTGGATTTTATCTCTTCTGTTAGCTGGTGAGTCTGACTCAAGTAGTCCAAAATGTAAATACTGGGAGCCAATAAAGCCATATTCTGCTCTCCACAACCAAAAGGCATTCGGAGAACATTGTGTAAGTTATGCATGGCAGAACCAAGAATGTCTCCTGAAAAGTAATAAAATTAATATGAAATATTTAATCAAAGCTAGCAAGGTAAATAATTTTAAGCTGTGTTTAGGACTTTAGCTGTGCTTTGTGTATGTTGCATGAAGGGACCAGTCCTTCAGATGGAGATCCTGCTTGGAAGAGTGGAGGGACAGAGCAAGAGAGGAAGACCCTAGATGAGATGGCTTGACTCAGTGACTAGGGTAATGGGGGTGGGGGTTGTCAGAGATAATAATGTTGGCTCAGGATAGAGCCGAGCTCTAGAAAGAGCTGTTGCACAAGATCGCTACAAGTTGCAGGTAAGTTGACAGCACATAACAAATATATGAGTCACAAGTGACTTGACAGCACATAACAACAGTATTTTTTTTCCTTATATTACCTGAATCTTCCTCTCTCTTAATTATTGGACCCACGTAATAGAATTAGCAAGACAAGCCAGATTGTGCTTCCAGAACTAAGGCAAAGCTATGTTTCCCAAAGCAGCCAAGAGTAGAAGAGCCAAACAGTTGCGGAAATCAGCATACCTGGAGGGATTCCAGGAGGAAGCAAAAGAACTCAAAGGTAATCATGAACCTGACAGGAAGAAAGGAGCTCCAAAATAGCCCTTTATTAAATCCTTACCATGTACCGGATACTGTTTTGAGCACATTCAACTTTTATAACAATAATTTGCATCTATACCATTTCATTGTTGTTCAGTTAGAACAAACTCATACCAGATTCTCCATTTGAGTTCTTAAGCTTGTAAGTCACACACAAGCAGATACATCCATTTTTGTCCCTCAGAACCCCTGGTAGATTTTAACTGCTTGAGATGAGAGGCTTTTGGGTTAACAGAGCTATTCTGTATGGACTATATCTTGAGAATTTCCTATAATGTGAGTAGTTACTATTATTACTTCCACTTTATATATGAGAAAATCAAGGAACTGAGAAATAAATACCCCAACATCACCCTACACAGATGTGGCAAAGTCAGGAATGAACACAGATGGCATCTCAGATTCACTCCTTGTTGTCACGTTGGACAAATCACTATATTCCACTGTGCTTCATTTCCTCACCTCTTAGATGAATATAAAATATCATCTCATATAAAGAGATTAAGATACTTCTAGATACTTGGCAGGTGGCACTGTAAGAACGTGTTAGAACCAAAAGCTCAGCAGTTTCAACCTATCAGCAGCTCCATGGGAGAAAGATAAGTCAGTCTTCTCCTGCAAAAAGTATAGCCTTAAAGCCCTGAAGGGGATTTTTTGCTCCCTCCAATAGGAACACTATGAGTCAGAATCAATTCAATAGCAGTGGGGGCTTGGATTTTAAAAACTGTATAGCGAAGCAGTGGAGTCCAAGCACTATGAAGAAGACCACCACATCTTTCTCTCACAGAGCAGCTGGTAGGTCTGACCCTTTGATTAGCAGTTGAATGTTTAACCACTGAGTCATCATTAGTCTCTTTAAAAAAAAAATATATTTCTTTTAATCACCATCAGTTCCTTAAGTCTATGTGTAATTCCCCTGTAGTGGACTGTATTCCAATCTTACCAAGTACAGACCAATAAGCTCTAGATGAATCTTCCACAAGATTTTCTGGTGATGGTAGCACTAAAGGTTGAGACACTGTGGAACCTGTGAAATAATAAAGTAAATTTGTTGTCAGAACTCTGATTGATTATAAAAACCAGGGTTTGGAATGGCATGTGTTAAGTAGTTAGAGACAATCAGTCATTCTTGGATTAGAGTTTTTTTTGACAGGGTTTTTATAATCATAATGATTAGTTTTTGTAAATATTATTAAAGTAAACACAGGTATACAAGTCTTTGTACCTCTGATTTCAAGATTTATATAGATATTGATATTGATATTGATATTGTTGTTAGATGCTGTCGAGTCTACTATGAACAATCGTGACCTCGTGAACAATAGATCTAAACCTAACTCTATTCTGTGCTATTCTCGTTATCTCTAATATACTCAAGCCCATTGTTACAGTCACTGTGTCAATTCAACTTAAGACTCTTTCTCTGACTCTCTACCTTTCCCAGCCATTGTATCCTTTTCCGAGAATTAGTCCCTCCTAACAACATGCCCAAAGTATGTGAAACAAAATTTCACCATCTTTGCCTCTAAGGAATACCCTCATTGTACTTTCCCCAAGATAGACTTGTTTGTTCTTTTGGCAGTCCATGGGATATTTCACTTATTATACTAAGAGTGAGATTTCAGTCCATAAGATAGATAGAGAGAGAGAAAGAGATAATCTGTCTTATATATTTTGTTGTTGTTGTTGTTAAGTGCCATCGAGTCACAGGCCACTCATAGTGACCCTATGAAGGAGAGTCCTCGATGCTTGGGTGCCTTTCATCCTCTCTCCAGGTTCATAGGGTTTCCGGAGGCAAGCTATTATGGAAGTGGATGCCACTCCTCCT
>NW_006400092.1:727512-736460 GCF_000299155.1 Elephantulus edwardii | reverse complement strand
AAGTGAATGCCACTCCTGCTTCCAAACATGTCTTAATCTGGGAGCTCCAATAAACACTGTCCACCATGGTTAACCATTATTACATTTGGCACCCCAATGGTACAGAGTTCAATATATATTTTAACACCTGCCACAATTTTCCACTACCATTTGCTACAACTGCCTTTTTACATTCCCACCAGCTGGGAATAAGGATTCCAGTTTCACTACAATCTCACCAACAGTTGTTATTTTCTTTATGTTCCCCCCACCAAATATTAAATCATCCTATTGTTAAGGGTGATTTAGTATGACTCATAGTTTCCCTATGAACAATGGGTCTATAGATCTGAATCCTGCCCTATTCCGCACCATACTCATCATCTCCAACATACTTGACCCACAGTTACAGTCATTGTGTCAATACTCTTCTTGAGGATCTCCTACCCTTTCACTGACCTCCCCACCCTTCCAAGCATACTATCCCCCCCCCCACAAGAACTAGTTTCTCCTAAACACATGCCCAAAGTATGTAAGCCAAAGTTCCTCCATCCTAGCTTTAAGGAGCACATGGCTTGTGTTTTCTCAAAGACATATAGGTTTGTTCTTTTGACAGTCAATGGGACATTCAATATTCTTTTCCAACCCTACTACTCAAAGGCATAAATTCTTCTTCTATCTTCCTTATACATGTCCAATTTTCAGATACATAGCAAACAATTCAAAAGACTGTGGCTTATATCTGGTGCATATTAGTCTTTAAACTGACTGTATTCTCTTTAGCACTCTGGAGAGGTCCTTGACAGCAGATTTTTCTCAACAAAACACATTTTTTTAATTTCTTGACTGCTGGTACAAGTGTATTGATTGTGGATCCAAGAAATAGTAAATCATTTGCAACTTCAGGCTTTTCTACATCTATCATGATGCTGCCTATTGGTCCAGTGGTGAGAATTTTCATTTCTTGATGTTAAGATGTACTTAGTATTGAAGGCTATATAGTCTTTAAGCTTCTGTAAAAAGTGTTTAAGTTCTCCTCATTTTTAGCGAGCAAGATCATTACATCTCTATGATGTAGGTTTTTGGTGAGTCTTCTTCCAATCTTGATGCCACATTCTTCTTTGTAAAGTTTATCTTCTTGAATTATTATTCAATATACAGATTAAATAGATATAGAGAAAGGATACAACTCTGACACACACCTTTCCTGATTTTACATGGAGTTTTCCCTTATTCAAATATTCCTTTGTTCGGACAACAGCTTCTTGGTCTAGATATAGGTTTTGTATGAGCACAATTAAGTGTTCTGGGATTCTGATTCTTTTCAATGTTATCCCCAGTTTGTTGTGAGCTATACAATGAAATGACACTGAATAGTTAATAAAACACAGATATCCTTCTGACATTCTCTGCTTTCAGATCATTATACATTGACAATGATATCTGTTGTGCATGGTCTCTTTTAAATGCAGCTTGGTCATCAACAAATGAATAGATTGAAATGTTACTACACAGCCTTGAAAAACAATGAACTTGTAAAGCATTACACAACACTGGTGAGCTTAGACTTTATGTTGCATGAAATATCTCAGTCACAAAAGGACAAATAAATACTGCATAGCATGGTTTTAATAAGACAGGACCAACATAGGGAGTTGGGGGAAAATAGGGAAAAGAGTGGATAGATAATGAACACTGCGTTGGAACAGAGGAGGGGCAGAACTGTCTTTAAGGAATAAATGGTTGAACATTATATGTATGACAATAATCTAGAGCAAGACATGCATTACAAAGTGGATTAGGGGAATGATAAGACAAAGGGATGGGAAGGGAGATAGAAAGGGAAGGAGAAATGTGGGAAAGGGGGAAGGAAGTAGGAGGGAGGAAAATGTACAACACTAAATGAATAAAAATTAATAATAAAAAAGTTAAATAATTAGAAAATGGGAAAAAATACCAACACCCAAAAATGCAGTTTGAATGTCTGTTAATGTTTGGTTCTAGCTGGTTTTAGTTACTCTTCAGCAAGATTTTGCTTATATGTGGTATTAATAATATTTTTTGTTAATTTACACATTCAGTTGGACACCTTTTCTGGAAATTAGAACAAATACAGATCTCTTCCAGTCAGTTAGCATTGGAACTGTGTTCCAGATTTCTACATACAGCCTAGTGAGCATGTTCAAGGCTGCATTTGTTTGTTAAAACGTGTCATTTGATATTCCATCAATTCCTGGGGCCTTCCTTCAGGACAGCTTAAATTTATTAATTAATGAAATAAATTTAATTCATTAACTACATTAATTTCTTCGTTGGTTCTTGATCATATTCTACTTTCTGAAATGATTCCGTTTCAACCAATTCATTTTGGTACAGTGACTCTGTATGTTTTCTCCATCTACCTGGATTATTAAAGATTTTGTCCATAGCATCTTTCACTATTGCAACCTGAGGCTTGAATTTATTTTTCTATCCTTTCACTTTGAGAAATTCTGAGTGAGCTCTTCCCTTTTTATTTTCTATCTCCCGCTCTTTGTCCATTTCATTACAATACTTTGCTTTGTCCTATTGAGCTATTCTTTGAGATCTTCTGTTAATCTTGTTTATTTCAACATTTCTTCCCTTTGTTTTGGCTTTTTTGACATTCTAGTGCAGTCTATAGAGCCTTTTCTGACATCTAGGTTTTTTTTTTCTTTCTTCCCTGTCTTTGCAGCCATTTTAGTGGCTGTGAAATGGTATCTCATTGTGCCATCCCTCTGATGGCAAATGATGATTAGCACCATTTAGTGGGTTTCAATATATTCTTTGTTACATTCCAATGTCTTCTTTGGTGAAATGTTTATTCAAGGTGTCTGCCCATTTTATGATTAATTTACCTTTTTATGTTGTTGCTATTGTTATTTGCTGTTGAGTCACTTGCAATTCATAGCAACCTTATATACAACATCTCTGAACCTTGCCCTATCTTAAGCCAGTCTCACTGACACTTACCCCCATTTCCCCGGTCACTATGTCAACCCATCTTATCAGGAGTCTTCCTCTCCTGCATTGTATCTTCACCATTCCAAGCATGATGTACTTCTCCAAGAACCCATCCCTCCTGGTCTTGTGCCTAAAGTATGTGAGACAGAGCTTCAAAACCCTTGCTTTCAAGGAGAAACTTGACTTCACCCTCTCCAAGACAAACCTATTGGTTTTCTTGGCTGCCCATGGTATGTTCAACACTCTTCTCCAGCACTACAACTCAAAGACATCAATTTTTCTTCTGCTGTCCTTAGTCATTGTCCAGCTCTCTAATGCATAGCAAGTAATTGCAAAGACCATGGCTTGGATCAGGCACACCTTAGTCTCTAGACTAACATCAATGCTTCTCAGTACTCTGGAGAGGTCCCTGACAGTAGATTTTCCCAGTGAAATTCATCTTTCGATTTCCTGACTGCTAGTGCCAAGAGTTTGATTGTGAGCCAAGCAAGCTGTAATTGTTAACAACCTCAATCTCTTCTCCATCTGCTGGTGCCAAGAGTGTCAATCGTGGTGCCAAGCAAGCTGTAATTGTTAACAACCTCAATCTCTTCTCCATACATCATGGTGCAGCCAATTGGCCCAGTGGTAAGAATTTTTGTTTTCTTGATGTTGAGCTTCAATCCAAATTAAAGACTATAGTCCTTGACCTTCTGCAGCAAACCCTTCAGTTCCTGCTCAATTTTAGCAAGCAAAGTAGTGTCATCTGCATAAAGTAGATTGTTAAGGCTTTCTTCAATCCTGATCTCACATTTCACCTCATAAAGCCCAGCCTTCTGAACAGTCTGTTCTGCATTTAAATTGAAAAGGTATGGAAACAGGATGCAATCCTGACACACTTCTTTCTGAGTTTGAATCATGCAGTGTTTTCTTGCTCTTTTCTGAGGACTGCTTCCTTGTTTGAGCATAGATTTTACATGAGCACAATCAAGTGTTCTGGGATTCCCATTCTCCTCAAGGTTAGCCACAATTTATTGTGATCCATACAGTCAAATGCCCTAGCATAGTCAATAAAATGCAGATAGACATTTCTCTGGTACTCTTTACTTTCTGCCAAGATCCATGTATTATTGGCGATAATGTCTCTAGTGCCATGATCTCTTCTAAACCCAGTTTGTATTTCTGATAGTTCTTTATTGATATTAAATATTTATTTATTATTGTGTGTGATATTAGTGATATTGTTCAATTATTTCCATACTCTGTCGAGTAATCTTTTTTTAAAAAAAAAATATTGATCTCTTCAGTTAATTAGCCAGGTAGCTGTCCTCCAGATTTCTTGGCACAACCTGGTGAGCATATTCAGGGAAGCCGCTGTTTTGTTGAAATATATGAATTGATACTACATCAATGCCTGGGATTTTCTTTTTTGCAAACTCTTCGGAACAACCTAAACATCCCCTTCATCACTATTGCCTCTTGATCGTACATTGTTTCTAGAAATTCTTCTATGTCAGCCACCTCTTTTTGGTACATTACCTCTGGATATTCCTTCTTTTAATCTTCTTTTCATGCTTCCTGAATCATTCGATATTCTGCCCATAGCATCCTTAAGTATTGCAACTTGAGGCTTGAATGTGTTCTTTAGTTCCCTCAGCTTAAGAAATGCTGAACAAGATTTTTTATTTTTGAACTCTAGCTCCTTGCACATTTCTTTATAATACTTTGCTTTGTCTTTCCGAACTGCCTTTGAAATCTTCTATTCAGCACTCTAACATCTTCATTTCTTCCCTTTGCTTTGGCTTGTCAGCACTATAGTCCAATTTTGGTCCTTTCTTCTTCCTCTGTCTTTATAATGACCTTTTGCATTCTTCATGGGTGATATTCTTGCTATCTTCCCACAGCTCATCTGGTCTTCATTCATTAGTGTTCAAGGCTTAAAACAAGTGTTCAAGGCTTAAAAATTTTTTAAATTCAGGTGGGATAGACTCAAGATGAAATTTTGGTCTTTGAGGATTTGATTTGACCTTCTTTAGCTTTAATTTGAACTTGGATATGAGTAGATGATGGTCTATTCTGCAATCAGCACCTGGCCTAGTTTTCATTGCTGGTATTGAAGTTCCCCAACAATTCCATCCACAGATGTAATCAATCTGATTCCTGTGAATCCAATCAGGTGAAATCCATGTGTATAGACATGTGTTTATGTTTATTACAAAAGGCATTTGCCATGAATAAATCATTGGTTGTGCAGAATTCTATAATTCTTTCCTCAGCCTCATTTCTGTCACCAAGTCCATGTTTTCTGACTACTGATCCTTCTTCCTGGCTCCTATTCTCTATTCCTTGGTTTCTCCCTATCCAGCTCTTGAGATCTTTATTAAAGTTAATTATGAAAGTAAAAAGCTAGTTATGATCCTGGAGATCATCTTTCAGTAAATAATAGTTTGTCCTAGAAAATGTAAACCAACATGGGAAATGTGGTCCTTGAGAACATCAACTGTATGATAGAAAATGGTAATAATGTACACAAAAGAAGAGGAGGGAAACTGGATGGATGGAAAGAGGGCACATGGGATGGAAATAGTGAGGGTACAGACTCATTTCTCTGAAAACAATATGTTGTTGTTGTTGTTGTTGTTGTTGTTGTTTAATGCCGTCGAGTCGTAGATGACTCATAGCGATCCTATGAACGAACAGCCTGAGCACTGTTTGTACATAGAGTTTCCGGAGGCAAGCCATTTTGGAAGTGGATGCCGCTCTTGCTTCCAGGGAAAACAATATACGTAATAATTTTATACCATTTATATATGACATCATTATATATTATGATATGTATCATATTCATATATCATTATATATGATATCTGTATCTACATAGCTTCTAGAGATATGCCTAGTCAGTATCTCATTTATCTTTCTTTTTCTTTTTGTAGTCTTTTAAAAAGACATTTTAAGTGTACTGTGTTTTAGGTAAAACCTTAGAGTAAATCAAATATATATACATTACTCTGTTATTATGTCTGCACTCTAACTTTTTCCATCACCGTTACCCTCTTTCCATCCATCCAGTTTCCCTCCCCTTTTTGCATTTTCATCTTTATTTTTGTGTAAATAAAAATGAACTGTTTTCCCATAACTAACTTTTAATGGAGATATCAAGGGTTGGATAAGGAGAAGCTAAGGGATAAAGAAGCTAAGGATATGGATTAAGCTAAGGTTAAAGAAGCTAAGGGATTAAGGAAAAGCATTGAGCGAAACTCAAGGTTCTAATTTGCTTGTGCTTATGACATAATTAAATTAACTGAAAGTAACGTAACCTTTCCCAGCAGCTCTGTTTTGGAAGAGATAAACAACAAATATTACTTGCAAAACAAAGATAAGCTAAGGTTTTATTCAATGTTGTAGTGCTAGCAAGACAATGTAAAAAAACTACTTACCACTTGTACAAATAAGTGATCCTTGTGTTATCTCTCTTTCAATACCTTCAGGCTGGTAGTTGAAAAGAAAAAAAAAAGAAGAGTAATGAAAATTTATGTAAATTCAGACTACTCATAAGTTTTTAATAGTGTTTGAAAAGAATATATAATCTTCAAAAGGTCTTTCAAATAGAATAAAAGAACTTTTAAGCCCAATAAAGTAGAGAATTGAACCATTTGATTTTGCTTACCAGATAAGCTAATTGCTTCAAAAATTAAAAGCAAGAGTTTTCTTAAAAATCCTTAAAAGTTGAGAATTTCCTCTTTTAAGGTTATTATAAATTTGACATATAATGTAAATATAAACATATAAATGTTCCCTAATGACTGAATGTCTCAGCACTAACTACCCTTGACATATCTTCCCATATATATGATTGAAATATTATGTTGTCCCTCTGAATAAATGCTCCTTCCTACTGGGTGAGATATGAAAGAGATGCTTACATTTCCAAACTGTTTGTAAAGGTAAATATTTTAAAACACAGACAGATTCCCTCACCTCCCCCACCGCCCAAACCCACAAGTTTCACTTTGAGGCCATACCTCAACCAGCAACTGATAGATCACTGTATCCCTCCATTCAGTGCCCAAAGCCCTAGAGAATCCCTGTTCACAGACATTGTTCTGTAGTGTTTCAGCAGCAACAGTGACATCCACAGTACCTTAAATAGCAGGAAATGTAAATGGAACAGTTACAATGGGCTAGTCCTGATGCAGAAGACTCAAAGAAGCAGAGATTGAGCTTCTGCCCTGAGACAAAGAAAAAAGGTCTTGTGACCTGGTTCTCTGAATTAGCCCATGAAAACTCTATGGAACATGACAGTCTGATGTACAGCCCATTCTGTGACGAACAGGCTCAGGCAGTGTTTCTTCCTGTGAGTTGCCAGTCAATTTCATGACAGCTGACAGCAACAACAGGAATAGAAAATGGGCAGCTGCTGGCACGAAGCAATGAGTAAACTGGCTATAATGGAGAAATGGAATAATGTAAGCTCTTAGGAGGATTTACAAGACTATAAACATTTAGAGTAATTGAAAGTTTTACCCAGTGTTTGGGGAGTAACCATCCAAGCATAGGATTTTCTCTCATTGCCACATACGCAAATACTCTCATTGTTATTTGGAAGCTTTCTGGCTTGGTAAGCACTGGATTCTTTCAGTACAGTATTAACCTGTGAGAGAAAGAAAAAGAAAATTTGGTTATTTCTTGTCATTTACATATTACAGCCATGAATGTCAAAAATATTAGAAAGGAAATTCTCTTGCTTTATCCTTTCTACTATGGTAAGAATGGCTTCCCAAACGAGATGAAATTTTCAAATTTAATTATGTAATTACTATCATTTGACCTTTTCCACTTTCTTAACTTTGGCTAATTATTTGTAATAAAACACTACTGAGGTCTTGTGAAATAACATATTATTTTAGGGACCTTTACTAAAACAAGCCGTCATTTTTGTCAGTCAAGATTGATGGAATTGTCACAAAGTCTTATGACTCTCAATTTCCTATTATTTATAAATTGGTGTCATTGTCATCTACCACTCACAGTTGCTGTGTATCAAATAACACGTAAAACATCTAGAACAACATATTAAAAAAACAAGCAAATAGAAACTTTTTTTCCTAGGAGATATTACTTTCTTTTTCATTTACCTAAAATATAGGTGCTGGAGAACGCTAGAGTCTGGTAAATTGAGTTGTGACTGTCATATATCACTGAGCCAGAACTCAACAGGGAGGAGTTGCTCCTCTTTTTCCCACTGAGCATTTGGTGGAGACCTGTGAGTTAAGAGTGCAGTAGCTCTTCGCCACTAACCCACCAGAGGTCTTTGGTAAACTGAATTGTTGTTGTTATGTGCCGTCAAGTCGCTTGTGACTCATAGCGCCCCTATGTACAAAAGCCCTAAACTCTGTTCTATCCTGTGCCAACCTCACTATCTTCGACACTCTCACTCCCACCACCCCAATCACAGAATCGATCCATCTCATCGAGGGTCTTCCTCTCTTGTGCTGTCCCTCCATTCTCCCAAACCTGATGTCCCTCTTCAAGGACTGGTCCCCCCTTGTAACATGCCCAAAGTATGTCAGGCAAAGCTTCAGAATCCTTGATTCCAAGGAGCAATCCAGCTTTGCCCTCTCCAGAACAAACCTGTTTGTTCTCCTAGTACTCCATGGTATATTCAACACTCTTCTCCAGCACTACAGCTCAAAGGCATCAATTCTCTTTCTATCATCCCTATTCACTGTCCAGCTCTTTGATGCATAGCACATAATTATGAAGACTATAGCGCAGATCAGGCACACTTCAGTCTCGAGCCTGACATCATTGGTTTTCAGTACTCTTTAGAGGTGCCTGACAGCTGAATTTCCCAAAGCAATTTGTCTCTTGATTTCCTGGCTGCTGTTACCAAGAGTGTTGACTATGGATCCAAGCAAACTGAAATTGTTAACTATCTCAATCTCTTCATCATCCATATTGATGCTGCCAATTGGCCCAGTGGTGAGAATCTTTGTTTTCTTGAT
>NW_006400092.1:719749-726597 GCF_000299155.1 Elephantulus edwardii | reverse complement strand
TCCTTGGTCATTGTCCAACTCTCTGATGCATAACAAGTGATTGTGAAGACCATGGCCTGTATCAGATGCACCTTAGTCTCCAGAGAGACACCATTCAATCTTAATCCTATCTTACACCATGCTCATGTTCTCCACCATATTCAAACTCATTGTTATATTTTCTGTGGCAAACTCTCTTGTTGAGGGTCTTCTATCACTGACTGTCCACATTCTTCAACATTATGCCGTTTTTTTCCAAGGACTGACACTTCCTGGCAGCATAACTATTATTTATCGATGCTGGCAAAAAAAAAAAAAAAAAAAAACAAAACACCAAAAACAAAATAAAACAACCCCCCCAAAAAAACCTCCAAAAACTTACATGTAAAGAATGTGAGCTTGAGGAATATGCCATAGTAAAATCATTTTGGTGTCAACAATGAGCCAATGAGACTACAACATACAGTTACTACAGCTGTTACTGGAATTTATTATTTAGATAAAATTAAAGAGTAAAAGGATATGAATAAAACTATTATTTGTAATATATTTCACAAGGCTCATCATTCACATTATCTCATTTAATTCTTACAAACCTCAGACAAATATGTGGTACACTTATTAGTTTACACACTGATAGAAGCCATGGTAGCACAATGATTAAGTACACCTGCTAACTAAAAGTTAAGTGGTTGGAAGCTACCTGATGCTCAAAGGGGGAAAGATGTGGCAATTTGTTTTTGTAAAGATTGCAGCCTTGGAAACCCAACAGGACAATTCCACATAGGGTTACTATGAGTCAGAATAAACTTAGAAACCACAGGTGTAGTTCTTGATAGAAAGGTCAACTATCTTGCTCAAAGCAACAAAGTTAGAAACCAATATTCTAAATTCTATGCTTCACCTGCTGTGAAATAACTGTTTTTCAACAATTACTATTCAGGAATCAAAAGCTTATGGAGTCACTGAAATCTCATTTATCTTACATATGCCTAGGTAATAAACATAATTAAAATCTAATTTCTAAGAGGGATTGGTTCTTGGAGAGGGACATCATGTTTGGCAGAGTGGAGGGGTGGTGAAGGAGAGGAAGCCTTTGATGAGATGAATTGATTCTGTGACTGGAGTGGTGGGAATGAGTGTGTTTGAGATGGCTAGGTTGTCACAGGATAGAACAGCATTTAGAGCTCTTGTACATAGGGTTGCTATGAGTCACAAGCGACCCGATGGCACATAACAACAACAACAGCAACAACATTCTGTTTAATTATTCCATAAATTCCTCTGCTTGAGCTACTGGTTTGGCTGTTAATTGAAGAGTTGGCTGCTTGAATCTAACACCTATTCTGAGGCACTCTATTGCCACCTAGATAAACAGTTTTAGAAACCTGAAGGAAGGTCACCATGAGTTAGTATAGACTCAACAGCAGTGAGTTTTCTCTTTGTTTTCAGTTTGGGGTTTGTTGAAGAATTGAAGATACTAGAAATTTCTTCAACCAGTAATTTATTCCCAAGCATCCACATATGTTGTTGTTGTTGTTATGTGCCGTCGTGCAATTCATAGCAACTCTGTGTGCGATAGCTCTGACGCCTGTCTTGTCCTCAGACAGTCTCACTGACTTCGACATACCTAACCACATTATCTTAATTACTGTGTCAATCCATCTTATCCTGGGTTTTCCTCTCCTGCTCTGTCCCTCCACCTTTCCGAGCATGATGTCTTCTTTCTCCAAGAACTGGTCCTTTCTGGCCACATGCTCAAAGTATGTGAGATGGAGCTTCAAAATCCTAGCCTCCAAGGAGAAACTTGGTTTCAGCCTCTCCAAGACAGACCTATTGGATTTCTTGGTTGTCCATGGTATGTTCAAGATTCTTCCCCAGCACCACAATTTAAAAGCATCATTTTTTTTCTGTTATCCTTAGTCATTGTACAGCTTTATGGTGCATAGCAAGTAATTGCAAAGAATTGCTTGAATCAGGTACACCTTAGTCTCTAGACTGACATCCTTGCTCTTCTTCTTCTCTGGAGAGGTCTCTGACAGCAGGTTTTCCCAGTACCATTCATCTTTTTATTTCCTCACTGCTGGTGCCAAGAGTGTTGATTGTGGAGACAAGTAAGCTGTAATTGTTAACAACCTCAATCTCCTCTCCATCACATTCCCCCTCATAAAACCCAGCCTCCTGAATGATCTGTTCTGCATATAGATTGAAAAGATACAGAAACAGGACACATCCCTGACACTGTGCTTTCCTGATTTTGAACCATGAAATGTCCCCTTGCTCTGTTCTGAGGACTGATTCTTTGTCTGAGTATAGGTTTCACATGGGCACAACTGAGTGTTCTGGACTCCCATTCTCCTCAAGATTCGCCACTATTTGTTGTGATGCACACAGTCAAATGCCTTTATATAGTTAATGAAACACAGATAAACACATATACACAAAGGGAAAAAAAAAGATAACTTGTGTCATAGAGTTTATCTTCAGTTGTATGTTCAGTCAGTCATCTAAATTTACTATTTTATTTTTAAATCTCACCCTGGATATCTGGCAAAATTAGTTAATATTTTTAAAACATGCTCAGAAAATTGAATGTAACTTATTATCATACACCTCAAATCTGAAGATAATTTATGTGGTGAGAAATGTACTAAGAAGATTCAAGACTATACCTGAGTACATCTATCCATGTAGCTTAAGACATTGGCCTTCATAACAAATGATTCTCCTCGAACAACTGAATAGGGAAATGTGATCTCTAAAAAGAAGGGCTGAAAAGCTGTCAGGGAAACAGTTGGGGAGATGCCAAACCCAGCTTCCTCATCTAGGCAGAATCCATTGGCTTTCCATTTTGTGATGGTATCAGGAACAGTAAGAGGAAGACTGGCTTTCCCTGTGGAGCTAAAGGAGAAAATTCAAATGGCATTGAAGAGAGGCTGTCATATACCGCATTTACTCAAAGATTATATCCTTCATTTTGATTATTTGTGACTCTGTTAACCTAAAATACACAATGTATTCTCTTCATTTTTCTTCTTTTCAATCCTTTAGAAGTTTTTTAATGTGCTGTTAGGTGCCATTTCAGTCAATTTTGACTCATTGTAGCCCCACCTCACAAAGTGGAACAGACGCCTAAGATTTTCTTGGGTGTTATCTTTATGGAATCAGATCAACAAATCTTTCTTGCGTGGAACTCCTTAGTGAATTTGAGCCATCAGCCTTTGAGTTAACAGTCAAGTATATTTGACTGTTGTTCTACCAGAACTCGTTTTTGTCAATAAAGACGCTCCTTTTCTGTAAATATGTCCAATGTACCTTTTCCTTTACCTTTGACTTACTTTAGATTGTATGTCAGCACTTAGTTCTGAGAGCTTATCTTTTTTTACTTTCTTTTAAATCTAATTGATTCTCTAACTTTTATGATCCCTACTAAAGTATAAATTATTGTACCACTTGACATTAATCTTAGAATAATCAAAATATATGAATTAATGACTTTTAAAATTTATAGGACATACATAAATTCTTACTTAGTTTAATATGGCATTCTTGCATAGTAGAAGTGGTTTAAAGAACTTGGATCTCATTGACATGTTAGAGGTTAGAGGTCATCTGGAGACCTCTAGTGGCTTAATGGTAGGAGTTGCACTGCAAATCAAATGGCATGCAGCTCGAATCCCCTGGCTGCTTAGCAGAAGAAAGATTGCCTATTTTGTCCTGTGTAATTTGCTGCTGCCTCTGAAAACTTGCTGGAGGATCACTTACTAGTTGGTTCTGACTCCATAGGATAAAACAATAATGGAGATTACTCAAAGCAAAGGTCTGGTGATGTAGTTAAAAAAAAAAAAAAGATCAAGCCAGCCATTAAAACCCCCAAGGAACACAGCTGTCCTTTGACACACATGAGGTGTCTAGAGTTGGAACAGACTCCATGGCAACTGGTAACTAGGAAATTTAATTTACTTATAAAATATTTTTGCTACATTTATCCGACTTCACTAATGAAACAACATCTCTATAATGTAGTTATCAAGTTTAAAAGTTCACCTTAGTCTTATATTTGAATTTATTATGGCACTATAATGGTTAATATTGTATGTCAAAATAGTCAGGATATTGAATTTAATTTCTTTGTGTACATTTGAATCTTGAACAATAAGGAAGACCAAAGATGAACAGATATATTTGACCTGTGGTGTTGACAAAAAGCATTGGACATACGTGGACTGTCAAAAGAGCAAGCAAATCTATTTTGGAGGAAGTGCAAGCTGGGTGCTTGGAAGAGTACTTGGAAAAACCCATCATGCTGAGAAAGGTAGAGGTCCAGTGTATCTATTTGACACATAGCCTCCAGACTTGATCCAGTGCCTATTGTGCTTGCCTGCCTTGGACTTACCAGCTTTCAGTACCAGCTGACAGCTGACTGTGATCATTCTCTCCTGGATGACATTTAGATATGTCAACCACCATGTCCTTCGATATCTCTCTCTCTCTCTGTGTGTGTGTGTGTGCGTGTGTGTGTGTGTGTGTGTGTGTACACTTGGCAATTCCAAAGGCATGCATTTCAAGGCCATAAGGCCACTAGCTACTCTACAAAAAGAAGGATGGGCAATCTCCTTCCGTGTGATTAACTGCCTCTGAAAACCCACTGGAGGGTCAGCTATGCAGCTACAGTTTGGTTCTGACTCTAGGATACACAACAATAAATAGATGATAGAAGATAGATAGATAGATAGATAGATAGATAGATAGATAGATATTGAGAGAGAGATACAGATACATATATAGAGAGAGAGAGATAATTGTTGTTATGTGCCATTGAGTTATCTGTGACTCATAGAGATCCTATGTACAACAGCTCTTAAGCCTGCCCTGTCTTGAGCCAGTTACACTAACTTTGACACACCTACCTCCATTGTCCCAGTTACCATATCAATCCATCTGCTCTGGGGTCCTCCTCTCCTATGCTATCCCTCCACCCTTCCAAACATAATGTCCTTCTCTGAGTACCAGTCCTCCTGGCCACATGCCCAAATCATGTTAGACAGAGTGTCAAAATCCTAGCCTCCAAGAAGAAACTTGGTTTCAGCCTATCCAAGACAGACTTATCTGTTTTCTTGGCAGTCCGTGGTATGTTTGAGATTCTTCTCCAGCACCACAAATCAAAGGAGTCTATTCTTCTTCTATCATCTTTAGTCACTGCCCAGATCTCTGACACATAGCAAGTAATTGTGAAGACCATGGCCTGGATCCAGGCAACTATATATACCTATGTAATTGTAGTTAAGCAATATTGACTAGGAAATGACTCATAACTGACCCTCTAGTGGGTTAGATAACCACACAGGAAATTGTCCATATTTCTCCTGAGGAAAAAACCATGTGTCTTTGAGTTGACAGCACGGCTTTTTTCTTACCACTAGGCCACCAGACCCATGCCAGATACATATATATGTATGTATGTATATATGTGTATACATACAAGTAAGGCACTGTTGTTGTTGTTGTTATTATGTGCCATTGAGTCACTTGCGACTCATAGCCACCCTATGTACAAGAGTTCTAAACCATTCTCTATCCTGTGCCAACCTTATTGTCTCTGGAACACCTACCCCCATTAACCCAATCACTGAATCAATCCATCTCATCGAGGGTCTTCCTCTCCTGTGCTGTCCCTCCAACCTCCCAAGCATAAAGTCCCTCTCCAAGGACCAGTCCCTCCTTGTTAATATGTCTAAAGTATGTTAGACAAAACTTCAGAATCCTTGCCCCCAAGGAGCATCTTGGGCTCACCCTCTCCAGGTAGAAACTGTTTGTTCTCTTAGCAGTCCATGGTATATTCAGCAATCTTCTCCAGCACCACAGCTCAAATGCATCAATTCTCTTACTATCATCCCTAGTCATTGCTAAATATAAATTTGGATACAGATATAAGTACAAATATAGATATACAGGAGAGGAAATTAACTATAAATCTATCTACATATCATCTACCCACCTATCTACCATCTGTCTTTGTCTAATGAACCTAGCCTTCCTTACTTAGAAACTAATCCATCCCAGTTTTCTTTTTCTCCATTTCCACCTCCTTTTCATTATTTTTTACTTTCCTCAACTCTTGTTTCCTCTAAATTTTGTTCCCTCTTCTTTTTTTCTTTTTTACATAAATATGTATTTCTTTAATATTATGTTTCCATTCAATGAGCTCCAATTGACTTTCTTTCAACTACTGTAGATTCTTCCAAAAATTAAAGATTAGGGTAAAGCGGTAGAAAAATAAAGAGAAATAGAAAAACATGGAGACAGTGACAGGAAGAAAAGAAAGTTTGTAGTAGAAAATTTTCAGAGACTCCTTAGGATTTTTGACATACAATCCTAATGTTCAGACTTAGGATACATTTATTTTGATAAGACTGACAAATAGTCATTAACATAATGCTTTACTTGTATAGGAAAAAAATGCATATAAACTGTAAGACAAAAACTCACTCTGTTGTAATAAGATTCCAAATCCAGGTTTCAGGAAATGCTTTCCGTACAGAATTTGTGTACAACTGAGATTTAAATGCTCGAGAATCTTCAGCAAACAAATTATCATTTGGTTGTGAAGAGATATCTAGAGGAAGACAAAACAAAAAGGAAGAAAAGTAAACTATTTCATGGTATGAAAATCAATGTATACAAACTTTGTAAATAAACCAGTAAAAAAAAAAATTTTTTTCAAAAGTAAACAATTTCATATATCCCGTGCAATGAAATGTGCAAGGGGTTGGAGTCGGAAAATCAAAAGGGCTGAACTCGCTCAGCATATCTTAAGCTCAAGGAACTGAAGAACAAATTCAAACCTCGAGTTGCTATAATCAAGGATG
>NW_006400092.1:710400-718261 GCF_000299155.1 Elephantulus edwardii | reverse complement strand
AGGAGAGACCGGTCCTTAGAGAGGGACATCATGCTTGGGAGGGTGGAGGGACAGC
Source organism: Elephantulus edwardii (assembly GCF_000299155.1). NCBI lineage: Eukaryota > Metazoa > Chordata > Mammalia > Macroscelidea > Macroscelididae > Elephantulus > Elephantulus edwardii. The sequence goes on along the minus strand of NW_006400092.1, from coordinate 718,206 downwards.
GCAGGAGAGGAAGGCCCTCTATGAGGTGGATTGATTCTGTGGGATAATTGGGACGGGAGTGTCAGAGACAGTGCAATTGGCACAGGACAGAGCGGAGTTTAGGGCTGTTGTACATAGGGTCGCTATGAGTTGCAGGCGACTTGAGGGCACATAACAACAACAACAACATCTCCACACTTCTTTTCAATCTGTATGCACAAAAGATTATCTGGGAGGCTGGGCTCTATGAGGAGAAATGTGGCATCAGGATTGGAGGAAGACTTATCAACAAGCTGTGTTATGCAGATGACACAACACTGCTTGCTGAAACTGAGGAGGACCTGAAGTGCTTGCTGTAGAAGGTAAAGGACTGCAGCCCTCAAAACGGATTGAAGCCAAATATCAAGAAAACAAAGATTCTCACCCACCACTGGGCTTATTGGCAGCATCATGATGGATGGTGAAGAGATTGAGATTGTAAACAACTTTAGTTTCCTTGGCACCACAATCAACAGTCTTGGCATCAGTAGTCATGAAATTAAGACATATTGTCCTGGGAAAGTCTGCTGTCAGAGACCTCTCAAGAGTACTGAAGAGCAATGATGTCAGTCTAGAGATTAAGGTATGCCTGATACAGGGCATGTTCTTTGCAATCATTTGTTATGTATCAGAGAGCTGGACAATGACTAGGGATGATAGGAGAATTAATGCCTTTGAGTTGTGGTATTGGAGAAGAGTATTGAATATACTATTGACTGCTAAGAGAACGAACAGGTTCATCTTGGAGAGAATTAAGCAGCCTGCTCCTTTGAGGCAAGAATTCTAATGCTTCGTCTGGCATACTCTAGACATTTTGCAAGGAGGGACCAGTTCTTTGAGAGGGATGGCATGCTTGGGAGGATGGAGGGACAGCACAGGAGAGGAAGGCCCTCAATGAGATGGATTGATTAAGTTACTGGGGTAACGGGGGTAGGTGTGTCAGAGACAATAAGATTGGCACAAGATAGAGCAGAGTTTAGGGCTGTTGTACATAGAGTTGCTATGAGTCATAGGCAACTAGATGGCACATAACAATTGAACTTTCATTTTTTAAGTATAATTTTTACAAGTACAGAATTCTTGGCTTATTTTTATCAGTTTTTTAGTTGTATCTTGAACAAATTTCATTGTCTCTAACACACTAATTTCATTACCTCAGTCACTGTGTCAATCCATCTGATCTATGGTCTTCCTCTCCTGTGCTATCCCTCCACCCTTCCAAACATGATGTCCTTCTCCAAGGACTGCTTCCCTCTGGCAAATGCCCAAAATATGTGAGATGGAACTATAAAATCTTTGCCTCCAAGAAGCAGCCTGGTTTCACCCATTACAGAACAGACCTGTTTTTTCTCTTAGCAGTGCATGGTATGTTCAGTACTCTTCTTCAGCACCACAACTCAAAGGCATTGATTCTTTTTCTATCATCTTTAATCATTGTCCATCTCTATGATACATCGCAAGTAATTGTGAAGATCATGGTTTAGATCAGACACACTTTAGTCTCTAGATCAGCTTCATTGTAATTTAATTGATCCTAGCAATAGACACTTCATTCATTTATTCTCATTGCCATCAAACAAAAACTCATTCATAGTTGACCCTCCAATGGGCTTTAAAACTGTAACTCATACTGTAGAGATTGTCCATCTTTCTCCCACAGAGCAACTGGTGGATTTGAACTGCTGACTTTTGGGTTAGGTATACAACTCCTTATCTGCTACAATTCCTCAGCTCTCTAGTGGCCACCTAGGTTGTATCTAGTAACAAAGAACAATGTGGTGAATATCCCATAACACCCATATCCTCTTGGAGACTTTGGTAAAATATGTCTTTGTGTTTATGTTGAGGAATTTAATTGTCATTTTAAAAGTGTGTGCTCCTGTAAAAGTCGCACTCACTGCAGTCTGTCAGAACTAACTTATTGCTGATCCTCCAGTAGGTTTTCTGGAGGCTGTAAATTGCACAAGAGGAGACTGCCCAGAGCTGCTAGTGGATTTGAACCACCAGAGAGAAGCTGCCTTTGGACTAGCAGCAGAACTCCCTATGGACTACACCACCAGAGCTCCCTGTATTTATGTTTGCTGTTCTGTACAATTGAACTGAAACTGATCCATACCTGACCCTCCTGTGGGTTTTTAGATGCAGTAAATTGGAAGAAATTGTTCATCTTTTTTCCACAGAGCAACTAGTAGATTTGAACTGAGTACATTTGAGTTGGGGAGCAATTCCTTATCACTAAGCTACCAGAAATCCTTATGCATATATATAAATCCTATAGAATGTCTTAACCAATTTATATACTCTGTAAGTAATATGAAGGAGCCCTAGTGGTGTAGTAGATTAAATGTTGGACTGCTAACTGGGATAGTTCAAATTCATCAACTGGTTCTTTGGAAAGAGCTGAGGCAATCTCTTCCTATTAGCATTTGCAGGCTCAGAAATACAGTGGAGGATCTTTAGGAAACAAAATTAATTCAACAGCATTGTTGTTGTACCATCAAATCTAGTTTAACTCATGAGGATCCTATGAACAAAGATCTGATCCCTGCCCTATCCTGTGCCAACCTCACAATCTCTAATACACTTGAGCCCATTGCTGTAGTCACTACATTAGTCCAACTAGGTGAAGGTCTTCTTCTTCATCATCCCTCTACCTTTCCAAGAATGATGTCCTTCTCTAAGGAATACCATCTACTAGCAACATACTTAAAACATGTAAGACAAAGCTCTGCTATCCTTGCCTTCAAGGAGCACTCTGGTTTCACCTTCTCCAAGACATATCTACATGTCCTTTTGTCAGTTCATGGGATATTCAATACTCTCCTCCAAAAAAGATAAAACATTCCCTAGAGCTGGTATCTGGAAATGGACTGGAGTCTCCTGATCTATGAGACTTATCTGTAAGTTTGTTGAATTTGGGAAATGATCTGCATAGTGCTAATTATTTCATAGCTTTCCTATCTGTATTCTTGTTTGTTTGTTTTTTTTAGTACAGCACTTGTCTGTCAATTTGCTGTACTTAGGTAACTTATAAGTATTGCAATACTAACAGCTCTGCCACCAGTGTATCAAATGCGAGAGGAATCACCATGGACAAGTTTTAGTAGAGCTCCCAGATCAAGACAGAAAAAAAAAAGGATTAGCAATCTAATTCGTATTCTGAAATTGCAGGCCTCTGAAAACCCTGTGAACAACAGCCTTGGGTTATTTTATTACTTTAATTTTTAAAATTTTCTTTGAGATGTAGTGTATGGAGGCTCTAATTTATTTCATTTGAATAATTAATATTATTTAATTTTTATGTTTTCCCATTGTTACGTGTATCATTTTGTTTCTCAATATTCTTTTTTTTTTAAATTGTTTTGTTTTGCTTTTTATGTGTTTTTCTCTCCTTATTCTTTTAATATTTTCTGTGCTAGCTAGTTAGGTTAAATATCTTCTCACATAGTTTTCTTATTTATTTCTCTATTTTTTATCATATTTTCATATCTTATATATATTTTTCAATTTTTTAGAAACTTCTTTGTATAATTCTTATAATCTTTGACATTTCTAATCTTCTTTATAGCATTTTCTTTTCCTTTATGTTGCTTCATTATCTTAAGACTAGTTATTTGAGATTTAGCAAAACATAATTATCTTAAAAGCCCAAATAAAACCTGGATCTTAGAACCAGGTTCTGGATTAGTCTGGATTAAAATTACAGCCCTACCCCTAACTATGTATTTCATTAGACAATTACTCAACTTCTGTGTGCCAAGTGGCAAGACACTATGCTGCAATCCTGCAAGCATACAGTTCAAGTTTGCCAGCTACTTCATGGGAAAAGGATGGGCAATCTACTTCTGTGTGATTTACTGCTTCTGAAAACCCACAGGAGGGTCAGCTATGGGTCAGTTCTGACTCATGGTATAAAATGACAACACATGAATCATACACAACTTGACAGCACCTAACAACAACAAAAATTTAAATTTGCTTTCATATGCCATTGTGTTTGACTTTAGCCACATGGTTGGATGGGAAGTTACAGATAGGTGTATATACTAATGAGAGGACTGTTCAGTTTTTACTATTTTACCAGACTTAAAATGAGCAGGTTTATAGAGTCAGAAAAGGCAGAATGTCACTACCAGCAAGAAAGAAGAAGTGGAGAGTCCAGAGTTTCTTATGCCAGTTAGACATGAACTTAAACAGGAGCAGCAGTAGCAATGATGAGGAACCAATGAGACATAACTGACCAGAGACTGCCACCCTATGGAACCAGAGTCAGAGCTCGGGCATTTGCCAGAACTTGCTGTAGCATGAGTGTGGGGTAGGGAGATACCATAATTAGTAGGACGAAGAAAACTTAGTTATCACTGGATTAAAGTTGAGAGTCTGAAGATCAAAGGACTTGCAAGTATGCTTGAGAAGCCATCCTGACTGAAGAATTATATCTTGTTTCTAACCTGAATTATTACCTATTGGTGTCCCTCATAAACCCTATAATCATGAGTATGGTTCTGTGAGTTCTTTGTGGCTATTGTCACAGGGGGCTAACAGAGCCAATAGCAGAGCAGTGAAAACCTTGAGAGATTGGGGTTAAAACTGATAGAAGTAAGCTCAGGATTGTGGGGCATGTGTGGCCCCTTAGAAAACAGTTTTGTGCAATGGATGTATTAGAAGGTGACTGTTCCCCCTTGTGGACTGACTCGAGGTCAGGCTCAGCTGCATCCACACTGACTGCACTCCTTTTACACTATGATTCATTTTAATCATTAATAAATTGATGATAATAGTTTATAATTTATAGATTTTAAGTAATAATTATATGGATATGTAAAATATTTACAATATTACTTGTCACATAGTAACCTTTCTATATCTATTAGCAAGTGTAGTACTTATAATCTTTCATCATTATGTTGCTTACATATTGTCAACATTTCCATTTCAATAAAATTCCATGAATATAAAGTCTAGTCTGCCTTATTCTTTGCATATTTACAACATGATATGACAGTTTTTTAAAAGCATTGTTTTCTATTTCCCCAAATCCCCAAATCTTTCATAAAGTATGAGAGATTATGAACTGCCACCTGATTCTCACAGTTTACTAAGACTCACTTTGATCATTTTGTTCATAGTCAGGATGCCTGGAATTCTTGCACAGTACTGGTTTCCGGTAATGAGAGTTGGTTAAAACCTTTAATCCCATTGCCTTTAAAGACAAAATCAGTTTAAGATCACACAACGTTTTAGAGTAGCAGTTTAGACAAAGTTTTTGTTCTTTATATAGTTTTCATTCTCTTTTTTAACTTTTTATTTTCTAAATGTTGTTAAGTCTAGACATGCTTCCTTGACATTTTCTAAATATTTTTGGTTTTCGTTTATGTATTGAAGATATAGAAAATTATATTTTTACATTGATCCACAATCAGCCTCCATGGTGATAACATCAAGAAATCAAATGATACTTTGTGAAAATCTGCTGTGAAATACTTCTTTAAAATATTCAATAGCAAAATGTCACCTTGAGGAATAATATGTACTTGACACAAGCCATGATATTCTCAATCTCCTTATATGCATACAAAAGCTTATGTGGTACTTGTGAATATCAAATATAACACTGAATTCCAGAACAATGAACATGTGTGTCTTAGAAGTAGAGCTAGAGTGTTCCTTAGACGTGACTACGGTGAGATTTTTGTCTCATGTTCTTTGGACATGTTATCCAGAAGGAACCAGTCCCAGAAGAAGGAGAGCAGGCTTGGTAAAGAGGGTAAGGAAAAGAAAAAAAGGAAAAGAAAACAACCTCAAGAAAATGGGTCAACACAATTACAATTACAATGGTTTCAAACAATAATTATTCAAGCAGTAATTGTGAAGCTTGTGCAGGACTGAGCAGAATTTGGTTTTGTTATACTTAGTGTCATTATGAATTGGAACTGACCAATGGCATCTAACAACAAAGTGTCTTCGATTACCTTTGCGTCTCTGATTTAATAACATTTTCTTACAATTTAGAACTGTTTATAGCAATCTTTAAATGTAAATAAAGTCTCAGATATCACTCCCCTAGGTTGTGTGTGTTAGATGGCACACAATAACATGCTTGCTTACTGTAAACAGTTCATGAATTTGATTGCTGACTGAAGTGTCAGAGGTTTGAGTCCACCTAGAGACAGCAACTCTGGTGACCTAGTGGGAAGGTGTTGCACTCCTAACCCAAAAGCAGGCAATTTGAGTCCACCAGTTATATCACAGGTGAAAAACGGACAATCTCTGTGCAATTTTTAGCCTCTGACAACTCTCTAGTCAGCAATGAGTCAGTACCAATTCAAGGGCACATAACAAAAACATTATAAAGACACTTTAGAAGGAAATCTTGAGATCTACTCAGCTGCTGAAATCCCAGAGGAGCACAACTCTGCTCTGACACACATGGGCTTGCCACGAAAAGGAGTGCTCTCAAAGATAGCTGTTTTTTCTTTTGTTTCATTCTTCTTTTTAATAAAGTCACTAGCTTTAATTTGACTTTTTTTAAGTGGGGAGAACTAAGGAGGGTATTTTAATTGTAAATAAGTTAAAATTTATGTGTATTAAGATAAGACTATTTCAATATAGATATGAATAGACATAAGAGAAAGAGTTTCAGGTTTTACATTAGACATCCAGCACAGAAGGCATAAAATACTACATCAGGAAAATGGATAACTTTAAAAGTAAGATATTAATTCTTCTTCATAATAATATTAGCACCCTGAAGATTGTTATCCAAAACACATATATCAAATTTTTGCTGTTTGCATTAACTCTACTTTGCCATGCATATTCATTACTTCAACATAGCTTACCTTCACAAGATCATAGACATCTTTTCCAAAGTCAGTCCATTCAGGTGTGTAATATATTCCATTGTAAAGAATTGGATCTTGTTTGAGACATGGATCTTTAGGGCTATCCTCTAAGTTAAGCCCTTTGAAGTAATAGCCAAATAGTTGTTTGTAATATAGCTTACTATACACCTACATGGTAGAAGAGAATAAACATGTGGGTTTGTTTTTTAATGGAAAATGATTCACCATTATTCTCACAAAGTATATTAAAAAACATGGAAAATTATCATCATATTTATACGAAATAAGTAGCTACTTGGAAAGGATAGGGCTACAGAAATCTAAACATTTTGCTATATTATTTATTTAATCAGTTAAGCCATAATCCACTTACATTAAAACCAGTGAAGATAATTGAGACACAGTTGGATTTTAACAATTTACAGATTAGACTTCACAAATTCATTGGTTCCTCATTCAAGGTGATTGTTATTACACCTTTCTGAGTCAAATACAGTATTCATTACTCAAAATGAGAATTTTGTTCATGCTCTATTGAGTATTATGTTCTATAAGGTCAATGTTGTTGTTGTTGTTGCCTACCATCAAGTTGGAACCAATCCATAGCTGACGCTCCAGCAGGTTTTCAGAGACAGTTAATAGTATGGGAGGAGATTGCCCATCCTTTTTCTATAGAGCAGCTGGTGGTCTCGAACTGCATGCCTTTGGGACTGCAGCACAGTTTCTTGCCACTAGGCCACCAGAGCTCCCTAAAAGGTAATGTTGTTGTTGTTGTTGTGTGCCGTCGAGTCACCTGCGACTCATAGCGACCCTATGTACAACAGCACTAAACTCCGCTCTGTCCTATGCCAATTGCACTGTCTCCGACACTCCCATCCAAATTATCCCAGTCACTGAATCAATCCACCTCATAGAGGGCCTTCCTCTCCTGCGCCGCCGTCCC
>NW_006400092.1:701293-709049 GCF_000299155.1 Elephantulus edwardii | reverse complement strand
AGGCTCTTGCTCATATGTTGTTTCATGAAATTCTTCTGTGTCTTCCAATTCCTTTCAATACAGTGACTCAGTATATTCTTTCCATCTTCTTTTAATACTTCCGGGATCATTTAACATTCTGCCGAAAGCATCCTTGAATACAGCAACTCGAGGTTTGAATTTGTTCTTCAGTTCCTTGAGCTTAAGCAAATAGATTATCCAGGAAGCTCTACTATATGAGGGGAAATGTGGCATCAGGATTGGAGGAAGAATCCTCAACAATCTGCGTTATGCAGATGACACCACCCTGCTTGTTAAAACTGAGGAGGACCTGAAGCACTTGCTGTGGAAGGTCAGGGACTGTAGTCTTCGGTATGAATTGAGGATCACTATCAAGAAAACAAAAATTCTCACCACTTAGCCAATTGGCAGCATCATAATGGATGGTGAAGAGATTGAGATTATCCACAGTTTTGGTTTGCTTGGTACCACAGCCAACACTCTCGGTACCAGTAGCCAAGAAATTAAAAGACATAGTGCGATGGGAAAGTCTGCAGTTAGATACCTCTCTAAAGTACTGAAGTACAACGATGTCAGTCTGCAGACTAAGGTGTACCTGATACATGCCATGGTCTTTGCAATCACTTGCTATGCATCAGAGAGCTGGACAATGACTAGGGATGATAGAAGGAAAATAGATGCTTTTGAGCTGTGGTGTTGGAGAAGACTGTTGAATATACCATGGACTGCTAAGAAAACAAACAGGTTTGTCCTGGAGAGGGTGAAGCCATGCTTCTCCTTAGAGACAAGGATTCTGAGGCTTCGTCTGACATACTTTGGACATGTTGCAAGGATGGACAAGTCCTTGGAGAGGGACATCATGCTTGGGAGGGTGGAGGGATAGTACAGGAGAGGAAGACCCTCGATGAGATGTATTGATTCAGTGATTGGAGTAATGGGGGTAGGTGTGTTGGAGATGGTGAGACTGGCACAAGATAGGACAGAGTTTAGGGCTGTTGTACACAGGGTCACTATGAGTGACAGGCAACTCGATGGCACATAGCAACAACAACAATGTTATTGAAGGGGACTCTGGTGGCATAGACCTAGAAAAGTTGTGCTCCTTTCAGGTGGTTCAAATTTACCAGTTATTTGCATAGTGGAAGGATTGACAATTGTCTCTCATGTGGTTTACAGTCTCAGAAAGCCAATGAAGGGTCACTTGTGAATACATTTTTACTTAATTTTTGAAATTATATTCATTAGGGGAGCTCTAGTGGCCTAGGGATAAGAAGCTGTGTTTCAGTCCCAAAAGCATAAACCTCAAATCCACCAGATGCTCTGTGGGAGGAGGATGGGCAATGTCCTCCCCCTGCAAATTATTGTCTGTGAAAACCCGATGGAAGGATCTGCGGTAGGTCTATTAGAATCAACAGTAATCAACAACAGTATTTAAGAGTCTGCCAAATAGTAGACATTCAGTAAATGCTATTTGTTTTCAAATATATAGTTCATTTTACCATAATATATGTAAGTAGAATCTAGTTTGATATATAGTTGAATATATATTTTTATTCCATGTGGACTCTGGCCAATCTCTTTCTTCCTAGCGATAAAATCTTCTCTTTTTCTCTAAGAAAAAGACATAAAACATTACTAAAATCTAAAACCTTTTAACTTGGAACAATTACAGCTTCTAATAACCGTCTAGGATGGGTAGAACTGCCCTCATGGAGTTTCCAAGACTGACATCTCTACAAAAGTAAACTATCACATCAGCTTGGGAGTGGGTGATGGGTTCAAATAACTAATGTTTTGGCTAGCAGCTCACTACTTACCCATTGTAACAACATAACTCCTGTAACACTATAGGTTATTTGCAAATAAAATTTGTTTAGATCACTCACACTTTGTGCTGATAACTGATTGTAATTCTTTAGTAACAGTGAACTTTCATCTACTGCCGAAAGGGCACAAAGAGAGTTTGAGGCAGCTGAGAGATGAAGACTGATGTTGGATCCTGGTAAACTCTTTTCATTAGAGAAACTTAAGTTGACCTGAAATTGAAAATAGTCATAAGGGGAAAAGGATGGTAAGTCATATGAAAAGAATTCTTTTTTAGATTATCTTAGTTCTATTTAAACAAACACACAATGTGGGACAATGTTTTCAGTGTGTTACTCTTTTTATGGGATAGTAACTTTAAAAAGCAAGGATAATATCTAAATGGATGTCATAACACTAGTATTTTTTAATCATTCAATCTACTAACTTTGCTACACTGACGTCCTTTTATTTTTCAGTCTCCCACTCTCAGAATAGTGGGAGATTTAACTAAACTCAACACGCTTCTAACTTCTCCATCATTTACCAACAAGTTGAACAAATCTGAGACAGACTTTTCCACCTTACCTTTTGTTTGAAGCATTTCTCAATTTCAAATTGAATACTGTCAGCGATCATTTCTCCTTCAGGGTGTAAGGTGTAGACAAGCATACTTGCAGAGGGAGCTAACTCAATACTAATGTCTATTGGAATGGAAAATGTGCCCTTGGTTACTGCAAAAGTAAAAGATCACATTTGAAAAGTTAGTTGGTAAAAATGTTGGTCCTGTGAACTGGTAGAACCTGCTATTAAAGGTCCTGATTATTATACTCATTGCCAGTGAGCCAGCAAGCCCCTCACCCAATAAACTAAATTTATATAAAATTTCTGAAATAAACTTATAATCACTACTATACCTTGTAGAAGAAGGGATAGTTGGACATCCCTTAATATTTTAAATTTCTATGTTTTGTTGTGATTAATTTTTGTGCACATTCAGTGATTTATTCATTGCAAATATAATTTATAACAAACATAAACACAGGCTATACACATGGATTTCACCTGGTGGTATGCATATAAATCAAATCAATTACATTTGTGGAAAGACTTGCTGGAGAAGATCAATATCAGCAGTGAAAACCAGGCTAAGTGCTGACTGTGGGACGGACCACCAACTACTCATATGCAAGTTCAAGATGAAGTTGAGTAAAATTAAATCAAGTCCACGGGAACCAAAATTTGATCTTAAGTCTATCCCACTAAAATTTCAAAACCATCTCAGGAACAGGTTTGAGGCCTTGAGCACCAATGCTTATAGACCAAATGAGTTCTGGGAGGATATCAAGAAAATCATCCACGAAGAATGCGAAATATAATTACAAAGGCTGAAAAAAAAAGAAAATACCAAAATGGATGTCAGATGAGAGTCTGAGTATTGCATTAGAGTGCTGAGAAGCAAAAGCCAAAGGAAGAAACCAAGCAATCAAAGAGCTGAACAGAAAATTTCAAAAGGCAGCTTGGGATGACAAGGCAAAATACTATAATGAAATGTGCAGAGAGCTGGAGTCAGAAAATCAAAGGGGCCAAACTCACTCAGTGATTCTTAAGCTGAAGGAGCTGAAAAACAAATTGAAGCCACAGGTGGCAATACGTAAAGATACTTTGGGTAGAATGTTAAATGATCCAGGAAGAATCAAGAGAAGATAGAAAGAATACACAGAGTCACTGTATCAGAAGGAATTGGCTGACACAGAAAAATTTCATGAATAACGTATGATCAAGAGCCTATGGTGATGAAGGACGAAGTTCAAATGGCTCTGAAAGAATTGGCAAAAAAACAAGGCTCCAGAAGTTGATGGCATACCAACTGACATATTTCAACAAAAAGACACTGCCCTGGATGTGCTCACTATATTGTGCCAAGAAATCTGGAGAACAACCAGCTGGCTGACTGACTGGAAGAGATCGATATTTGTTCCCATTCCTAAGAAAGGTGACCCAACAAAGTGTGGAAATTATCGAACACTACCATTGATATCACATGCAAGCAAGATTCTGGTGAAAATTATCCAAAAACGTTTGGAATAATATGTCAACAGAGAACTGCCAGATGTGCAGGCTGGATTTAGAAGAGCTTGTGGTACAGAGATATTATAGCTAATGTTAGATGGATCTTGACAGAAAGCAAAGAATACCACAAGAATGTCTATCTGTGCTTCACTATGCAAAGGCTTTTGACTGTGTGGATCACAGCAAGCAGTGGCTGACTCTGAGAAGAATGGGAATCCCAGAATATTTGATTGTGCTAATGCGAAACCTATACTTGGACCAAAAGGCAGTCGTCAGAACAGAGCAAGGAGACACTATATAGTTCAAAATCAAGACGGGGGTCCATTAGGGATGTATTTTGTCTCCAAACCTTTTCAGTCTGTATGCAGAACAGATCATCTGTGATGCTAGGTTGTGTGAGGAGGAACATGGCACTAGGATTGGTGGAAGAGTCATCAACAACCTGTGTTATGCAGATGACACAACACTGCTTACAGAAACTGAGGAGGACCTGAAGCGCTTGCTACAGAAGGTCAAGGACTGCATCCTCTTAAATGGATAGAAGTTCAACATCAAGAAAACAAAGATTGTCACCACTGGGCCATTCGGCAGCATCAGTCTGGATGGTGAAGAGATTGAGAGAGTTAACAGTTTTAGTTTACTTAGCTCCACAGTCAACACTGTTAGTAACAGCAGCCAGGAAACCAAGAGACGAATTGCATTGGGAAAGTCAGCTGTGAGGGACCTCTCAAGAGTAGAGCAACGACTTCAGGCTGGAGACTAAGGTGAGCCTGATCCGGGCTATAGTCTTTGCAATTACATGTTATGCATCAGAGAGTTGGACAGTGAATAAGGATGATAGAAAGAGAATTGATGCCTTTGAGTTATGGTGCTGGAGAAGAGTTTTGAATACACCACGGGCTGCTAGGAGAACAAACAGGTTTGTGCTGGAGAATGTCAAGCCGGAATGCTCCTTGGAGTCATGGAATCTGAGGCTTCATCTGATATACTTTGGGCATGTTGCAAGGGGGCACTTGTCCTTGGAGAAGGACATCATGTTTGGCAGAGTGGAGGGATGGCGAAGGAGAGAAAGACCTTCGATGAGATGGATTGATTCTGTGACTGGAGTGGTGGGAATGAGTGCATTTGAGATGGTTAGGTTGGCACAGGATAGAAAGGCATTTAGAGCTCTTGTACATAGGGTCACTATGAGTTGCAAGTTACTTGATGGCACATAACAACGATAACATGATGTATCAATCTGCTAACCAAAAGATGTTGTTGTTGTTGTTGCTAAGTGTCATCAAGTCGTAGATGACTTATAGTGACTCTATGAATGAAAGCCCTCAACACTTGCATGACTTTCATTCTTCCTCCAGGTTTATAAGGTTTCTGGAGGCAAACTATTTATGGAAGTGGATGCCACTCCTGCTTCCACGCTTGTTTTCATCAGGGAGCTCCACCAAACACTGTCCACGATGGGTAACCATTATCACATTTGACATATGAGTGTCAGAGTGTTCAGCTTCAGAGCAGTTACCTCTGTACAGCAAGTGAACACAACAGGGTCATATGACCTAGAAGAGTGTAGCTGGTAGCACAAAAAAAGTATAACTGAAGAGATGGATGAGAGAGTCCATGAGTTGGAAACAAGAGCCTCACCGACAACATACTAGAAGAACAATCAGAGATGAGACGTAAAGAAAATGAAAACATTAGAACCATGTGGGATGACATAACCAGAATAAACATATGACTGGAATTACAGAAGAGAGGAGTGACAGGGAACTCATTGAGAAAATTGTGGAAGAAGTATTGAAGAAAACTTCCCAGGTATTTTGAAGAATGGGGAAAATCAGTATTCAACAAGCATAGAGAATGCTAAATAAACTAGACCCAAAAAGAAAAACACCAAGACATATCCGAGTCAAATTCTCCAAATTAAAAGAAAAGGATAGAATTCTAAAAGCTGCACGAGAAAAACAAAGAGTTGCCTACAAAGGGGAATAATTTAGATTAAGTTCTGATTTCTCAGCAGAAACCATGCAAGCTAGACAATGGATGGTATATACAGAAAGTTGAAAGAAAGCAATTGTCAGCCAAGGATCCTGTACTCAGCAAAGTTCTCCATCAAACATAAAGGAGAGATTAGATCCTTTGCAGAAATGAAGGAGCTTAACGTATTTGTGAAAACGAGACCAAAATTACAAGAAATTTTAAGTGAAATCCTGCACATGGAGATTTCAAAGGGAAGCCCATGGACCATAGTAACCACAAACAACAGAAAAAGGCAAGATGTCAAAAGTAAAACCTGGCCTGACAATAATCAGACTAAATGTGAATGGACTAAATGCACCAATTAAGAGAAAAAGAGTCGCAGAATGGATAAAAAAAACCCAAACCCATCATTATGTTCCCTACAAGAGACACATCTAAAAAGAGAAGAAAAAGATTCAAAATCAAAGGCTTGAAAAAAAAGATGCCAAGCAAATGGCAACCTCAAAAAGGCCAGAGTGGCAATATTAGTTTCTGATCAACCAAAAGACAGATGATTCAAATTCATTTGTGCTCCATGGAAGAAAGATGGATAATTTCCTCCGTAAAATTTTACAGCCTAGGAAGTCCAATGGGAGGTCACTATGGGTTGGAACCAAGTCAGTGGCAGTGGATTTGTTGTTTGTTTGCTTGATTTTTGGTGTTTAGGTTGAACATAGATACTTATTGTCTTTCTTAGAAAAGAAAGGAAGAAGAGTCAGTGACTGAACTTTATAAAAGTGCTTTGAATATTATTAACACTACAAATATTTCTTTTTTATTCATTTTTGTTTGGAACTAAGTCTTTTCCTATTTTTAAGGGTAATCTGAGACACTAAACAATCCTAAAATGGCAAAGGCACTACTTTTAAAGGAAAATTCAAAATATAACCTAATTAAAATTTCTTTCTGTATTGTTTTCCAAGTTAAAATTAGAAATCTTACAATCATTATTAATCTTGACTTTCTGTTGCCCATGAAGAAATATTACGCCTTTTGAAATCACCTAGGACAAGAAAAATATAAAGTTTAAGAAATCTTAATTCAATTATTCCATTATATATAGAAAAGGTTGGAACAGGCGGCTCATTGGAGACAAGGATTCTGAAGCTTCACCTGACATGCTTTGGACATGTTGCAAGAAGGGACTAGTCCTTGGAGAGGGATGTCATGCTTGGAGGGTGAAGGGACAGTGCAGGAGAGGAAGACCCTTGATGAGATGGATTGATTCAATCACTGGGGTAAGAGGGGTAGATGTGTCAGAGACAATATGATTGACAGAGATACATAGGGTCGCTCTGAGTCACAGGCAACTTGATGGCACATAACAACAATAACAATAATGTGTGTGTTTGTGTGTGTGTGTGTGTGTGTATTCATTCCATTATAAATTTTCATCTTTTGTGGTCTGAACAGTAGAATTAATATATCTACCAGTCAATTCAACTTGTCAGCAAATGAGTTTATAATCCTAAGAACTATATTAAAGAAAATATCTCACTCATGATTAAATTTACTGTAAAGCCGTTTTATGTTCCACATTCCTAAGCAAAAACTTGTCTACAATGTGGTGAAATGTTTTTATTCACATTTTTAAGTGTTTAATTACTCTTAAATTTACTTAATGAAAGAAAATTATGTAAAAACATCTATTGAGTGTCTTCCAGAGCTTGAGGAATTTTCTGGAAAATTAACTTGTTTGGCCTATAAAATACATGTGAAAATTGTTACTTAGTCACTAAAAACTGAGAACAAGAAAGGGGAAAATTTCTCAGAAAAATGCTTTTGTCACTAAGTATTTTTCATTATGTTTGAATTTTAACCTCTAAAATGCTAGCAAAGACAGAAAACAGAATCTTTTATAATA
>NW_006400092.1:678816-701193 GCF_000299155.1 Elephantulus edwardii | reverse complement strand
ATTTCTAAATACTATTAAAAATATGCTGAGTTTTGGAGAAAATGGGAAACCAACCATGAAAGTATATAACTTATAATTGCTAGAGCTGAAGATCCTACTCTCGTCATTATTTCAATAAATTCTAAATTGCTTTAAACTTCTGGGGTACCAGATTGGATAATTAATAGATTTTTAAAAATAAAGGAGCTTCTACGAATTGCATGCTATTATATATGGTGCTAGAACAGTAGCAAAAGTGCTAAGACTCCTTTTATTTATTGAGTCTTTTAGGCACTTTTCTAAGTCTTATGTATATTAACTCCTTGAATTTTTAAAGCAATAAGACAGGAATTATGATAATAGATGAGCAAACAACATCAGGTAGAGGTGTTTGCCCAAGTGTGCACAGTAATGCTGCCTCTTAAAAGTCTAACAATTAAATTTAATCTACCTCCATTTATTTACTCTAAAACATTATACTGAAGATTTTCTGTGTGGTATGCACATGCCAAGTGAAAGTACACAATGGTAAAAAAACAGAACACAGTTCTTGATCTCACATCCTATTACATGTATTACAGAATAGTAGAGAGAACGTTCACATTGACAAAGTTCATTATGGTCATCATGAAAGAATATATAAGAGACTGAATTACCCATGGGATCAAGGGAAGTATCGAGTGGGTAAGAGATAAATGATGAAGAGTAAGCATTTAAAAGCCACTATTCAAGCTTCTGAGTCTCCTCTTTCATTTCCTAAAACTATTCCCAGAAAATTATGGCTCAATTTAAATGACCTAGAAATGATGCCTTTGAGCTGTGGTGCTGGGGAAGAGTGTTGAATATACCGTGGACTGCTAGGAGAAAAAACAGGTTTGTCCTGGAGAAGGTGAAGCCAGAATGCTCCTTGGAGCCAAGGATTCTGAAGCTTTGTCTGACATAGTTTGGGCATGTTGCAAGGAGGGACTCATCCTTGGAGAGGGACATCATGTTTGAGAGAGTGGAGGGACAAACAGGAGAGGAAGACCCTCAATGAGATGGATTGGTTCTGTGATTGGGGTGGTGGAAATAAATGTGCTGGAGGCAGTGACGTTGGCACAGAATAGAGCAGGGTTTAGGGTTCTTGTGCATAGGGTCGCTATAAGTTGCAAGCAACTTTACAGCACATAACAACAACTCCTAATTTAATATCATAGTCCATATCATGCTATACTGTGAATCTCCAGCAATAATATTTTTTATTTTTGGGTTAGGTTTAGTTTTTTGTCATTTTTTGATTGGGTGTTTTGTTTTTTTTAACCAAAGACTTTGATGGAGTTATGGATACATTTTTCTGATAATCTGATATATTTTTACATCTTGATGATTTTGTATGTAGGATTAAAAACATGTTTAAAATTCTTCCAATATTCTAAATTTGAAAAATAGGGAGTTGTTTTCATTCTATAAAACAGAATTATGTTATTTTCATGCTTCATGTCTACATATCTCGAAAAACAACATGTTTCTAACCTCTCAAAAGAAAAAAAGAAACCTTAATTTCAATCAAATATGGTAACTCCTATTTTCCTATAAAACACTGTTTAGACATCTTTTTCTTCATGTACTTTGCCCTAAACTAGTCAATCTCAAACTTTACTGTGCATCAGAATCACAGGACTCAGAGGAACTGATGACTTTTGCCAAATGAGATTTCTCAGCCCCACCCCTAAGGTTTCTGATTTACTAGTTTAGGGTGGAGTCTGAACCATTTCCATTTCTAACAAGTTCCTGTTTGATGCTAATACTGCTGATCTGGCAAACCTACTTTGAGAATCACTGTCCTAAACTCTCCTTAGACAATCATTCATTGATTTCTGAATCACCCTAATGATTATATGTGTTTTGTTGTTGTACTTCTGTCATCACAATTTTATGTTTTCTCTCCTGATTTTGCTTCTTGTATATGATCCTTATTAATCTTAATGGAGGATTAAATATCCATTCAGACAATGTAGAATAACAATAATCCATTAGAATAAAGTAAATAATACCTTTCATTGGAAGGCAGAGTGGCATCCACTTCCAACAAAATGCCTCCAGAAACTCTATGAACTTTGATAAATGTCAATGGTTATAGAGGGGTCTCAAGCCTTTTGTTCATAGGATCACTATGAGTTATGCTCAACTCTAAGGCAATTAACAACAACAACAACAAAATATCTTTCATATGCCATTGATCAAAGGATTATTGTATTTAAATCTTTTAACAATCCTATGACTCAAAAACTAAAAGAACCCCATTACTATCCAGTGTTAAGTCTGGACAAAGGAGGTTAAAGAGAAGGATAAAAAAATGTAGAATTCAAATGCTGATAAGAAGAGCAAACAAGGCCTGCTACTGATAAGAAGAGCAAACAAGGCCTGCTACTGATAAGAAGAGCAACCGGCCTTGCCTGTCTGGCTGAGCTAGCAGGTGGATCATGAATCAGAGTGGAATGTCCCTCCCTAAAGACTTCTGTTATAAAAATATGTTCACAGTGTGACTTTCCCATTCTGTCTCTCCAGAATGATGAACTCAGAATGGAGATCTCCACTGTCCCCTGCCCCCTTAATAAAGCTGCATTAAGCTTTCTCTCATTCTCTCTGATCTCTTCCTTAAGTCTGCTAACTTAACATCCAGTAATAGTTGATTCATAGCTGACCCTCCAGTAGATTTCCAGAGGCTTTAAGTTGCTCATGAGGAGATTGTCCAACTTTGTCCTGAGAAGTTTGTTGTGAATTTGAACCTCTTGAGTGGTACTAATTTTGGGTTAACAGCACAATTTTCTATGATATCAGTGTTCTCTAGACAATAATATTATTGGTACAGAAGGACATCATGCTTGGTAAAGTGTTTGTTCTTACTAAGGTGCTATCAAGTTATCTATGACTCATAGTGACCCCATGAACAACAGATCTGAACTTTGCCTTGTGCCATAGCATCCTCATGATCTCAGATATGCCCATTGTTTCATTCACTGTGTCAATCCACCTTATTAGGGGTCTGAAGAAATGGAAAAACCTTCAGGTAGATGGAGTGACCCTATAACTACACCAGAGCAAAGATTTTGGAGCTGAAGCTGGGCAGGGTGTATTGTTTTGTTTTGTCATATATAAGATCATTATGCACGGGAGTTAATTTGTTTGTAACTAAGAACAACAATGAACAATATGTGGCTTTCAAAAAGTCCCATGTAGCTAGTGAGTGTCAGAACTATGAAGTGATCCCTGATGTGTCTAAATGGAAGGAAGTAGGTGACTATAAAGTAAGAGTGATGAGAAAGATGAAGTGGACAAGGGCATGCTGGCTTGTCTTGTCACCTCATTTTTAAAATAGAAATGTAATTTTTCCAAGTAAACATACAAAATTTTGTATTTATTTTTAACTCAACCACAGTTTAAAGATAAAATGAGTTTATCAGTTTGATAGTTAAGACTTGATTTTTGTTGTCGAATATCTTCAATACATACCACATAATTGAAAGTCACTGCGTAAGTTTTGTCTTCATAGTCTTCCATATTGAGGAGATAGTGCACTATCACTTGCTTCTGCTGGTTGCATCTCAGTTCTTCCATCTCTGGGGCAATCTTTAAGAAGCTATTAGTCTTGGAGTAAAATCGTTGCACTAAATACTCTGACTGAGGGTAATAGGGCAATATCCATCCATAAATCTCACAGTTTTCATTGTTCTTATAAGTTGCCTACATAAAGCACCAAATTATAGATATTTTAGGATAAAGAGAAAAGGAAAAATAAAAGATTCTCCTAAGATAGTTTATTGCCATGTTCTAATTCAATATGAAAATTTCAGGGCAAAATTTCAGGAAGTAAAATATAGTCCTATATTTTTCAGTTATACTCCAGTAAATGCTAAAATGTATTTTAGCTTTGCTCTTTCTAGTCAAGACCTGACTTGATAATATTTCTCTAAAATCTAGTCTATAACTCTAAAAATAATATATTCTACAATTTTCTTATTAGCAACATATTTGGTAATCAAGAATAAGAAGTAACTTAATGGTAACTGTGATTTTTAAAAATAACTCAGTGTACATCTTGATTCATTAGCATCTCTCTCCCACTATAATATGAGGAACCTATAAAGGCATGAAAACCCATGGGTAGTGCAGTTTGTGCTAACAAACTAACTTAGAGATTGACTATTCAAATAATGCCATAAAAGGCCTGGCCATCAGCTTACCGAAATATCACAGCCAAGAAAATCTAGGGAACAGTTAAAAAGAACATTTAAAACATAGATTGTCAGGAGTCTGCATCAACTCAACATACACAGGTTTTGCTTTGTTGCTAAGAAGTTCAGAGTTGCTTTTGCCACTAAATGCATAGTACAGAATTTTCATGAAAGATGGCAAAGTTTTTACAAAACTGACAAAATGATGGTCCTAGCCGCAACTATCTGTCATTATCAACATAGAAGTCTGAAGAGAACCTTTTAGAATGCTTGGGATGTATCAATGTTTAATTATTAAAGAGAGTAAGCTATTATTCCCTTGAACATATCTAGAAAATTCTTCATCTTTGACTATGGCAATAGGTTTCAGGGTTTCCCAGATACTTCCTTCTATGAAATTAATTGCCTTTCTAGTTTCACAATCAAAGTGAGGTGCTGATTTATATTAACTTAGTTTGTTCTCCTCCACACTTGTAAATATGTTTAAATCTGTCTTTTAACAATTTTTTATTTTCTGTGAGTTCTATTTTCTTAACATTTAACTATTTTGCAAAAAAAAATGCATTGATAAAAAGATTTATATTTCCAAATCTGTTCCATAAATCTCATTTAACATAGACTGAAACCTTAAGTAGTCTAACACAGTGGTTTTAGTTTTGTTTTTCTTTGACTAACTTACTCGTAATGTGATATTTGGAGATGTAATCTTAGACGTGTCCAAGAAAAAGTGAGCAGTGCCGCTGATATCTGTGGTGTAGTTGCCCACAATTTTGTCCTCTAGGTGCAGCTGGATGATTTCATGTGGCACGGGAGTGTTATCCGGATGAAGCAATTTGATCTGTGTAGGAGGAGGAAAGCAAATTTCAGAAGCATTTGATGAACTTATGAGTCGATTCTGATGGTGCCTGTCAAGGTTTTCTCCCTGGAACTACTCTTTCCAGGCAGTGCATGCATTGACCAGTGGCTTCATCACTCCTTGCAAGCAAATGGCAGATTCAGCATGTTGATAAACCCAAGTTTCACATTTTTTTCATACTCATAAAAATCTTTTGTAACGCAGGCCCATATGTTTCCTGTATCTTGAATATTTTTACAGTAAAAATTCCACTGAAGTCTAGAAAACAAGTATTTATGGTTCTGCATAAATATCCCTTTCTTTCTTATCTCAGGGCCCATCTATTTTTTAAATTACTCAAGTTAATTATCTAGATATGTCATAAACTCTTCTTCCTCCACATACATTTTGGATAATTGATAAACACGCCATACATGTTATATCTTTTAAACATTATCTGTCGCTAACTAATCATATTTATTTCCATTGTTACGGCCTCTTGTCAATTTCTCAACTTTTTTTTCATTTCTGATACAAGCTAATAATCCATCCAATTTCTCTCCTATGTTGCCATTGTCTTTTATTCCTCCAAACTGGCATCAAATAAATTTTTTTAAATACAAAACTGGGGGAGCTCTGGTGGCCTAGTGGCAAGAAGCTGCAACTACAATCCCAGAGGTGCACGGTTCGAATGCACCAGATGCTCTGCCGGGGAAGGAGGGGCAATCTCCTCCTGTACCAGTCAGATCTGATTTGACGGTACACGCAAACAAAAATAATTTAAAAAGAAATACAAAACTGGTAATTCTTTTTCTAAAATACTGTGGTAATTTTCAAAAAAATTAATAGTTCCTAGAATAATAATCTGAAAAAAGTCTCTCTTTAACCTCGCATAATGTCTGTTAGTTTGAAACCATTAAGAATTAACTATTTAGCAATAATTACGAACTCCAGCTCCAAGCCATTGCTAAAAAGTAGAAATGGACTCATAGCTAACTTTCTATTTGGTTTCTGAGGATGTAAACCACAGGGGAGGAAGAGAAGTTTGGCCTTGAGGTAGCAGGGCAATTCCCTATGGAGTATGCCTCCAGAGCTCCCTCAGCAACATCTAAGACCACAGTAAAAAGAAAATGCTGTGATGGTTAATTTTATGTATCCACATGGTTAGTCAACAGTACTCAGTTATTTAGTCAAATACTAGTCTTGATGTCATCAATATATATTTCCATGTGATTAAATCAGCTAATATTAAATAAAGCTAATTACCCTCTAAAAGGGGAGTAGGCCCCATTTAATCATCCAGCAATGCTAAGAGCCAAAATACTGTTTTCTAAGAGAGTATTAAGGGAGCTCTTGTGGTTTAGTGATAAAGAATTGTGCTGCCAATACAAAGGTACATGGTTTGAATTCACTAGCTGCTCCACAGGAGAAAAATGAGCAACCACTTCTTGTGTGATTTACTGCCTCTGGAAACCCACTGGAGGGTTACCTATGAGTGGATTCTGACTCAACAGTACACAATAACAACAACAGGAGAGTATTGGTCTCCAGACAATAAATAAAATTATATAAACATGAGTAAACCTTTGACAATTTACAATGTAAATAACTCTGTGATATTTAGTAGAGATAATCCTAAATAACTTCTCCACAAGTAGCTATTGAATTAAATGAATTAATGGACAAAGGTGAATGAATGATGCACATGTAAAGAAATTATTGTTTCTTTTACCTGGCCAACATAAGGAATTCCTTGTTTGTAGACCATATCCATGTTCTCAAACTGAATCTTCACCATTGCTGAATCTATCTTTATGTACTTGTAGTTTGTAAGTTGTACACCTGCAGGCAAGTTTTATCAAAAAGAAAATATCAACAAATAGCCAGAGTTACAGAAAATAATAATAATAATAATAATAAATAATGGTGATGTATTACTGACACAAAAGCCAACCATTCTTTTAAAAATTTCTCTTTCTAAGCAAGTCAAATATGGAGATGCTTTCTGAGATGAGTTTACTAAAACAAAGTTAACAAAGATAGAAATGCAAAAAGCCTGTCATTTTCAACTACAGTTCTCGTTTCTTTTCCCCCTCATTAATGATCTAGTTACCATTTATCATTCATTCTTGAAGAAATAATCACGCTACTGATTTTTCATTATTTGTAAGTAGTTACTTATTGACAACATTCCTTTGCTCTCTGCCTGGTTAAAGTGTAAAAAGAATATGCTTCAATTTAACATTTTTACATATATAATTATGGCATGTGAGTATTTGTATATATAACAAATATGTTTCATCATCCTCCAAATATATTTTAGTTGGAGTAAGATACGTTCAGGATTTTTTATCTGAAAGGAGCACTGGTGTCCTAGAGGGTAAGGAGTTGCACGGCCAACTCAAATGTAAGTGATTTAAACCCACAAGCTGCTCTGTGGAAGAAAGATGGGCAATCCATTCCTGTGAAATTTACAGAGTCTTAAAATCTGCCAGAGGGTTAGCAATAAGATAGTTTCCACTGACAGCAAGGAGTATGGAGTTTGTTTGGATCTGAGGAACTGATAACAAACTCTGGAAAACAATGACTATGTTAAATATTGTGTAGCTGGCCGCCAAAGGGCAATTCAAACTGAAAAACAATGCCTATGAGGGTGTGTCTGCTTTGAGACCTTACCTGTTCCTTCCTCTGTAACAAGAGCGTGCAATTCTAGGTAATTCCTATATCCTTCTCGATATAACTCAAAAGTATTTGTATTAATAATATAGGAGGCACAGCCATCTTTCCCCAACTGAAAAGTTAATAAAAATAACAGTAAAGGTTACATTTAAAAAGGAATGTAAGAAATATAAATTTTAGGTGAAATATGTTGTTGTTGTTAAGGTGAAATATGTAACCTCTGGAAAACTTTAAGAAAGCTATCTTAACTAAACTTGAATTTGTTAAAATAATACCTTATTTTATAGTTTTAAATGATAAATATTTTGTATTTGCCTAATCTGCTGTCAGGGACCGTTCCAGAGTACTGAAAAGCAAGGATGTCAGTCTAGAGACTAAGGTGTGCCTAATGCAAACAATGGTCTTCACAATTACTTGCTATGCATCAGAGAGCTGGACAATGACTAAGAATGATAAAAGAATCGATGCATTTGAGTTGTGGCACTAGAGAAGAGCCTTGAACATATCATGGACCCCAAGAAAAAAACTGGTCTGTCTTGGAGAGGGTAAAACTAAGTTTCAAATTAAAAAAACATATTGTGATGGGAAAGTTTGCTGTTAAGGATCTTTCCAAAGTGCTGAAGAGCAATGGTGTCACTCTGGAGACTAAGGTGCATCTGATACAGGCCATGGTCTTTGCAATCACTTGTTATGCATCAGAGAGTTGGACAATGACTAGGGAGCATAGAAGGAGAATTGATGCCTTTTATCTGTGGTGTTGGAGAAGAGTATTGAATGTACTATGGACTGACAAGAAAACAAACAGATTCATCCTGGAGAGGGTTAAACCAGGCTGCTCCTTTGAGGCAAGGATTCCGGGACTTCGTCTGACATATTTTGGACATGTTGTAAGGAGGGAAAGGTCCTTGGAGAGGGACATCATGCTTGGGAGGGTGGAGGGACAGCGCAGGAGGGGAAGGCCCTTTATGAGGTGGATTGATTCAGTGACTGGGGTGATCGGGATGGGTGTGTCAGAGGCAGTGCGACTGGCACAGGATAGAGCAAGGTTTAGGACTGTTGTACATAGAGTCACTATGAGTCACAAGTGACTTGACGGCACATAACAACAACAACAACAGTTTTGGAAGTCTTTTGAGCAGTTATCCTGTCTTACAGGGTTGTTTTGAATAAAACTTAACTTGAAGGCAGTGAGTATTTCTGTGGGGGTGGGATAGGAAGATTATTGTTTTCTTTTTCATTTTTGTTAATATCTATGTCCAGGTAAAATCTTGAAGTAAAAATTTTAAAACTTCATAATTAATAAATAAAATTAAACAGAGAATTAGAGAATTGACAAAGAGATTTAGTATCATCATAAAATGTGCCAGTTGGTTCATAGACTATTTTATTCTAGAGGAAAATTGAGTTCTTGAGAAACACCTCCATTTTTTATGAACTCTGAAGAAACTGAGACCTAAGGATGCTAGATGGCATGACTATTTTACAGCCTTTCTAGAACATATCTGGAACTGCCTCAAAACACAGAACCACTTTCCGTAGATTTGAAAATAAATGATTGGGTGCATTGTTTAGTCTATACTCAGCTATAATTGCCAATATGTATTCTAAATATGCACCTCTCAAAGCTCCTGGAGGGAGGGGAATCTGTATTTTATAACCTTTGATAATCCATTACAGAATTAATGACTTTGTGTACTTAGCTTATATTGGTTAGTTTTTCCTCTTCCAGTGTGTGTTTTTTAAAAATAATGGTTGTTTCATAACGTACAAGCTCTGTGAACACAGGAGTTAAGTCTGTCTGCTCATGTTCAACTCTCTCACTCATAAACAATAATGCTTGCAAATTAAAGGACTTCAATTATTTGCTGGACAAAAAAATGAAATTTGTATTCCTTGAAAAGTAACAATAAAATCCTACTAATAATGTGAATATATAATATTTATTTAAATTTTTTTTTTATTTTGTGTGTGTGTACCGTCAAATCAGATCTGACTGGTACAGGAGAAGATTGCCCCTCCCTCTCCAGTAGAGCATCTGGTGGATTCGAACCGCTTGCCTCTGGGATTGCAGTGCAGCTTCTTGCCACTAGTGAACATATAATCTTGAACAACATACTTAAGCTCCCTTTGCTTCAACCTATTAATCCATCCTCTAATTAAATAATAATTAATGGTGATAGCATTGTATACCCAATAGAAATATTAGAGAAACTGATACCCTAGGGAGTTGGGTTGCCAATCTAAAGGCATGTGGTTTGAATCCAACAGCTGTTCCACAGGGGAAAGATGGACAATCAATCTCCTTCTTTGTAATTGTCTGTCTCTGAAAACCCTGTAATTATCTGTCTCTGAAAACCCACTAAGGGGTCAAATATGCGTTGGTTTCAACACAACAGCACTCAAAAACAATGTGGAGGCAAATGACAGCTGAATAGGAGTCAGTCAGACTCTGACAAAACTGTGACTGGAGTCCTTGTTACATTCTTGTTCACTCTTCTTGTGTCCATTTACTGAAAGGTGAGCTCTTTCAAGAAATTCCTTTCCACTTTAAATCTGAAAAATAAACTCTCATGCTAGTAGTTAAGACCTCTGATATATTGCAAAAGGAACTGATGCCCAATGAGCATGGCTGATTCTGACTTCAGCCTGCTTCATAAAGAACTGTCCTCATCAATAATATTCATAGTTCCAAACAAATAGATGTTTGGTCAGACACACCGTTCCACATGCTCTTGCACCTATTTCTAAGTCATTTGGTCCATTAGTTTGTTGTTAACTCACAGACTTTACTCATAGTTTTGGGGTTTATTAGGAAATTAGGTTGGAGAGTGGGGGAGGTAAAGAATATCACACAATGAAAGTCCTTGTTTACTTCAGTAATGTCAAGCTGGATTAGCAAGACAGGATTTCTCAATTAGTGACAGTCCAGGTTCAGTTCAGCAGCACAGATGAAAACAACTGATTTCCTCAATCATTCAGCAAACTTTATCTAAGAGAGGTTATAGGTCAGCTTTTCCTTCAATCATACATCAAGCAAACCTTTAACTGAAGCATAAATGCAAGATTCTTCTTGTTACATCTTGCCACAGTCTCTTCACAGCAGTGTCACAGTCTCTACCCTCTTTCCACCACCATCACCAGGTTGCTTCATATTGTGGGAAAACTCTATATCTTTTATATTGGTCCTATAGCTGTTCATGATTTGTAAGACCATGTGCCCACAGTTAAGGTAGCTGGAGACCATTACCTCACCCAATGGAGGGTAACAATATAGCTAGAAAAGCCAATTTTTAGAGTTTCCAACTATATATATACACTATACACACACACACACACACACACACACACACACACACGTATATGAATGACACAGTGATTGCAGCAATGAGCTTAAGTGAGTCAGAGATTGTGTGGATGGCGCAGGATAAGGGTTCAGATCTCTTGTTCATGAGGTCACTATGAGCTATACTCAACTCAATAGCACCTAACAATAATACATTTATGTATAGATAGAGAAATAGATAGGTATATTGATAAAGAGAAATAGAATGCCTTGTTACTTTTGTTATCAACAGGAACAGAGTAAGAGAAAAAGAACTACTTATTTAATAATCTTGAACTGACATGAAAATTTTCATGTCTCCCAATCAAATTCACAAAGTCCAAATGAAGCAATGTACAAATGTTTCTAATACTCTAAAATTATGGTCTCACTCCAGAACCAAATTTAATTTTAATAAAGAATTGAATTTACAACTGAGCTTTAGAACACTGTGATTTACTTTTGTCAATTACAAGAAAATTTTAAAAGTTAGCAATAAGAAAGAAAATGAGAAAATTTAATGATGGGAATAGGGATATAAAGAAAAATATAACATTACAGTGTGCAAAGGGAAACAATGAGAAATAAAAGTAGATGAAAGGTGACACTGATTCATTCAAATCTACTTATGAAATAGTAGATACACATCTTACCTGAAAGGTATAATTTTGGCACAGTGAATTTAAAGAAAATCTGCAAATACTGTAAGAATAAGGAGCTTGCCTGCACACACTCAGTTGAACTCTCCCTGGCACTGGACCTTCAAAGGTATAGCTAATGGAAGAAAATGACAGTAGTAAAATTACAAAATCCAACACCATTAGTATTTTACCTAGACTGTTTTGAAAATGTTCATTAGTGGCTGAATTTACCCCTAAAACTTCATTTAAATATTACCTTAAGTTTCATTTCGTGAGGTAATCTAAGACAATGGGACTGATTATAATTGAGGTAAATGTGGTAAGTAAAGACAGATTTTAATTGAAACAAACAAAATTTAAAAGACATAAAAACCAACCAAACAAAAACCAGCCTAAAACAAGCTATTTGTAGAAGTCAAATACTTGTACCATTGAAACATAATGTAAACAAATCTAATATTAACTTAAAAAGCGTTTTCAAAACTTAAATAAGCTATTTCATTTCTTAGCATAATATTTACATTGCTTCTTTTAGATTTTCTATGCTTTCAATCTGTCTTGGAGAGGGTGAAACCAAGTTGTTCCATGGATGTAAATATTTTGAAGCTCTATTTCACATACTTTGGGCACACAGAAGGAGGGACCAGTCCTTGGAGAAGGATATCATGGTTGGAGGGGAAGGGGCAGCATAGGAGAGGAAGACAGGAGAGGGATTAGGTATGTTAGAGGTGATGAAATTGGAACAGAATAGGGCTATTGTACATAGGGTAGCTATGAGTTGCAAGAAACTTGATGGTACATAACAACAACAACATCATTATGAATATATATTAATTTTTATTTATATTTTTAATTATAAAGAAGAATATAAATATGTTTTTATTGGTAAAGTAGTAAAACACTGGTTAAAAAAATGAAAATTCCCTTTGATCAACAGGTTAAACATTTTTCTTTGCTACAGGAAACTATGGTTATTCTCTATATTTAAAGATACATTTATTTCATCTCTGTATCTAACTATACATAAAACCAAGACCCTACTCTCATAGAGTTGATTCAAACTCATGGTAACCCTTCACAGGATTTCCAGTATGGATACATCCTTACTGGAACAGACAGCCCATTTTTCTTCAGCAGAGCAGCTAGAGGATTCAAACTTCCAACTTTTCAGTTAGCAGCCCATTATGTAACACTAGGTGTTATATAAGTATCTATATATGCAAACAGAGAGGTATATTTTAAATATATACAAATATTTATGACCTTTTAGTTTTATATGATTAGATAAATGCTATTAAACTGCTTATAATGTGAAGGTGGAAGCAGAACTGTAATTTTACCTAAATAGTGTACAGTCTACGTTTTTTTTTCTTCTTCTGATTCAGTGACTGGCATAATGGAAATAGGGGTAATCAGAGACAATAAGATTGGCACAGGATAGAGCAGGGTTTAGGACAGTTGTATATAGGGCCACTATGAGTCACAGACAACTCGATGGCACATAACAATAAGAACAAAAATTACCCTAAGGTAAAGGAAAACAATATAATGATTGGATCTCAATCAAGGAAAGGATCAGTTTTCACATCAGGTTTGTGGGAATAAGGCTTTATGTTCACACTCTAGCTGCCATCTTTGCTTCCACAGCTTCCTTTAATTTTTCTTAACTGAATAAGGAGAGGAGGGAGAAGTAAACTCGAGCTCCCTGGCTGCTGCTCTTACTCTATACCAGCTGAGCTCTTCTGTATTTATAAAGCTCCTGCCTGTCTTCATATCCCCTCCTCAGTACACGTATTGTCCTGTGGTAACTTCTAACTAATACAGCAGTTTTCCCGAGGATATGTTTTGAACATTAACCATGTAATTTAAGAAGATTGAATCAAGAAGTCAGAGCAAGCACATTGGAACAGAAAGCTCCCACAGAATGGTTCTAGAGTGATGAAATATGCCTGTGTTTACCAATTCATTAGCCATTAGCCACATATAGTCAGCAAACTCTTGACATATGGTTCGTGCAATTGAATTTTTAAGTTCAATTTCATAGTTGCTGTCTAAAAATGGTGTGATGCCGTGATTAAAAGCTTCAGTGCTATCTGAAAGTTTTGGATTATGATTCTGTGAGTTGCTCCATTGGAAAAATGTGTGACAATTTGCTTCTGTAAAGACCATACTCTTGGAATCTCTATGAGGTAGTTCAATTCTGTCCTATAGGATTGCTGTAAATCAGAATCCAGCAATGGTCGTTTTTTGTTCTGTTTTGATCAATACTCACAAAATCATATGTTCAACAGCTTAACAAAAAATGTATTAAACTTACAAAGCACAGACATTAACGTGTAATTCAGGGTTCACAACTAAAATATTTTCAGGTGCATCCACAGACACTTGAAATCTGGGTAACACTGTAAATAAAAAGAAAAAATGTTATTAGCAAAAATGTATCCATAGAAAGCAGTTGTTTTCTCTTTCTCAAATTTGCTGTTAATCAACAATGATATAGGAGCACACAGCAGCACGTAAAAGCTAAATTTTAGAACTGAGCAGAAGGATGCCGATTTGAATTCTAAATTCATAACTTGTCAGGTTTGAGAAAGTGGTTCTCAATAATATCTGTATAATGAGAATAATAATGATGTCTCCGGAGAATTTCTATGAGTATTACATAGTATAAATGGAGAATTTCTTTACAGAAATATTTTTAAGGGGAGCTCAGGTGGCCTAGTGGCAAGAAGCTGCAACTACAGTCCCAGAGGTGCAAGGTTCGAGTCCACCAGATGCTCTGCCGGGGAAGGAGGGGTAATCTCCCTGTACCAGTCAGATCTGATTTGACGCTACACGCACACAAAAATAATGAAATAAAATAAAATTTAAAAAAAAGAAATATTGTTAAATTTATTCTTTTTAAAAAAAAAATCTTTTCAAGCATAAGTTGTCACAAATAGAGTTAACATTCCCAAAACTGTCATATTTATTAACTAAATCCCAGATATTATGAAAGAATGACATAGAGACCCAAGATTACCAGCAAGCAGCATGAGGATTCCATACTGAAGTAAGAGATAACAGCCAAAGTGAGTGAGGAATATTGAAGTAATGTCAGACACAAAGAAAGAGACAGATACACACAGTGTCATTTAGTAATTATGATTTTGCAAAACAAGAGAGATTTTATTATTTTTCTCATCATTAACAGACTATAGCTTCAGAGACACTATTTACTATATTCCTTTTTTTAAAAAAAAAGATCTATTTACCATATTCTTCCACAGAGAAGAACTGAGCTGTTTTCTCTCCCGAGAGTGTCTCCACGGTGATATGATACCAGCCTAAGATAGGCTCTGAGGCCAACTGGAAGGAGAGTTGCACAAGACCTCTGTAAGATTCCTCGTTGTCCCACTGCTTAATACGGTTGCCATGGGGATCCTAAGAATGAAGAACATATATTTTGTTGCATGATGCATTTTTCCATTTGGACATTTAATCAAGTAACTTCCCAGTTGTTAAGATTCAAATTTATTCATTCAAAGCATGGAGGCAAATGTATTATTTTCCCCCCTTCCATCTGGGTCCATATAGCTTCATAGTGTGATATATATTATATTTCAGAAAAGCTAATTTTCATTACTGTGTTTTCTGTGTTAGTCTTTCATTTGTTAAGAATAAGTTCAATGGTATTCCAAACACATAAAGCAATAAGCTTTTATTTATATACATTCAATAAAGAAATGATAATTGATAGTTGTCCAATTGCCAGTATTATCTAACAGATGTTAATGTGTGTTAATGTGACCTATTGAAGGGGAGTTTCCTATCTCCTTGAGGATGGCTACATAAAATAAATAATAATATGACAATCTAAATAGTCTTATTCTGTAAACTACATTCTGATTTGAAGTTGAGGAAACAGCCAAAAAGAGAGAGAGAAGGTAAGAGAGAAAGAGAGGAAAAAACACTTCAATTAACAGTTCATCTTACCTCAAGTGTGATCACTGGATACTGTAAGAAGAAAAAAAATAATAAAATTGTTGTTAATTTATGAACTCAAGGTTTTCTCCCCCTTAGTTACAAGGTTAATAATATGTTTATTGAAAAATGAAAAATCAGGAAAAAGCATAGGATAATTCAAACAAATATTCTGTCAACGTTTGAATAGCTGTGGCTCATACTGAAATCTTTCACTTCTTTCTCTTCATTGTTTCCTCTTTATTTCTTTCTCTTCATTTCTTTTTCTTTCTCAACACATACTCTACAGTCTCAGCAAGCCTCAATTTAATTCTTGAAGTCTCAGTTTATTCTTTTCCTTCTTATTTTGGTGACTTACCAAAAATTTTTTCTCTTTCTAGAGAAAAATTTGCTCTCAAATTTCATCCACTTATGTTTGTTCAAAGTTTTTTTTAATACATCCATTCCCTTTTCTCATAATTATCTATTTCGATCCATAGCTGTCTCCTTTTGAACCACAATTCTCACTGTGCTACTGTATCATTTATAATCTGTACTATTTCAGGTAAAATTTATACTGTACCTTCCTGATGTATTTTCTGTCTAACAAATTTTAAGCCTTCTGAAGCCAAAGTTCAAACAATATTCCTGTTCCTTCACAGTAACTAAAACAAGGGTTAAAAGAAAATATATTGATCTAAAGTTGCCCTGAGAAAACTGTTATTATTATGTGCCATCACGTTGCTCATGACTCATAGAGACCCTATATACAAAAGCTCTGAACCCTGCTCTATTTTGAGCCAAACTTATTGTCTCTAACAGCCTACCCCAATTACCCCAGACACTGCCTTAAGAATAGTCACCATCTAATTAAAGTAAACCAAAATTAAAAGTAAAGAAAATGAAGCAAAAATCCTCTATCACAATTAAAAGATGAAACTTAAGCATGAAGTTATTGGTTTCTGGATATGTCAGTGTAGTGCATTAAAAAAAAACCAAAACAGGTAAATCTAGATCTATTGCTGATAAAAGATACACAATGATCCTCCCAGAAGGATATTTTTATCCATAAGTAGCTGTGAGATGCAAGGATGAGTACTATTCAGCTTCTCATATGAACAGGCTAATTAGACTTTTTAAAAATTACAAACTGGCACATTTTGTCCATTATATAAAGCCTCTAAGTGCTTCCTCCAATTGCAGCTTTCATCCACTGACAAAAAGCAAACATACACATACTCCTATAGGACACTAAGATTTACAATTTTGTCTAAAATTTTCTGAACTAAAAAATATAGCAGCTTAATTGGGGCACCTGTCTATTTTAAACATATAACATTGTATGTCTTTGGTGAAATATTGAGCTTATACTGAAGACAGCTATTTTATTAATATGTCAAGGGAGGTATATCTCCTCATTAATATTAAGAGAGGTGTGTACCTTCATACTTGGTTTTCTCCAAAAGCAAGTATTATACCAGACAGATTTGGCTTTAGTAATTTATAACTTTATATTATGCATTTCTACTTTTTTTTATTAAATTTTATTAGTTTAGTGAACATTTACAGGGATTTTGGGTTTTCATTCCTTCATTGCTGCACCATTCTCTCTACCCTCCTCCCCAGTTTGTTCTTCTTCCCCGCTATCCGAATGTCTGTTTTAATTGTCCAATTGCCACAGTGCTTGTCAAAGTCAGTTCTGATTAATCTCCTTTGTCGGTGTGTCCTTTGCCATTCCCTATCACTCCTTCCTGAGAGAGACTTCACCCTGATTCATAAGGAAAAGGGGATGGCGTATTCTCTTAGCTACTTCCTGCTGAAAAGGGATGCTGTGGGTTTCAGGGTGAAGATCTTCTCTCACTACTCTAAAGGGCCCCTTTGGCAGTAGGAAACACATAGACTATTATGGAGATTGATTTTGGAATTTAGATGCACTCTTATTGATTGTGCTTGGCCGTACATGTTCATATCCTTGAAGATGTATCATGGGGGTGTTGCAACCTAGAAGGCACAAATTTGACTAACAAGTTATAAGTACATGAGTCAAAAATTATGGAAAAGTAAAAGAAAGGATTCTTTCATTGTTTTACAAACCCTCCCCCAGGTCCCCTCCACCATGTAGCCCTCGCTCTAGTCTCCTGTGATGACAGAAATACCTAGTTATATCTCTCTTTTAAACGGTTTTCTCCCTCCTCTGTTTCAGTGCAGTATACATTATTGAACCCATCTTACTCAGTCTCTCCCCAACCCCAAGGACAGTCCCATTCTACAACAGTGGCATCATTATATTATGCATTTCTACTTAAGCTTGAAAATATAACTTTCATGTCTCTGTTCTGTTCTTTAGGTCCTATTGTGTCTGCCTGATTATACCCAGGACCTCTGAAAGTAGAGATAGTCGGATCTTAAAAGATGTTAGAGTAAAGATCTAAAACTTCCTGATACAAATGCAACTGTTTTGTGGGGGTGGAGAACAGTGACTCAGGACAAAAGAATGATAGAATTAGCAAAGAAATTCTAGAACAATGAAAGAAAGAAGTGTAAGATTTAGACAGATGAAAGGAGGTATTTATTTCATATTTTGATCCATTTGATAAGAGTTGCATGACTAGCATGTTTGCTTATGCAGTCAAATTTACCATGAATCTCGAACTCTCACAGAAAGCTAGCAATTTATTGGAAACATTTGTAAAATGCTATACTGAATTACATTAGATATGTTGCTTTGAATACATAACTTTTTAATCTAGCTGCCACTGTTTTTTTAAAGAATATCTTATCAATTTTTTATCTTTATACATAAGCAGATGGAGTTTTGTGGGCCACAGAAACTCCTCCCCAGAATAATTGGGTACAAATGATCTGTCTTATCAGTGACCCATACTTGAAAGAGTACACCAGTAATCCTATTGTGCATATGCAAATGTAGTAATTTTCTGGAAATTGACTAACCATCTTTAGCTTTGACTATAAAAATAGTTAAAGCAGAAGGGCAAAATGAACAATGAGATTGTAATGACATTATGGTCTCTTTGATTTTCAAGAAGCACTGCATTTCCCTATGGTTTCACCCTCCAAAGATGATTGCCAGAGGGTAACATTAGACATGCTTGCTGCTTTGATTAAACCGAAGATACAATCATTGAAATATGCAAAGTTTCAACTTGGAACTGAGAGAAAGAAATATCTGACATCCTAAAGAAGTTATTTCAGACTTAGGTTAATAAAATAATATTTTGGAATTAAATTTAGGTCTTTTCTGGATATTAAAATTAAGCAAAAATCCAGGAGAGGTAGTATAGCTAGAGAAAGTGACAAAAGGATATGAATTAGAAGTGAGAATCGCATAAGTGGTAACTTGGGAGATAGGGGAAAAAATAATCAGAAAACAATCAGCATAAATTCTGTAAACTTAATAAAATCTTTATATATGTAGGTTTAGCTGAAAAGTTGACATGGCAATTGTATAGACTTGTTCTAATATATTTGATTCCAAAATACATAAAATAAAACCTGTATTAAAGAAGTTTTAATCACTTGGTCATGATTCATTGTCTTTTGTTTGTTTTCTGGTTCCTCCAAGAAGAATTGAATCTTCCTTTTGAAACATTATCTTAAACTATCATCACTAATTCCATTTATATCTATCACTCCTGTACTGCAAGTCCATGAAACAGCTCTTCTGTATCTTTCAAAGCAAAGTTCCTTACTCTAAGGTGAATAATACTCCCTGTCTTTATATCCTAGTATAAATCACAAGTAATGTCTGAGGAAATTGAGAGATACTGAACTACATTATCACTTTATCTTTTTTCCCTAAACACAAAGTGCTGATTCACAATCATAGTTTAAAAGCCTCACAACATAGCAGCAATCTTCCTTTCCAGTTTCATTGAGCATGACTCCTTATGGTCTTCTTGATTGTTTATTAGCATTTTTTCACTGATATTTTCACACTCAATTTATATAACGAAAACTGACAGAAAGGAGACGAATAGACTAAACTCTATCAAAGGTAGGTAGAAAATCTGTATTCTCTAGAAAATACAAGATCATTCTATTGAATTTCCACTTTCAAGGATTTCAATATGGAATTGTGTATTCATTAATCTGATCCTTAATTTAGGGAGCTTTGTTGGTGTAGGCATAGGGAGTTGTAGTGCTAACCCAAAAGCTGAACAGCTCTCAAAATTTAAATTCCCCAGTGGCTCCTCTAGAGAAAGCAGGGTACTCTCTTCCCATTTGTTTCCCTAAATACCTAGTCTTAGAAATCTTATAGAATAGTTTTTACCTGGACACGACTTAAATTAAAAGTAATCAACTCAAGAGTTGCTAACTACAATCCAAATAGATCAGAGTAGAACAGCTCATTTGGAATTCTAAAACTGTAGTCTTTACATAAGCAGACTTACTCGTCTGCTACTCTTTTAAAAGCTGAGGATACTGTTACATGTTTCACTTATTGTTTTAAATTCCTTTTTATTATGAGTATTCATGCATTTCCCCTCTATTGTAATAAAATTACTTTGGAAGTAGAATAGTATCTTCTCTATTTAACTCTCACATTGCCTGTTGTTGTTATGTGTCTTGGAGTTAACTAAACTCATAGCCACCTTATATACAATGGCTCTGAACCTTGCCCTATCCTAAGCCAACTACATTGTCTCTGACACATTTGACTTCATTGCCACAATTACTGTGTCAATCTTTTTCATTCCCGCTCTTTTGCTCCTGCATTAACCCTCTATCCTTCCAAGCATAATGTCTTTCTCTAAGAATTGGTCTCTTCTGGCAACAGACTCAAAGTATGTGATTTGGAGCTTCAAAGTCCTTGCCTCCAAGGAGCAATCTGGTTTCACTTTTTCAGCATTTTGTTTGTTCTCTTGACAATCCATGATGTATTTCAACGATCTTCTCCAGTCATAACTCAAAGGCACTTATTCTTCTTCAGTAATTCCTAGTCATTGTCCAGCTCTCAGATGCAAAGCAAGCAAGACCATAGCCTGCATCAAGTACACTTTAGTCCCTAGAATGATATCATTGTTCTTCAGCACTCTGAAGAAATCCTTAACAGCAGATTTTCCCAGTGCACCTCAAATTTTGATTTCCTGACTGGTGCCAAGGGTGTTGATTTTTGGGTGTGAGCAAAATGAAATCATTAACAGCATCAATCTTTTCTCCATCTATCATGATGCTGCCTATTGGCCCAGTGGTGAAAATATTTGGTTTCTTGATGTTGAGATATAATCCATGTTGAAGGCTTTAATCCTTGATCTTCTGCAGCAAACACTAGCAGTGCTTTATCAAAAGTTGCTGTAATTGCAACAATGAATGAGTGGAAGCCCAAAATCTCTGTAAATGTTTATGAAAATTAATAAAATATAATTATAGAAAAAAAAAAGTTGCTGTAATGGCCTAGTCTGTAAGGAGTTGCATTGTCAGTCCAAAGATCACAACATTCCAGATGTTTGAAACCACTGGTGGTTCAGTAGGAGGAAGATAGGCAGAATATAATACTGCTTTGTAGGTAGTAGGAATTCAGCAAATTACATCTTAATGTAATTTTTTGTGTGTGTGTACTATTTAATTGGAACTTACCCATAGCTGACTCTCTAGCAGGTTTTCGAAAGCAGTTAATTGCATGGGAAGAGATTACCAATCCTTCTCCTGCAGAGCAGCAAGTGGCCTCAAACCATGTGCCTTTGGGATTACAGTGTACTTTCTTGGCAGTAGGCCACCAGAGCTCCCTAACATAATTGGGAAAAGTATTTAGTTTTGTAAGTCAAAGAAAGAGAAAGAAAAAGAGAAAAGGAAAGATTTTGGTATAATGCGGTCATAAAATCACTAG
Organism: Elephantulus edwardii; assembly: GCF_000299155.1. Taxonomy (NCBI): domain Eukaryota; kingdom Metazoa; phylum Chordata; class Mammalia; order Macroscelidea; family Macroscelididae; genus Elephantulus; species Elephantulus edwardii. Next base: position 679,733 of record NW_006400092.1, on the reverse strand, counting down.
GAAGAGAGAACCATTAACTTGGACTGCTCTATTTCATTTTCACTGACTAATTTTAAGAACAAGATGCATAAATACCTACCTAACTTACATATTTTCAATTGCAACTTACCATTTGATCAGCAGGCTTAAAAACATTATCCAGAGACACAATTCGAAATCTTGCTAGAAGAAAGGAAAAAAAGTGATATAAATATTTATTTTCTTTGTCATAATAGTCTTCATCTAGTGTTGACGAGATAGACACAAGATAGGACAGGGTTCAGTTCTGTCATTTATAGGGTCACTAAGAGTCATACTCAACCCAATGGCACCTAACAACAACAATAGTCCTCATACTAAATTGATGAAATTTTATGAATCAAAAAAGGTTGGAATATTGTTATTCAGTGATGAATAGTTACATAAGTATCTTTTAAACAGACTTTTTGTGAAGTTTTATGCTTATAGAAAAATTGTGCAAGAAATAAAGAATTTTCACACTCCTCCCTTATCCAGTACACACAGTACTCCTATTATTAACATCTGATATTCTGATAGTCATTTGTTGTTTTGTTTTGTTTTGTTTTCATTAATTTTAATGAAAGCTTAGAGAGATTTAGGGTATTCAGTCATTCATTATTGCACTTTCCTCCTTGCCCAATCCCTCCCTGCCATTTCAACCCATAATAATAGATTTTTAATAACTAAATTTCATATTGATCACTTTGTTTTATAGTCATATGTTGTTGTTGTTTTTATGTGCCATCGAGTCGTTTGCGACTCATAGCGACCCTATGTACAACAGCCCTAAACCCTGCTCTATCCTGTGCCAATCTCATTGTCTCTGACACACCCATCCCGATTACCCCAGTAACTGAATCAATCCACCTCATAAAGGGTCTTTCCGTCCTGCACTGTCCCTCCACTCTGCCCAGCAT
>NW_006400092.1:675559-677716 GCF_000299155.1 Elephantulus edwardii | reverse complement strand
TTTTTTTTTTTTTATATTTTTGCCTCTCCAGAATAGCAGTTGGTGTCAGATAATATGTAGCTGACTGCACTCACTGACTTCTTTCATTCTGAAGTCATACCAATTGACACCTTTCATCCTGTAATATGCTTATGTTTCCCTCATATTTTTTCATTACTCAATAGCCCCCTTTTTTGTTATCACTGTCATATGATTAAGGGAGCTCTAGTGGCTTAGCAGTAAGGAGTTGTTGTGCTGCCAACTCAAAGGCATGAGGTTCAAATCCACCAGCTGCTTCACTGAAGAAAGATGGCAATCTCCTTTGTGATTTACTACCTCAGAAAACCCACTGGAATGTCAGCTATGTGTCGGTTCTAGGTCCATGGTATATAACGACAACAACATCCTATGATTTTTACCATTGTTTGCTTATGAATTGACCTATTGAAGGACATCTTGGTTGTTTTTATTTTTTTACAATTAGTTTAAAACTACTATAAGCATTGATAAGCAGAGTTTTACATAAGCATATGTTTCCATTTCATTTGGGTAAATGATCAGGAGCATGATTACAAGTAATATGGCAAGCTTATCTTTAACTTTAAGAAACTGCCAGACTTTCTTCCAAAGAGGGTGTACCAATTCTATGTTCCCATCAGTAGAGTTGTGTTACTCCACATTTTCACTAGCATTTGGTTGCACAGGTATTTTATGTAATTATACCAGAAATTGGTATAATTGAACTTGGTGTATTATCTTGACAACAAGAGCTCAGTAACAACCTCCTTTCTTATTCTTTCAGTTCTTGTTTATCAATCTGGCCTCAAATGGAAGACAAGTGGTTTTAACCCATGAGAAGGCAATCCTGGAATGGAAGTTGCACATTACAGTTGTACTTATGAACTTTAAGTTGAAGTCATACTGGCTTCATCATAAGATATGCATAGCAGCATGATATGATCAGAATCACAGAAATCCTGATGGCTTGAGACTTAGGCCATCACATCAGGGGCTGGTCAATGGGAGATGGGTATTGAATGGTGTAGGTAAAAGGAGGAAGAGATGGTGGTGAAGTAAGAAAGCAACGGTGGGCTGTAACACTGAATCTATTGGTCATTGTCATAACAGGGCAATTGTCTTTCATTGGTTCTTTTCTGTGGAATGCTTGTCTGTCAGATACTATTATATATATTTAAAGATTGAGACAGACTAGGAAGAAGGATTGGCCATCCACTTCCTAAAAGACAGGCCTTCGAAAACCCTATGTACAGTAGAGCACACGTAGACTATTGCTAGGACTAGCAAACATGGCAATTGAGACTGAGATCTTAGAAATACAGGGAAGAAGGAACATCTGTAAGCAGACACTAGTGATTGGAACACGGAATGTGAGAAGCATTAATGTAGGAAAATTGGACATTGTTAAGAAAGAAATAGAACGCATAAATATTGACATACTAGGAATAGGCAAAATGAGATGGCTTGGCATGGGACATTTTGAATCAGACGGTTATATGATTTACTATGCCCGGGATGAAAAAGTGAGAAAAAATGGGGTTGGTTTCATAATTAAAAAAGTCATTTCTAGATCCATCCTGAAATACAATGTGGTGAGCGATAGGATAATATCCATATGCATACAAGGTGATCAAACATGCAATCAAGATGCATTGATAATAATGGGCAACTGGAACGCAAAAGTTGGGAACAGAGAAGAAGGTTCAGTGGCTGGAAAATATGGGCTCGGTGAGAGAAATGAGGCTGGAGATAGAATGATAGAGTTCTGCACATTCAATGATTTATTCATTGCAAATACCTTTTATAAGAAACATAAACGCAGGTTATACACATGGATCTTACCTGATGGTATGCATAGGAATCAAATCGATTATATTTGTGGAAAACTCGGTGGAGAAGCTCAATATCAGCAGTGAAAACCAGGCCGGGTGCTGATTGTGGCACAGACTACCAATTACTGATATGCAAGTTCAAGCTGAAGTTGAGGAAAATTAAATCAAGTCCATGGGAACCAAAATTTAACCTTCAGTCTGTCCCACTTCAAAACCATCTCAGGAACAGGTTTGAGACCTTACGCACCCATGAACATAGACCAAATGGGCTCTGGGAGGATATCAAGAAAATCGTACATGAAGAATGCAAAAGATCGTTACAAAGGAT
>NW_006400092.1:650348-673826 GCF_000299155.1 Elephantulus edwardii | reverse complement strand
TCTGACATATTTTGGGCATGTTGCAAGGAGGGACTGGTCCTTGGAGAGGGACATCATGTTTGGCAGAGTGGAGGGGAAGTGAAGGAGAGGAAGACCTATGGTGAGATGGATCGATTCTGTGACTGGAGCTCTGGGAATAAGTGCGTTTGAGATGGCTAGGTTGGCACAGGACAGAACAGCATTTGGTAGCTATGAGTCGCAAGTGACTCGATGGCACGTAACAACAACAACAATAATAATATAAATAATTAGGCCAAATAATTATTTAAGATGCAAAAAAGAAGTCAGACAATGTAATTTTAATGCACTTAAAATTTTCATTTAAAATTATTTTAATGCAAAATCAGATTTTGTGCATACTTAATCGTCGCCTTTTCTGTCTGTCATCAACAGTTCGTTCTTCTCCCTAGTTTTCTAATGTAAACCAAAAAAAAAAAAAGACATCTACTGGGAGAGGTAGAGGTTGTATCCGAGAGAGGACAACCCCAATGTATAAATTAACACAGTGACTATAACAACGGGTTTGAATACGGCAAAGAGCATGAGAATGGTGCAGGATAGGACAAGGTTTCAACCTGTTGTTCACAGGATCACTGGGAATCATAGCTGACTCAATAATTGCATCCAGCAATAAAAAATATACTTTAAACCTCCAAAGTGATCTATTTTTCCCCTCCACTTATTATTTTACTATCTATGTTGTACTCCACTGTGAATTCTTAGCTTGATTCCTTTACCAAAGTCTTGACATTGTGCCATTAGTAAAAATTATTCGTTTTGGTACTATTTCCCTAAGTTCCTATTTTTCTTATAGATAGAACACTGTCTCCATCCTTTTTCCCCTCCCCCACGGTATCTCTTTTCACCTAGTTCTTGACAATAGCTACCTCTCATCTTTCACATGGTTCTAAAAGAGGACTAAGCTAATTCATTCCAAATCTGTAGGCCCAAATAAACATTTCCCTCCTTGTACTTCAATTCAAAAGAGAAATTTATTTTACAGCTATTAGTTTTCAGAATTTTTTGTATTCTTGATGATACTATCTCACCAATTTTTTGTAGTGGTTCCACTTGCATTATATTCAGAATTTTAGTTTGCTGATGGTCTTCCTTTCTACTACCTAAGCCTTTGTGGGAAACTTTGGCATATTCATATTTAATAGAATACATTTATTTTCTTTTTGAAGAAAAAAATGTAAATCTATGTCTCTTGCGTGTACTGTCAAATCAGATCTGACTGGTACAAGAGGAGATTATTCCTCCTTCTCCAGCAGAACATCTGATGGATTTGAACCGCATGCCTCTGGGATTGCAGTGCAGCTTCTTGCCACTAGGCTATACTGAGTCACTATATTGAAAGGAATCGGCACACACAGAAGAATTTCATGAAACAACGTAAGAGCAAGAGCCTATGGTGATGAAAGAAGTTCAGGCTGCTTTGAAGGAAATGGGAAAAAATAAGGCTCCAGGACTAGATGGCATACCAATAGAAATATTTCAGTTAACAGATGCTGCCCTGGACATGCTCACCAAGTTGTGCCAAGAAATATGGAGAACAACCACTTGTCCAACTGACTGGAAGAGATCTATATTTGTTCCTATCCAAAAAAAAGGTGACCCAACAGAGTGTGGAAACTATAGAACAATCTCACTGATTTCACATGCAAGCAAGATTTTACTGAAGATTATCCAAAAACGACTGGAACAGCACATCAACAGAGAACTACCAGAAGTCCAGGCTGGGTTTAGAAGGGGTCGTGGTACTAGGGATATTGTAGCTGATGTTAGATGGATCTTAGCTGAAAGCAGAGAATACCAGAGGAATGTCTATCTGTGTTTCATTGATAATGTAAAGGCGTTTGACTGTGTAGATCATAACAAACTGTGGCTGACTCTGAGATGAATGGGAATCCCAGAACACTTGATGGTGCTAATGCGAAACCTATACTTGGACCAGGAGGCAGTTGTCAGAACAGAGCAAAGGAACACTGCATGGTTCAAAATTGGGAAGCGCATAGACCAGGGATGCATCCTATATCCATACCTTTTCAACCTATATGCAGATTATCCAGGAGGCTGGGCTCTATGAGGAGAAGTGTGGGGTCAAGATTGGGGGGCGATTTATCAACAATTTGCATTATGCAGATGACACAACCCTGCTTGCTGAAACTGAAGAGGACCTGAAACAGCTGCTGCAGAGGGTCAAGGACTGCAGCCTACAATATGGATTGAGGTTCAATGTCAAGAAGACAAAGATTCTCACCACTGGACCAATTGGCAGCATCAGGATGGATGGTGAAGAGATTGAGATTGTACACAGCTTTAGTTTGCTTGGCTCTGTAGTCAACAGTCTTGGCACCAGCAGCCAGGAAATTAGAAGGCACATTGCCATGGGAAAGTCTGCTGTTAGGGACCTTTCCAAAGTACTGAAGAGCAATGGTGTCTCTCTGGAGACTAAGGTGCGTCTGATACAGGCCATGGTCTTCACAATCACTTGTTATGCATCAGAGTTGGACAATGACCAAGGAGGATAGAAGGAGAATTGATGCCTTTGAGCTGTGGTGCTGGAGAAAAGTATTGAGAATACCATGGACTGCTAGGAAAACAAACAGATTTGTCCTGGAAAGGGTTAAACTGGGTGGCTCCTTGGAGGCAAGTATTCTGAGGCTCCGTCTAACATACTTTGGACATGTTGTGAGGAGAGACCAGTCCTTGGAAAAGGACATCATGCTTGGGAGGGTGGAGGGACAGCACAGGAGGGGAAGGCCCTCTATGAGGTGAATTGATTCAGTGACTGGGATAATCAGGATGGGAGTGTCAGAGACCGTGCAATTGGCACAGGACATAGCAGAGTTTAGGGCTGTTGTACATAGGGTCTCTATGAGTTGCAAGCGACTCAACGGCACATAACAACAACAAAAACATGTCTCTGGTGTCTATGTCACCAGAGCTATTGTAATTTGGAAGAAAAAAAATTCCACTCAGTAACATAACTCTTGTTTGTCACCTGTCAACATATACGTTAGCGGCCTCAGATTTATTTAAAGTTCAATTTCTTGAACCCAATTTTTCCAGGCTACTAAATCTCTCTTGTTCCAATTATTTTATTTACATTTTTATTTTGTTAAGTCTTATTGAATAATATATGTATTGTAAAACCTCAGAAAGCTTAGATATGTGTAAGGCAGGGATCTGTTTTAAAAGGAAAAGTCAAGTATTATCCACTAAAGAAGTGGTAACAAAGTGATAAGAGTACATTCTCACAAAGGTGGAAGGCTTGTGAGACCAGGAAAAAAATTGTTGAATTCACTTCTCATAGGTTCACTCTGTGTGGCTGTGTGTGAGTGCTTGTGAGTCCATGTATGAGTGTGAATATTAAATGCTGAAAATAGAAGAAAGACATAGTGACTTACTCTTGGATTATTAGGGAACTATGAAAGTCTGGCTAGAAGCTGTGCTACAATCCCAAAGGCATGTGGTTCAAATCAATCAGCTGCTCAGTGGTAGAAGGATGAGAAGACTCCTCCCATGTGATTTACTGCCCCTGAAAACCTGTTGGAGGATCAGCTATGAGTCCGTTGTGACTCCACAGCACACAAAAACATATTGATGACTGTGGGGAGAACTCAATTTGGCCTTTGTTTTTGATTCTTGTAAAACAACTCTTATTATTCTTCAGTCAATAGTGGTGTTTTTATTACTATAATCTCTATACACACTTGAGAATTTGAGCAAATGAGTAAGGACTTGTAGCAGAAAAGGCTACATGGTCAACTAAACTCAGGATGGGTTTGGGTATGGCAGGAATATGGCAAAATCAATCTTACATATTCATCAAGGTCCTGAACATGACTATGCCGTGAAGTAAAATGGAGACTTTTAACTTGGTAGTTCCTTGAGTTTCCTGATTGATGAGAGCATCTGCACTTGGGAGATCTGCATGTCCCTGGAGATGTGGATGTGTCACAGCAGCACTCTTCCAATACCTCACTTTATGCTCCCCTTGATTTAAAACATTTATGGTTGTAATAAATATGCCATTGTATGTAAACTCCCCATTAATTTTTGTGAGTTGTCCCAGTGAATTACAAGACTCTCTAGGGGCAATGAAAGCCAATGGCTGCAGGTGTCTTTGAACAGCATTGTGAGCTATGATTCAGCTGTGAGCAGCCAGCATCAGAGTCCCACTTAAATTATACCACATAGTTGGGCATGAAAGTGAGATGTACTTATTCTGTCTCTTCATCTAATGACTTCCAGAATTTGTCTCTAGCCCTTCCTTTCTTACCTTCATCTCAAAACATGAAACTCACTGCTGTTGCAAGTCACAGAGACCTTCCAAGGCTGCAAAAATTATCGGGAAGAGACTGCCCATCTTTCTCCCACAGAGACACTGGTGAATTTGAACTACTGGAGACACCAGGCCTTTTGATTTTCAGTGCAACATGCTAAGGAGTACATAACCGAAGTTCCTCTTCTTCCCTTCCATCTTTCTCATTGTTGTCAATGACTCATAGTTGACCCTCCACTGAGTTTCTGAAGCTGTTGATCCTATGAGAGAAAATTACTCATCTTTCTACTAGGGATTTAGCCCCCAGAGAAACGCAGCCTCTGAATTAGCAGCACAATTCCCTACAGATTATGTTACCAGAGCTCACTTTTACCATTCAACAACTACTCTACTTTCTATTTTCTGTATCTGTCTAGCTGTTTAGAAGACATCTTAAATTTAGCATGTCCTAAGGAAAACTCTTGAGTTCCCCCCTTAAACCTATTCTTCTTGCTCTACGCTTCCCTAGTTAGTAACTTGAATCAATGCCACTGCAGTCACTCACATCACAATCTTTGGTGTCGCTCTTCTTTCTCCTCTATATCATACAACTTACAGCAAGGCAGATCTTTAAAATATTTCCAGAAAATAACCATTTCTCCCTGCTTTTACCCCATTATTTGTTCTAACTCAAAATTGTCTCTTTCCTATTCTAGAACAAAGGTCTTTTTACTTTCCCACATTGCTTTCAGCTCCCTGATTGTGTACATCTCTGCTCCAAAATCTGCAGTGCTCTCTTTCACACTCAAAGTTGACAGATTTCACCATGATCCATTAAGCCTCAAATAATCTACTCTATTCATTTGTACACAGTCAATTTCTCACATATCCTCTCTAAGTCTTTTCCTCAGAACTGAGGCAAAACTCAAACTGACAAATCCTCTAACTTGTCAAGACCTACCTTAAAGCATTTACACATGACATTTTCTTGGCCAGAGTGATTCCCCCACCTATGACTTCTCCCTTTATTTCATTCAGGGTTGTGTTTAAATACTCTCTTTAATTCTTCCACACAGCTGAAACTCACTTTATTGAAGGCTTCATGTATTAGTCAATTACTTATACTTTTTAACTCTCAAGTATCTGCCAAATATTCCTACTGACACAATTCTCTTACTACTTGAAGAATTACTGTTTTCCTCTCTATTTTGACTAAGCCATTAGATAGCAATTAATATATTGCATTTTAAATATGTTTTATGCCAATCTCACCACTTTCCTGCTTATGCACTCTTTATTGTTTATTCATCCTGTATTTATAACGTGTTGTAGGTTATTGAGCATACAGCAGTGTTCAACAAAAAGTTTGTTGATAAATTGTTTCTACCACATTAAATATAAAGATTCTACTAGATATTTTTCCTACCATGTTATCTACTGTTTATCTGAAGAACAGATTTTTACATGTGTCATTTTATGTGTCATTCACTTGGAAGTAATTCATAGCTGACCCTCGGCAGAGTTTTCAGAGATTGTAAATCACACAATGGGAAATTGCTTAACTTTTCCCCTTAATGCAGCTGGTGGATTTGAGCCGCTTGCCTTTTTGGCAGTGCAACTAACTCCTCATCCACTAGGCTGGCAGAACTCACATTAATGATGCTGGGCAGAAATATTTTTGCAATGATAAACTGTATGAATGATATTTCATTTTATTATATATAAACAGTTTAAATAATATAGATACAATATTTTCCCTAGGGAGTGAGAAAGTGGATTTGTAGGTAAATTGAAGCAATCTTCCATTCCCAATCTTCAAACATTTAAGAGATTTGTTAATTTAAAACAATTTTATACTTTTTATAAACATTTTTATTCTTCCTAGACTCATTTTAGATTTTACCTGTGAATATAAATTTTCAAGAAAGAAACTAAATTTTGAATTTAAGGTTTAAAATAATAAAGAGATGAATGTTTTAAACTAATGTATTGAAACAACAGAATTTCAGGAAGTATGAAGTAAATGATAGTAATTATTTTTATGGAAGGAACATTTTCTAAGCTAAAATTATGCTAGATAAAGCCAACTCCAAATTTGATTAGGCCTTGATCTGCAATTACTGTTTGTAAGATAGCAGGGAAATAATTATCCTATCCTCATGTCTGATCTCTGAGTTAAAATGACTTTTTTTTTTTTTAATCTTAAACAAGTTTGGGCACAAATAATGACAACACTCAAGAAAAACTAGTCAAACAAGTACACAGTTTTCAGTCATACAGATAACTCTAAGTCAAGCGTGGCCTTCAAAGATTTATTAGTGGCAACTGTAGGCTATGTCTATGCATGATAAAAGCCAAATATAAATTTAGATACACAAGTTTAAAATATATATACTTATATAGATAGTCTATGGGTTCTCTCTAAAGACTATTAAATTTCTAAATATGCAATAATTTAGCCATCAATACCTTCCTGAATACTTTTTACCCTTTCAATTAAATTTAAAATTTTTGTAATTTCTCTGGTGGAGGAGGAGTGATGAAGGTGTAGGTTTTAAAGGCAAATGGTAGTTATATATGCAGTTGTTGAGATTTAAATTTTAGCTCAAAATCATAGTAAATATTTCAAAAATTTTTTAGAAACCATGAACCTTGGTAAATCATAAATACTGGCAGCATTATATCATAGACAAAATTACCAACTTGAAAACTGACTAACCCTCAGTCATCCAAGATTGTGTATCCACCTTCCATGTTACATTTCCATGTACTTCAATGTCTTTTCTCTGCACATTATGACCTTCATCAGAAAGTGGATGGGATAAAAAATAAAGAAACTCAGTATAATAAAGTTTTTATGTTTTGGTGCCTTTCATAATAGTACCAACTATAGCAAGTCCTGCTTTCCCTAGGTTTTCTTAGCAAGTATCTTAGAAGCTTTCCAATATTATTATCAGCTTAGTCTGTTCCTTGGAATATTCAGTATCAGGAAAGAGAGTTTAAGCTATTAGATTCACCATGGTCTTTGCAATTACTTGCTATGCATCAGAAAGCTGGACAATGACTAAGGATAATAGAAAGATAAATGACACCTTTGAGTTCTGGTACTGAAGAAGAGTATTGAATATACCATGGACTCCTAGAAGAACAAACAGATACAATCTGGAGAGGATGAAACCAGGCTGCTTCTTAGAGGCAAGGATTCTGAAGCTCTATCTGACATACTTTGGGCATGACCAGTCCTTGGAGGATGTCATGCTTTGGGGGTGGAGGGACAGCAGAAGAGAGGAAGATGAGACCCTCAATGAGATGGATTGATTCAGTGACTGGGGTAATGGAGGTGGGTGTGTCAGAGATGATGAGGTTGGTTCAGGACAGAACAGGTTTCAGAGCTATTATACATTGGATCACTGTAAGTCACAAGTGACACGATGACACTTAACGACAACAATATATATTCTTTGCCATATAAGACTTGGTACTTATTGCAGATTAATGTTGGTAAACTTGACCATTTTTCTGTGTCAATTGTATCAAATCCTCCTCTTTCTGAGTGTTCCGACTCCAAGCACATGAGTTTAGAATTGTTCAGCAGTTGTTGATCCTGACCCCAGACTTAGAAATGAGCTGTGCATGCCTTGGTTCTCTTGTCCAGTCTTTCAGTTCCACTCTGGTACCACACTACGTGCCTGAATGTCTACTTTCATAACTTTCCTGAAGTAATAGAGTAAGATAAAGGATGGGGGATAGATGATTAAAAGGGTGTGGGACAGAAATGTGTATACAGTTCATTATCTTCAACTATTGCACATCTTTGTCGTCTCCTTCAGTTTGTGGTGTTCTGAAATCACAGCATGTTCATGCCCAAGAGTCTCTAATTAAGTAAATCCCTAACTAGCCAGTGCCTGCTTCACTGAATAAGCATTATCTAGAAAGTCAGTGTGCAAAACGCCTCTTTTTCCTCCTCCTCCTCCTCCTTTTTTTCCCTCTTCTTCCTCCTTTTTTTCCTCCTCCTCCCCCCTTTTCCCCTTCTCCTCCTCCTCCTCCTCCTCTTCCTCTTATTCTTCTTCTTCCTTTTCTTCTTTATATCAGGAATCAAGGTTGCTCAAAATATATCTGCTGAACATCAGCATCAGAATGATCTATGAAAATTCTTTAAAAAAGAAATAGTTTCTTGGTGCTCACCCTAAGAGTAATTTGGACTTTTACCAAGATTTTGAAGGAATTATTTTTACTCATAGATGTTTGAGGACCATTGTTTGTATCTTCTCAAGCCTTTGTCAGATTGTTTTATTGCTTTCTATGTACCATCAAGTCAGAATCAACTCACGGCTAACCCTCCAGCTGTTTTTCAGAGGGAGCAGATCACACAGGAGCAGATTGCCCATCGTTCTCACACAGAGCATCTGGTGGATTTAGGTGAAAAAAAATTTATGGAAATAGTTATAATTTCTATCATCTTTAATTATAACTAAAAAAGATAAATAGCTTTTTAAAAATGATCACTATCTTTCTCAAATATACGTTCTCATTCAGAACCCACAAGAAAAATTGAAGAAGAGCAAATGAGTGTCCAAACCAAAATTTAGTTTTATCAGATAAATTCAGACTCATAGTGACCCTCCATCATTTTTAAGGCTGTAAATCTTTACGGGATTAACATATGGGCTGTAATTTTTTTTTCTTGGAACAGAAGATGGATTCAAATTGAGAGCCCTTCAACTAGCAATCTAACATTGTTATGTACTATACCACTCAGGGTCCTTAAGCATGGCCCAGGAAACACTCACTGGTAAGTTATTCTTCTGAATATTCTCTCAGTTAGCCAAAGATGCTCTGAAGATGTTGTGTATATATGAAAAACATTTTCAGTTTAAACAGAGAAATAAATTGATAAATGTATTTCTGTGAAAGTAGTTCTGCTAGTATGCATTTAACAAACTTTAAATGCTTGCATGTTTGGAATATTTTAATGACATATGTCAAAAGTAAAATTTATAGTCATATATCATTTTGTGTATATGTTAAAAACTTGAATATGCTAGCTAGACAGACTTTTAAAAAAATGTATGCATTGCTAGGAATCTGTGACTAGAACAACAAGTAGAATGAAAAAAAATATTGTTCTTGTCAATCTTTTTCAAGAGGAATGAAGTATTATTTTCTTCTTTTCAAAAGATACTTTTAGGAAGGGTACAGAAAGAGTAAATTTTTTCCTCTCAAAATTTCCTTCATAGTTTTCACGAACCCATGATGTAGTAGTTAAAGTGCTTGACTGCGAACCAAAAGGTTGAACTTGTGAAACCAACAGCCACACCACGGAAAGAAGATGAGGTTTTCCTCTTCTACAAAGACACACAGCTTTAGAAACCTCCTGGGAAGCTCTCCTTTGTTGCACTTGAATCAACAGCAGTGTGTTTGATTTTTGTTGTTACTAGTTTATACTTGTCCAAATCTTTTGCACTGTTGTTGTTGTTATGTGCCGTCGAGTCACTTGAGACTCATGGCGACGCTGTACAACAGCCCTAAACCCTGCTCTATCTTGTTCCAATTGCACTGCCTCTGACACACCCATCCCAATTACCCCAGTCACTGAATCAATCCACCTCATAGTGGGTTTCCCCCTCTTACGTCGTCCCTCCACCTTCCCAAGCATGATATCCCTCTCCAAGGTCTGGTCTCTCCTTACAACATGTCCAAAGTATGTCAGATGAAGCCCCAGAATCCTTGCCTCCAAGGAGCAGACTGGTTTAACCCTCTCCAGGATGAATCTGTTTGTTTTCTTGGCAGTCCATGGTACCCTCAATACTCTTCTCCAACATCACAGCTCAAAGGCATCAATTCTCCTATCCTCCTTAGTCATTGTCCAATTCTCTGATGTATAACAAGTGATTGCAAAGACCATGGCCTCTATCAGACGCACCTTAGTCTCCAGAGTGATAACATTATTCTTCAGTACGCTGGAGAGGTCACTAACAGCAGACTTTCCCATCGCAATATATTTTTTTAATTTCCTGGCTACTGGTGCCAAGAGTGTTGACCGTGGAGCCAAGCCGACTAAAGTTGTTAACAATCTCAATCTCTTCACCATCCATCCTGATGCTGCCAATTGGTCCAGTGGTGAGAATCTTTGTCTTCTTGACAGTGAGCATCAATCCATACTGAAGGCTGCAGTCCTTGACCCTCTGCAGCAAGCATTTCAGGTCCTCCTCAGTTTCAGCAAGCAGGGTTGTGTCATCTGCATAACGCAGATTATTAATAGATCTTCCACCAGTCCTGACACCACACTTCTCCTCATAGATCCCAGCCTCTCGGATAACCTGTTCTGCATACAGGTTGCACTACTTACCAAAAATATTGCAAAGAACCACCAAGTTAATGGGTTTCTGGCTTGTTTTCAACAACACTCTGATTTCCATATAATTTTCCTCAGACTGCTTTCACCCTGGTATAATTCCCTAAGTCTAAAGTGACTCCTGGTAGATGTTATTGAATTTCATAAAAATGTTCATCATCTCCATAATCAGGTTCTACTTGACTATCGTATTCATTTTAATTTGCTTTTCTACCTTTCATGTATTTCTTTGCTCCAAATAACCATTTCTCATTTTAAGGCATGTTGTTGTTGTTATGTGCTATTGAGTCACCTACAAATCATAGTGACCCTATGTACAACAACCCTTAACCCTGCTCTGTCCTAGGGCAATATCAGTGTCTCCAACATATCTATCTTGATTACCCCAGTCACTGAATCAATTCACCTCATAGAGGCTCTTCCTCTCCTGCCCTGACCCTCCCAAGCATGACATCCCTGTCCAAGGACTGGTCTCGCCTTGCAATACGTCCAAAGTATGTCAGATGAAGCTTCAGAATCCTTGCCTCCAAGGAGCAGCCTAGTTTAACCTTCTCAAGGATGAACCTGTTCATTTCCTTAGCAGTATATGGTGTATTCAGTACTCTTCTGCAACACCACAGCTCAAAGGCATCAATTCTCCTTCTATCCTACCTAGTCATTGTCCAGCTCTCTGACACATAACAAATGATTGCAAAGACCATGGCTTATCTCAGGCACACCTTCGCCTCCAGAGTAACACCATTGTTCTTCAGTACTTTGGAGAGGTCCCTAACAGCAGATTCCCACTGCAATATCTCTTTTAATTTCTTGGCTGCTGGTGCCAAGAGTGTTGACTGTGGAGACAAGCAAACTAAAGCTGTGAACAATCTCAATCTTTTCACCATTCATCCTGATGCTGCCAATTGACCCAGTGGTAAGAATCTTTGTCTTCTTGATATTGAACCTCAATCCATATTGATGTCCTTGACCCTCTGCAGCAAGTGCTTCAGGTCCTCCTCAGTTTCATCAAGAAGGGTTGTGTTATCTGCATAATGCAGATTGTTGATGAATCTACCTCCAGTCCTCATGCCACACTTCTCCTCACACAGCCCAGTCTCCCGGATAATCTGTTCTGCATATAGATTGAAAAGGTATGGAGATAGGACACATCCCTGCTGTACACCCTTCCCAATAATGAACCATGCAATGTTTCCTTCCTCTGTTCTGATGACTGCCTCCTGGTCCAAGTATAGGTTTCACATTAGCATAGTCAAGTGTTCTGGGATTCCCATTCTTCTCAGAGTTAGCCATAGTTTGTTGGGATCCACACAGTCAAACACCTTAAGACATAGATTTTAAATTAATTCTACAGCTTTGTTCAAGAATGCCTTTCTTTTGACTATAGTAACTTAAACTCATCCCTTACCTCCCAGCCCAGTAAATGAGATAAGGCTTTTCTCCTTCCTTCATTGCCATACCTGCTGGTTATTCCCTCACAAGACATTCTCTAATCACTTGGAGTTATCTCTTAATATCTTGATACCTTTTTCACACTTTTACCTCTAATTCAACTATAAGCTCATATACATTCATGAACTAAAACTTAGTAAATAGCAATAAACTCACTTACCTGGGAGTTATTTACAAATACTATTTTTCAAAGTTTCCTATTCCTCAGACAATGAAATTTAATCTCTGGGCTTGAGACTGTGTAATCTGAATATTTGGTCTTATTTCTAAATTTAAATGGCTAAACTTGTACTGTATTTCATTTGTTTAAATGTTCTTTAAATTATTGTTGCTGTATTCTATTGAGTTAATATGCTAAGACTCATAACAACAGCTCTGACACTCATAACAACAGCTCTGACGCTTGCACTATCGGGAGCCAACTTCACCATCTCTGATATGCTTGACCCCATTGCTACAGTCACTGTGTCAATCCATCTTATCCAGCCTTCCTTTCCTACACTGACTATCCACCCTTCCAAGCATGATATTCTTCTCTAAGAATTGGTCAAGTGATAGAGAGCTTAAAAGTCTTTGCCTCCAAGGAGCAACTTGGTTTCATCTTCTCCAGGACAATAAATGATACCAGCTGAGGGTTATGTAGTTTAGGTATACTTACCCATCTGTCCAGGTTTGTAAATCTGTCTATCTGTCTGTACAATGATTGCATTTTCATTGGGCTGGATCGCCACAGATCTTCTCTCTTGCATATCAAGGGTAGTTCCTTTAGCAGAGAATGTAATGAAAGCCAGTGGGTCAGCTCTGGCCTTAGGAACCTATGGAACACATTGAAATGCTTTGAGAGGCTACTTTTTTGTCAAGAAAGCCTTACTATTAACTGTATGCTAACTTTGCTGAAGGTTTCAATGTTATTATCTTTGTTTCTGGAATAACAAACCTGTTTCCCTTTATTCGTTACTTTATTATTCTTTTTAACCAAATATCTTTCCCTTTTCTTAAACTTTTCCTTTTGTGAATGTTGTTGATGTTGTTATATGTGGTCAAGCCTGTCCTATCCTAAGCCAGTTCCACTGACTCTGATAGACCTACCCTCATTGCCCTAATTACTATATCAATCCATCTTATCCAGAGTCTTCCTCTATTGTGCTGTCCTTCCACCCTTCTAAGGATGATCCTTTCCCAAGGATTGGTTCCTACTGGCCACAAGCCCAAAGTATGTGAGATAGAGCTTCAAAATCTTAGCCTTCAAAAAGAAATATGGTTTCACCCTCTCCAAGACAGACTTGTTTTGTTGAAAGTCCATGGTGTATGTTCAAGACTCTTTTCCAGCACCATAACTCAAAGGCATCAATTCTTCTATTCTCCTTAGTCATTATCCAACTCTCTGATGCACAGCAACTAACTGTGAAGACCATGGCCTTGATCAGTTTGCACCTTAGTCTCTAGACTGACATCTTTGCTTTTTAGCACTCTGAAGAGGTCCCTGACAGCAGATATACCTAATGCAATTCACCTTTTGATTTCCTGACTACTGGTGCCAAAAGCGTTGATTGTAGAGTCGAGCAAGCTGAAACTATTAGGTGTCTTTTTTTATACACCTAACTCCTTTCAACAAATTTCTGTCATAGAATCAAATGGTTCATCCTATGATGACTCCAAAAGACTATATATACTTAATCACAAACTGCTGGGTACATGGTCCTTTTGAAAATGAATAAAACAAGTTAACACATAGCAAACAATAGTCCAATCTTGGTCCCTAGAAAGTCAAGAATATACAATATTCTCTTTATAAAAAGCAGAATGAAATATTTTACCACAAAGTTGATGCATTTGAAGAAATTTTCTCCTGTAACAGGCTCTTCAAGTATTTTGGTCTGGTCCTCAGCATAGTTGATAGAGACAGTCAAAAGAACAGTTTCAGTAAGATTAAAAAGCTGGGCACATACTTTGTCCAAAGAGACTTCTTGCATAACAGAAGGGACCAACAGGACATACTGCCTACAAAAATGAAGTTTGATAGAACATAAAAAGTGAAAATGCTTGCTAAAGAAATGTTGGCTTATTTAGCAATTTTCCCCCTTACATTTTTAAAGGAAAAAGCATTTTAAAAACTTAAAAATACAGCAGAAGTCAAAGTCTGGGATATAACCTGTATGAAACAAAAAGAGGTTTGCCTTTAAATTGAATTTTGAAAAGGGGGAACAATCTCAATTACAAAGTATTAATTCACTTAAGCCATGATTTCTAGATCAGGTATCATCAGTGTCCTCACATAAAGCTTTGCCCTTGAATTGAAGCTGCACGTTCTATTTTATGTTTCTCTGTTAGTTTTTTTCCGCATCCTTCCCCACTGTCAAGTTGATATCTCTTCCTCAGCATTAAGTATAACATTATTACAACTCAACTATCAATCTAGATATCTGCTGGGCTGAGATGAAGGTAGCATTTAAGTTTGGCTTTTTTAAGAATAAAAATATTTTGGAGCATATTATGAAACATAACATAATCTAAAGTCCAATCACTGTAACAACAAGTTAAATAAGCTATAAATTCTTTATACCCAGATATTTGGTTTCCACGTATAATAGTAAAGCTCTTTGTGATCACTTACACTTGAGAAAAAGATAGACGAAAGAGAAAAACACTCAGAAGTACTCTCATCCACATGATGAACCAGACAGATGAAGAAGAGAACATGCAGCACCTGTCAATCCAGGTCAGTGTGTTGGGAGCAGGAACATTCTCACTGGCAAGTGTTATCACCTGTGAAGTTTTATATATCCATACAAGAACTTTCACTGGCACTTTCTGAGTCATGCTCAAAGTGTAGAACATTCAACCTACTTGGATACATTCTTTGAATTTCAGTCACTCCCAAGGACCAGCATGTATTACTTGTCATTAAGTATATCACTTGAATATCATCATCTTGGTTGAAAAAAAAAACTTGCATCATCATCGCCTACCAGATTTACAACATCAGCCAGTGAGTCTTTCCAAGTAAAATTAAAATCTCCTTTTAATGGTTTCAATTATTTAAAATGAATTTGTATCTTACTTTAACATCATTTCCTGTTTAAGAAGCAAATCTGTTTGAAGTTCAGTACCCATTCCTTAGAAAGAGACCTCAAATAAATAAGACACTCCTGAAAAAGAGAAACCAGGTAGGATGTATCACACTCCCTGATTTAAAATTATTACACAGCTGTGGTGGACAAGACAGCATGATACTGGTATAGTGACAGACACATAGACTGATGGACTAGAATTGAGAACCCAGAAATCAGCTCATCTACCTATGCTCAATGGATTTTTGACAAGGAGATGAAATCAGTTAAGTAGGGAGACAATAACCTTTTTAATAAATAGTGTTGAAAAATTTTAAAACCATCTGTAAAAAACTTAAGACCCATACCTGGCACTATATACAAAAACCAATGCAAGATGGATCCAAGATCTAGGAGTAAAATCAAAGAATACAAATTTCATTATAGATATTATTGGAAGAACTCCAAAGCCCTAATCCACAGTATGGACAGTCTTCAAAGCATAATGAAAACCCTACAACCAGGAGAGAACAAAACAGATAAATAGGACCTTCTAAGAATCAAATCCTTATACACATAAAAAAACTTCTCCAACGGGTTAAAAAGGAAAGCCACAGACTCAGAAAAAATCCTGTTTGTTAATGATATATCTGATAAGGGACTCATATCTAAAATTTATAGAATATTCTAGCACCTCTACAACTGGAACAACACATCAAAAGAGAACTGCCAGATGTGCAGTCTGGGTTTAGAAGAGGTCATGGTACTAAGGGTATTATAGCTAATGTTAGATGAATCTTGGCTGAAAGCAAAGAGTACCAGAGGAATGTCTATCTGTGTTTCATTGACTATGCAAAGGCATTTGACTGTGTGAATCACAACAAACTGTGGTTGACTCTGAGAAGAATGGGAATCCCAGAACATTTGTGTTATGTGAAACCTGTACTTAGAACCATGAGACAGTCATCAGAATAGAGCAAGGAAACACTAAATGGTTCAGAATCAGAAAGGGTGCACACCAAGGATGTGTTCTATCTCCATACTTTTACAATCTATATGTGGAACAGATCATCAGGACTTCAGGAAGACTCATCGACAACCTGTGTTATGTAGATGACACAACCT
The DNA here is from genome assembly GCF_000299155.1 of Elephantulus edwardii. NCBI lineage: Eukaryota > Metazoa > Chordata > Mammalia > Macroscelidea > Macroscelididae > Elephantulus > Elephantulus edwardii. The sequence continues at coordinate 657,577 of NW_006400092.1, read as the reverse complement.
TCCCTGCTGACACCGAGGAAGACCCCAAGCTCTTGCTGCAGAAGGTCAAGGACTATAGTCTTCAATATGAATTGAAGCTCAACATCAAGTAAACAAAGATTTTCACCACTGGGCTGATTGGCAGCATCATGATAGTGAAGAGATTGAGATTATTAACAGCTTCAGTTTGCTTGGCTCCACAATCAAAAGTCTTGGTAACAGCATCCAGGAAATAAAAAGATGAATTACATTGGGAAAGTCTGCTGTCAGGGACCTCTTTAGAGTACTGAAGAGTAACAATGTTAGTCTGAAGACTAAGGTGTTCCTGATCTAGGCCATGGTCTTCGTAATTACTAACTATGCATCAGAAAGTTTGAAAATGACTAGAGATGATAGAAGGAGAATTAATGCCTTTGAGCTGTGGTGCTGGAGAAAAGTGTTGAATATACCATGGACTACTAGGAGAACAAATAAGTTAGTCCTGGAGAGGGGGAGCCAGGCTGCTCCTTGGAGGCAAGGATTCTGAAGCTTTGTCTGACACACATTGGACATGTTGCAAGGAGGGAGCAGTCCTTGGAGAAGAACATCATGGTTGGAATGCTGGAGAGACAGAGAAAGAGAGAGAGACCATCAATGAGATGGATTGATTCAGTGACTGTGGTAAAGAAGTGTCAGAGACAGTAAAGTTGGCACAAGGTAGAGCTGGTTTCAAGGCTATTGTACATCAGGTCACTCCTTAATTTAGCAATATGTTAAGTAGATTGACACCTAACTCAAGTAGAAAGCTGCATTTCAACCCCTAAGGCACATGACTGGAATTCACCAGATACTCCGTTGGAGAAAGGCGATCTCCTCCTGTGAGATTTAGTGCCTCTGAAAAACCACTGGAAAGAAAGAATATATAGGCGATTCCACCTCTTCTCAATTACTGTCAAGTAGATTCAATTTATAGCTTAACCTTCTTTGGGGAAAAGAAATCACTCATCTTTCTCCCTCACAATGACTGGGGATTTGAACCACTAGAGAAGTGTGACTTTTTGGCTAACAGCAAAATTGCATTTGAAAAATACAAAGAGAAGAGAAAAAAATTTGTTTCCAGTCTTACTGAAATAATATATTCTGTTCTCCAAAATAAATATTGGATTATAATTTCTGTTTTATAAATTTTATAAAACGTGCAGTCACTGACTAATATACAACAAGGTAAAATAATTCCAAGTTGAGAACCACTATCATAGAGAGGCTCTAGTGGTTTGGTTGTAAGGAGTTGTGCTTTTGACCCAAAGGCACGCAGTTCAAGTCTACCAGCTGCTCTATGGGAGAAAAATGGCCAATCTTCTTCCAAGTGACTTATTCTGAGAACCCACTGGCGGGTCAGCTATGGGTTAGTTCTGACACAACAGTATGCAACTCACAACATGCCATCAGAACTCCCTCTGGGAATGCCTCTTAGTAACTGAAAATCAGGCAAGGTATCTAGTGGCAGGTGCTGAGGTGGTAGAAATACTCAGAACAACCTGTAAGGTATCCTGAGGCCTTCAATGGAACTTCATCACAATTATACTCCTTTCACATATAATACTGATTTCCTCATATCCCATAGTTCTTCATCTCCAGTAATCCACCAATATACAAACCTTTCCTCAGAGATTGAATTCCAGGCTCCTAGTGCACAAGTCAAGCTACTGTCATTGGGAATTTTGATGATGTATTTTGACTTTTTAAATATGCTCTTTGACTACAGAGTCTTAAAATAACCAAACAATTAGAATATAAACTGTGAAAGTCGGGACTATACAGACTCCCCCACACCTAGTAAACTAACTCCAAGAAGCGAGAAGGGAGACGTGCAATCGTGCACCCTCATTTAATGCATTCATCACAACAGTGCATTGAAGCTTACGTGCATGCATATTTATTGAGGTCTCCATGATTAGGAGGCTTGGGGATTTGGAACACTTTCTCTAGAACTGATTGAATCAGTGAGAACATCTACACATGAAAAAGAGCACCATGTCAGGGGATGAATGAAAGCTACTAGATTAGAACTCTCCAAGATCATGCATGAGAAATCTATGCTTATTGTATCTTTTCTAGTCAAAATAAGTGGGTAATTGTAATTAAAGGCAATGATCTCCATGGGTTTTATGAGTTTTACAGAGAATCAACAAAACGACTAGGGCAAGGAATCAGCAGGGACTGACAGTATAAAGTAGATTTGTGTAGACTCAGCACTTTGTGGCAGGGGGATTAAGTCTGTACAGGCAACTGATAAAGATACAGTTCTTCTAGGTTGTGAGCTAGACCCAGGGAACTACAAAGAAGAAAAATAATAGAAGAAGGGATGGAAGAGAGAGAAAGAGGGAGAAGAAGCCAAACAGTCAAAAGTGCAAGAAGTTGTGCAGTTTCCTGAGTCTACAGCTGCTCCCTGAAGACATGGTCTCAGGTGGCCTGGGACATATTGATGCATGCCAGCACAGTGGGGGGAAACCAGAACTCTGGACGCTTATGATTCAGAGAGAGAATGCTTGCCATGAAAGTGTCTGGTGACAAGGAAAAGCGGGAGAATGAGCCTTGGATCCACGTCTCAATTGAAATTGCATTTGCGTCAGTTCTTTTCACACAGTCAGGAATAAAGAGAAAGTTTACCCACTTTTTACTTTTATTAGCATCATAACTATAAATGTAAAAAGTACATTTGTGAAGATATCTAACTGATGAATGTTGGATGATATTCAATAGTTTTGTTTCTCTTATAGAATAGAGGAAGTACAATCAGAATGCTTTTTAGAAGCAAGGATGGTGAAACTTCATCTCATATATTTTGGGCATATTGTCAGGAGGGACTAGTGCTTGAAAAAAGACATCACATTGGGAAAGGTGGACAGTCAGAGTAATAACTCATGAAAGCAATCACAAATAAGTGCATGCATAGTTTATGGCACAGATTCTGTACAAACAGTCCTGAAAAGAATAGTAGGTAGCCAGGGAGGTGGCAATCCTAAAATAGGGAAGCATGGGAGTGGAATAGTTCAGCTCAAGAAAGCATAAGGGAGTGCCTTTAGAGCAAATGAAACAGACTGAGCCATCAGAGATTTAGAGAAGATAGGTAGTGCACATTTTGAGCAAAGGGAAAAGATGTAGAAGGACAAACTATGGCCCTAGTACCCCTGGTGACTCCAAAATGAAAGAATTAGTGCAGGCACATCTAGTTAATGGAAACACTCAGCAGCCATTGGTATGAATTCCTTTGCCACCTACTCAGTGACTGCTGACTCTTGTACTCCCACTTTGATACCTTGGTACATACAGAGCCCAACCTAGCAACTGGCAAGAACGCTTCTTTTTTTTTTTTTTTGCAAGAACACTTCTTGCATCTGTATCGCAGTGACTGAGTGGACAGATTCAATGTCTTATAAGTAACTTTAGTCATATCATAACAGGAGCCATCTGCTTATCTACCAAATGAAGAAGTGGAGATCCCAGTCCTCTTCTTCACTGTCTGCCTACTTCCTACATCCCACATCTAAATAGTTCAAAAAACCCTTCTCTCCTTGCACTGAAACTCCTTGATGCTCTACAACTTGCTGAGATACCAAATTGGGTATGCACAACAGGTTAGGCCACTGCTCTGCCCAAGATCCTGAAATGGTTCCCAGTTTCACATAGTTAAAATTAATGCTCTAACATGGTCTTCAAGCTTTCATGGGACGTGGCTGCTTGTTACCATTCCTATCTCTTTATTTACTACTCAATGTTCCCATTGATCTCATAGTAGTCGCATTGCTTTGTTTGTTGTACTTTGAACACATGTTTCCACTGTATGTGTTGTAGGTGCTGTTGAGATGAATAGGACTCATAAAGACCTTATGTATAACAGAATGAAATATTGCCCAGTCCTACACCAACCTGACAAACATTGCTATCTTTCAGTTCAATGTTGCAGTCTCTCTCTCTCTCTCTTTTTTGAGTACTAGTTTATAACTGCCATTCTCTCTTGTTGGAAGTCTTCTTCTTTTTCTCTGATTATCTACTTCCTCCTTCACCCCAGTTGCTTTATCTACCTAAATTATTTTTTCTTATTATTAGTTATTGTGACTAACATTCTTACCTTCTTCAAACTTTTGCCCAAGGCTGACTACCTCAGTGAGAACAACTGTGAGGTTTATTCATGCATAATATTTTCATTTGCTCCCATTTCTGATGCATCAGAAAATCAAAATCTCTTTTTCCTTTTCTACATTGTGAAAGGTTTTTTTCCCTCCCATAACATTATCACCTTCTGTTTTTTATGTCAGAAGAATATTTGAAACTTGCCCTAGAATATATAGAAGCCAAAACAAAAGGAAGAAATGCTGAAATAAGAAAGATGAACAGATTTCAAGAGGCAGCTTCAGAAGACAAGACAAAGTATTGTAATGAAATGTAAAAAAGAGATATAGTTAGAAAACCAAAAAGGAGGAACATGCTTGGCATATCTCAAGCTGAAAGAAATGAGGAACAAATTCAAGCATCAAGTTACAACACTGAGAGTTTTTTTGAACAAAATCCTGAATGACACAGAAAGCATCAAAAGAAGATGGGGGAAAAAATACTACAGAGTCATTGTATCAAAAAGAATTGTTGATTCTGAACCATTTTAGGAAGTAGCATATGATCAAAACCAATGACAATTATTGAAGAAGTTTAAACTGTCCTGATGGCATTGGCAAAAATAAAACAACAGGAATTGATAGAATATCATATTAACTGCTTCAATAAACATATGCAGCCCTGGACAAACTCACTATGTCAAAAAACTTGGAAGATAGCTACTTGGCCAACTGTCTGGAAGAGACTCATATTTGTTTACATTCCAGAATAAAGTGTTCCAGGATAATGAAGAAATTATCAAGCAATAATATTAATTTCATATGTAAATAAAATCTTGCTGAAGATTATTCAAAATAGCTAAATAAGCTGGATTCAGAAGAGGCTGTAGAACCAGGGATCACCCTTACCTTCAATCTGCAGAACATAGAGCACCAATGCTCAGTCCCACGAATGAAGGGATACAGAGGCAGAGCATACTTTAACTTGTCTTTTCACACATTTGTTTCCTTCTAGCACTTGAGCATTGCTGCCTTCATATCTTGCTCGTTATTTACAAAATAATTACATTGTATTAGGCATTACTTCAAATTATTGATTACTTAAAGTATCTGAGAAGGTATGCATAGGACATATTCAAATGCTACACCTTTCTTTGTAAAAGATTATTATCTGTAGATTTTGGCATTGACAGATATCCTGGAACCAGTGTCCTGTGGATACCAAAGGACATTTGTTTATATGTGAGCAAACATGAACTCTGCTGGTATAGTGTATAGTATATGGGTAATTAACCCCAAAACTTTTAGACAACCAGAAAGTTAGGATACATCAGCTATTCCTTGGTAGAAAGATGAAGTCTCTTTTCTTGAAGATTTATAGCCTTGAAGTTCAATGAAGTTTTGATAGAGCCAGACTTGGCTGGACAGTAATAAAGTTTTTGTTTGGGTGTGGTTTTGTTTTGTTTTTTTACAATAGGTGTATCTTCTTACAACTGAGTCAAATGGCAGCATTATGTTAGATAGTGAAGAGATTGAGATTGTTAACAGCTTTAGCTTACTTTGCTCCACAATCAACACTCTTGATTCCAGCAGCAGGACGTCAAAATACAACTTGCACTGGTAAAGTCTGCTGTTAGGGACCTCTCCAGAGTTTACTAAAGATCAATGATGTCAGTCTAGAGACCTAGGTGAACCTAATCCAGGCCATGGTCTTTGCAATTATTTCTTAAGCATCGAAGAGCTGGCCAATAACTAAGGATGATAGAAGAATCAATGCTTTTGAGTTGTGGTGCTGAAGAAGAGTATTAAATATACTATGGACTGCCAAGAGAACAAACAGTTCTGTCCTGGAGAGGTTGAAATCAGGATGCTTCTTGGAGGCAAGGATTTTGAAGCTTCATTTGACATACTTTGGGCATGTTTCCAAAAGTGACCAGCAGTCCTTGAAGAAGGACATCTCACTTGGAAGGGTAGAGGGACAGCACAAGAGAGGAAGACCTTGGATGAGATGGATTGACTCAGTGACTAGGATAATAGGTAGGTGTGTCAGAGACAATGAAATTGGCTCAAATAGAGCAGGGTTCAGAGCTGCTGTACATAGGGTCGCTATAAGTCTGAGTCAACTTGATGGCACATAAGAACAACATTTCTATATTTATATACATACACACACATATTTGTGTGCCTTCTACATATATAATAATGTACAGAGAAAGCAAAGTCACAAATACTGTAAACATAACCACCCTGAAGGACAGTTTTACTAGGTTTGAAGCTTTAGGCAATAGTCCTTTGGGGACATCTTAGTGAGTTGGCACAAAAGTCTATAAAGTTTATATTCTAAATAAGAAGTATCTAGAAGTCTTAAAAACTTGTAAGTTAGAAAAACCCAATGACTAACCAAAATAATTGTTAGAGGTAGTGAACCAATTTAATAGGGTGACGGGATATAAGATCAATATTGAAAACTCAGCAGGAGTCCTCGACAGAAATAAAAAGAACTCAGAGAAGGAAACTAAGAAAGCAATACCATTTATAATAGCCAACTACAAATTGAGATACCTTGGGTGAACCTAACTAGAGATACAAAAGATATGTGCCAAGAAAACTACAGAATGTGTCTGTGAGACACAACAAAAGACCTAAATGAATGGAAGCCCTGCTCTGGATTGGAAGACTTAATATTGTGAAAATCACAATCCTACCAAAAGAAGTCTACATGTTCAATGCAATTTTAACCCAGATACCAAATGTATTTTTAAAAAGGAGATAAAATAGGAAATTGTCAAGTTTATTTGGAGAAGAAAGAACACAAATAAACAGTGTTTCCAAAAAACAAAAATGAAATAGGAAGCATAGCATAAGACAAGTGAAGGTGAAAAAAACAAACAAACAAAAACCTACCATCCCCATATATAACTAATTTGTGCTATGCACCAACAAGAATCTGCTTTAAATTTCCATGCCAATTTACAACCCCCAGACTGTACCAGGCAAGGTTAGTGGTTCTTGAAAATACCACCAGGACAGGGCTATCTAAAGACACATCCAGTAGTGTGCTAACCATGTTGTTGTTGTTATGTGCCATCGAGTCGTTTCCGACTCATAGCGACCCTATGCACAACAGCTCTAAACCCTGCTCTATCCTGCGCCAACCGC
>NW_006400092.1:628408-647918 GCF_000299155.1 Elephantulus edwardii | reverse complement strand
AGATGGATCTAGAAATAACTTTTTTTACTATAAAGGCAACCCCGTTTTCCTTGTGTTAACCATACAAAAAAAAAAAAAGACACTATACAGTTTAAGAACAAATCTTACACAGCCTTATATGTCATTTTTTTTTCTCTAAAAGGAGTGAGTTGTGTCCAGGAGGATTAAATGCTTTATAGACAAGAACAAAAACCTGTGCTACAACCAACTTATTCATCTTCCTCGTCCTCATCTTCATTTCCTGCTCTTCCTTCTTCCTCTTGCTTTTCTCGGCCTTGACAGCTCCCTTTTTGGCGTCATGAGGGTTGCCTTTAGCCCTGCATGCAGCAATATCCTTCTCGTACTTCTCCTTCAGCTTAACAGCCTTCTTCTCATAGGGCTGCTTGTCAGTGGCAGCAGTATTAATTCCACATATCTCCCAGCTTCTTCGCAACATCACCAATGGAAAGGCCAGGGTGCTTGCCTTTGATTTGGGGGTGATACTCAGAACAAAATAAGAAAAAAAGACGAAGGGGGGCTCTTGGGCACATTGGGATCTTTGAACTTCTTTTTGTTTCGCCCTTAGGAAGGATATAGGTTTTCATCTCTCATAACGGGCCTTGTCTGCCTTTGCCATGTCTTCAAATTTACCTTTCTCTTTAGCAGACATGGTCTTCCACCTCTCTGAATGCTTTTAGAAAATTGTAAGTTGACAGAAGCATCTGGGTGCTGCTTCTTCTGCTCCTCTAGGCAGGTTTGCACGAAAAACGCATATAATGACATTTTGCCTCTTGGCTTCTTAGGATCTCCTTTGCCCATGGTTAGTTATTTTTTGTCCGTGATGCACAGAGACTAGCCCAGTGCCGTCCGGCTCTGCCTGGCCCGCCGCTGTCTTTACGGAGCTCACTGTATTGCATTGGCTGTGAGAACAGACGGAGCCAGACGCAGCCTTCCCCACTCTCTCCATTCTGTAACCGAAAGGGACTTTCTAAAGAAAATATCTCTGTAGTCATCATTCCCCCCACCCCACCCCCCAACAGGGTGAAAGGAAAACCTATCTACAAGGAAAAAACATTCGGCCATATCATCTCAGACAGAGGTCTCATAACAAAATTGTACAGGGGGTGGGTGGGACAAAACAACCCTGATAACACAATTATAAAATGGGCCGAAGACATGCTAAGAATTTTCACAGAGAAAGACATTAGGACTGCCAACAGACACATGAAGAAATGCTCAAAATCACTGGCAATAAGAAAAATGCAAATCAAAACCACAATGAGACACTATCTCACCCCAGTAGCAGTTGCAAAATTTAGTAGGGCAGCAAGCAATAAATGTTGGAAAGGATGTGGAGAGGTGGGAATTCTCATATACTGTTGGAGGGATTGTAAAACGGAACAACCATTCTAGAAGATAGTTTGGCAAATCCTCAGAAATCTCAACATAGAAATTCCATATAACTCAGTAGTATTCTACTATTAGGAATATACCCCAAGGAAAATTAGAACTGAGGCACAAATGATGAAAACTTGTACACACCAATGCTCATGGCAGCATTATTCACCATCGCAAGAACATGGAAAGAGACCAAATGTCAAACCACAACCAAATGGATTGAGAAATTATGGTATGTTCACATGATGGAATACTATGTAGCACTCAGGAGCAATGATTTTGAAAAATACTAAATAACTTGTGAGAGACTGGAAAGCATTTTGCTGAGTGAACTAACTCAGTCTTATTAGGACAAATACTGCATAAGACCATTATTGTAAAAATAGAAGGATAACTAGTAAAACATGTATTGGGACCCAAGGGGGAAAGGACTGAGAGCAGAGGGGAGAAGTCACATGGTTGCACAATTTGGTGGGTAGAGGGATTAGGCAAAGTAAATTGGAAAGCTTCAATTGGGACCTGAACAGATAGGGTAATGGTGGGAAGAGTCCAATGGTGAACAATTTTATAAAACATTTGGAATGGAAAGGGGGATGGGAAGGAGAAGGGGTAAAATGTGCAGCAATGAATGAATAAATGAAAATCTAGTTTTCTGTGAACTTTTTTTAAAATCACAATTAAAAAATATCAAAAAAGAAAAACAGTGTGAAACAAATGTATATGAACTTTGTAAGCAAACCAATATAAAATAAAAATTAAAAAAAATAAAAAAGGAAATAGTGAGACTTCCCAGTGAAAGGACAAGTTACACAAGTGAATTGCTCCACAACAAGGTCCTTGTATCAGATATGGTAAACTCTTGCACCTCCCATGCTTATGGTAACGTTGGGCAATTTAACAAACATATATGCTAAAGCCAAGGCTTTTCCTGGTACTTAAGGTACACTAACCAGCTGATTTCATCATAACTTTTCTTCTTAATTACAGCTTGAGAAATTGTTTTTTCACATGGTCAGACTAACTAACAAATACATGTCAGGTAAAAAAAGAACTGAAAATTGCTTGAGTAGAAAAAAATACTACCAATGAGGAATGTCACATACTTCAACATAAATTCCTGTTCTTCTTGAACCTTTAGCACATTGCATTGGAAAAGTCACGTTTCCTTTGGCTGGAATCTCCCTAAGCATCCAAGGATCCTTGAGGTTTGTTGTTTTTTTTTCAAGTGTGGGTAGTGGTATCCCACTATGATGTGCTAGGTTTTGGTAAAGTAGGAGAAATAAAAGGATCCAAAGCCATTCTTAATACACCTGACATGAACAAATACCAGATGTTCTTCTGCAATAAACCATAAGTAAGCATTGTGTTAATGTTGTTGATTGCCATCAAGTTGATTCTGACTTATCGTGATTCCACATGTGCAAACTAGAACTGTGCTCCATAGAGTTTTGAATGGCTGAGTTTTAGAACTCTTCTGAGGTGCCTCTAGGAAGGCTAATACATACATCTTATTTGTTAGCAGTTAAGCATTTTAAATGCTTACACTAGACAAGAATAGCTTTTTTATTAATAATTATCTTGGAATTTGGGCATTCGTTGAAACACACATTGAGCAAGGAGACTATAAAAAGAAATAAACCTAAAAATAAAATCCTTATGATTAAACATTTTGCATTTTTAATTTCTATTATTCATTGCTGTATATTATATTGGTTGCATATACTGATAGATTCTAAACTTTGTTTCAAATGCTTTAATCTCACAACTGGAGTATTAATTAATACCTTTATCTTCTCCATGGAATTATAAAAAATGACCTGGTGCCACTATAGTTAAGGTATTCAGATGCTAACCAAAAGACTGGAGAATCTGACCCCTACCACTCTATAGGAGAGAGATGAGCCAGTCTTCTTCATAAAGATTTACAGCCTTGGAAATTCTATGGGGAAATTGTCCACTGCCCTGTAGGATTCCATTGATTCCTAATTGAGTCAGTGAAGTCTCAAAAAAGACTCAAATCAGAAATGTGGATTAAAGTTGAAAGAGTAATTTTCATTTCCAAATTAATTTTCAACACATCATACCTCCTTTCAATATTAATTCCATGTTGAAACAACAGTGTTAATTTAGACAAAGATAAACATCAAATATTAACAGTAATAAATTGCATGCTTAGAGCAATAAAATGATTTTTAAAAATAAACCCAAAGTAACCTATTATCCTCTTGATCTTGTACATCTGCTCAATAAAGCCATCAGTTAATTATTGTTTCCCCTGGGAAAACTGTGTTTTGTTGTATCTTTCTGTATTGTTCTTATTTTCTTTTTTTGAATTCACAGGAAGTTCTTTCAACTTATACTAAATCTGTCTCTCATCTTTTGTCTCAGTATTTGGAGTACTCTAAAATTGATATAATATCTAACAACAGCAATAAATTATCTTAGTTGTTAACAAAGAAGGTACTGAATAAAAAGAATAACATTTTGTAGAATGAAAAGCTATTAGTTAAATACCAGGAAAAAAAGAAACTCCTAGACTCAGATGGATAATTACAGCATTTAATGGAACAATAAAGAAACAAAATGTGACAAGGAGTTACAGTACATTACAGACTGTTTCAGTTACAAGATGGCTCTTTCTTTCCAGTTTGATATGGAAGAACTTGTTCAAGGTTTGATGTGGAAGAATGTGTTCAAATTGAATACCTGAGATGGGATTAAAAAAATAATGTAAGTAATAAATAAATATATGTACACACACACACACTCTATATATGCACACATACACAAATATATGCAAATAATATATACATGTTGTATACATGTATAGGTATACATTGAACAACAAATGTGAGCCATTGAGTCAATTTCAACTCATATGCGTAACAGAAAGAAACACTGGCCAGTCCTGCACCTCAAATATTGCTCTATTTGAGTCCATAAGTATATGTACCAGTTGCTGTTATGTGCCTTTGAGTTGCCTAAAACTCAGGTACCTTTTGAACAATAGATTTGCACCTTGCACTATCTACTACCATCCTTAGATTTGCACCTTGCACTATCTTCTACCATCCTTACGGTCTCTGATACACTTGAGTTTGTTGTGATAGTCATTCTGTTAACCCATCGTATTGGGGTTATTCCTCCCTTTCTCTGACCCTTCACTTTTTCAAGAATGATGTCCTTATTCAGGGATTGATTTTCCCTAACAACATGTTCAAAATATGTACAACCAAGTTTCATGATCCTTGTCTCCAAGGAACATCTTGGTTGCACTTTCCCCAAGACAAATTTTATTTGTTCTTTTGGCAGTCTGTGGTACATTCTGTATTATTCTTGAACACTACAACTCAAAGGCATCAGTTCTTCTTCTGCTATCCTTAGTCATTGTCCAAATTTCAGATGTACAGGAAGTAGTAGAAAAGATCATGGTTGAAATCATGTTCTAGATTTTTTTTTTCTTATTAGGAGTGTTTTTACAGATGTATAACATAGCCTTACCTTTTGTGAGTGTGTGTGTGTGTGCGCTTTGTATCGTTTCACTGGGAAACTGAAATAGGGATGTTATAAGAAACAAAAGCATATTCATCTGAAAAATAGAGAAAGTTTATTAAGGTTCCATTTTTTAAAAACTACTTATTTTTATTCCTCTAACAACACACATTCTGTGATGTTCTGGTGTCACAATTCTGCTGAATACATCAATGCAAAAATTAAATGGCTATAGCATTACATTCATTATAAACATAGACACAAGATCACCATGACAGTAGAGCTGGATTATGGTACAAAGGACTTATACTTACAATGTTTTTACATACTAGAGGATATATTCATATACAAATAGATCTCCAAATAAAATGAATGTGAATATGCATATGCATGGAAACATTCTAAAGAAGAATAATAACTGAAGAATCCTATTGGTTATTTATTTACTTTGTCAAAATGAACACTTTTTTATGCTAAAGTATCTAGACAATATACATTCATTAGGTCTAATCTGTCTCATAATATTTCAAAGTTATTCATTCTCTCACATTTTACTACTTCAGATATATACTCATAAAATTTTAGGTACCTGATAAAGTAAATGCACTTGGTAAACAATAAATCCAGAATTCATCCTTGGAAAATTGTGTTCAATAAGGAATTCATATCATTAACCTTCCAGAGACTTTTCTTATGAATTTTACCAAAATTGTTTCTCAATGAGCCAGTAACTTATTATGGCAACCCCACATGTTTCAGAGTAGAATGCACCCTATAGATTTTTGAATGACATTTTTTTAAAAGAGTAGATTATAAGTTTCTTTTCTTTGGAGGTACCTAAAGATGGACTTCAAGCACCAGCCTTTGAGTTAGCCAAGTGCCTTAACCCTTTGCATTATGCAGATACTTCATAATAATTACTTTGGAATCTAAGACATAAAATATATAAAAACTTTCCAAAACCTTCCAGAATGTTCACTACTCCTCTTCTTAAATTAATTACCCAGAAGTGGTATGAAACTGTAAATTCTACTGACATCATCACCACCACCACCACCAATGTAATCTGACAGTTTAGCATGGTTTATATTTCAAATTGTAGAGTCCTTACATATTATATGAAAAAGTATTTTAGGTCATGAAAAATTCTAGTAACTACAAAATAGTCTACATCAAAAAACATATTATGGAGCGGAAAAATTAGTAGCCATAAAAAGTTAAAACATCTATTATTTAATCTTGAAACTGTGGGTGATGTTAGATCATTTAATAACTATGGGAATATCAGATCTAATTGTCATGTGCTTACTTACCTTTTTCATAATAATCATAGACCATGGCTGAAGCTGACTGAATATTGGACACAAGATTACTTTGCTCAACAGAGAAAGTAAAACTTTTTGTTGTATCAAAAATCTGTAAAGACATAAATTATAAATATGTAAGAGCAGGCCTACAAAAAGAAATTAACTGAGCAAATTCTCTCCAAAAAGTACAATATTCTGTTACTTGAATTATTTTTAAGTATCTTCCACAATGCAAATTAATGAGCTAATTAGAATTAAATTATACAAAGTAATAAGTTTCAGTATTTAAATCAAGCATTTAGCTATAAGCATTATAGTAAAATGTAGCCATTTATGTGACTGGTAATGATGTATATATAGGAACACTTTATTGAAGTTCAGGCCAAACTTAAAAGAATTATACATCTCTCTGTAATCAATATTAGAAGCTATGAGAAATAAAAATGAGATAATATCCAGAAGCATCCATGCAGAAGCTCAGGTATTTATGAAATAATGAGAATTAATGGGAATAAAATAATCAAGGGGGGGAAATAGGGTTAATTTTTAATATTCTTTTATGTTTTGAAAACTATTTTGTTGTTCTTATAGAAGATATAAACAATAAAAATTATCAATTTAAATATTTCTTTAAATGTATCAAATGAAACATGAATCATAAATTGTATGTACCATTTAGTGACACTGATTAGATTCTTTGGGTTGTATAACCATTTTCACCCTCTCTTTCTAAGTTCATTTTCATTAACAAATTAACTAGCCTCTAAATCATGTTTTCTGGCTAATCTTTCAGGTTGTCATTGCTAGTTTGAGTCTATATAGATAATTTTATAAAGCATGATGTTCAATCAAAGCTTTTTTAACTGTTAAGCTAAATTATCTTTTGGTTTTACAAAGACTTCAGGAGGCATTTTTGTTTCAAAACTTAAAAGATTATCTTAGGGCAAGAGTTTTAAGGATTCATCCAACATTTTTTACTTCAGATAAGCTGGAGTTCATAAAAAAACTTGAAATTCTGTTTTTCTCACACCCTCACCCCTTTGATCAGCATTGTTCTTATAGAATCTTTGATTTAAAAATCAGTAATAGTATCTTGAAATCATCTTCTGGTCTCATGGCAAAGAAGCTAATTGCTCATGAAAGCATTTAGCCAGACATTCCATATCCTCTTTCTATTTCTGACTGATTTTCTTTCTCTGTTGTTTAAGGCAAATAGAGACAAATTGTTCTACCTATGATGGTTGCTTGCAAGCTTTTTAGACCCCAAGCACTAGGCAAAAAACTAGGAGATAGAAAAGACAATGACCCTAAACCTTTAACCAAGAAATTCAATCCATTGGGGTTTTTTAATAGACATAGGTAGTCTCAGCAACTACTCTTCTCCCTCTCTTTTGTCTCTGTTGTAATTATATCTATCACACAAATTTTGCCAATTCCACTTTTCACAGGTCTATAACATATTGAAATTAATTAAAATTATCAGTTGTACCAATCTACCCTTAATCAATGCAATCTCTCCATCATCATTCTTTCCCCTTTCCTTCTACCTCAGTAATGACTGATAAACTCTTTTTGACACATTTTCCTTTTCTCGCTATTTTCTTATACATAATTGTTGTAGATTGCCTTCAAGTTGAGCATGACTCATAACAACTCTGTGGAAAAAAAGGCCTGAAGCCCCTCCACAACTATTAACATTTATCAAAGTTTATAGAATTTCCAGAGGCATGCTGTTTAGGAAATGGATGCCACTCCTGCTTCCAAATGAGTTAATATATCTGTCCTTTTGACAATGACTTATTTTACTTTACTTAATATCTTTCTGCACCATTTATATTGTAGTGTATATCAAGACTTCATTTCTCTAATTAGCTAATTGTATGTATTTACCATATTTTGTTTATTTATTCACTTGATGGACATTTAGGTTGTTTTGATCTTTTGTGAACTGTGCTGCAATGAATATTGACAAAAAAGTCTCTGAATCTGCTTTCAAGTCCTTTTATGGTTTTTTTAATAAAAGGTAATAAGTAAAGACAGATTTGTTACAAAGTTATATCCCCAAAGGCACAGACCTTACTCCTTGAAAAGAAATATGGAGGACAGGCAGTATACTATTAAGGTGAGACTATATTTATGGCCTCCTTCTCTGGGTGGGCCTGCGGGCCTAGTCTGGGGCCCATATACAAGCCTAAGGAGAGTCCAAAGTTTAGTGGGTGGTTTTCATTTTCATCCCTGTTCTCTAATGTCATTCATGCACCAAAGTCACCACAACTTCTGACATCACTCAGGCACCGAAAGTACTGATTCTCTCTTTGTCAGTACCTGCTTCCTGGCTGTGATGTAACTTTTGCCTCCCTATTATCATTGTCTCTAATCATTAACACTCCACCACTGGAAGGATCAAGCCCTTAAATCTTTTAGGGATTTGGGCTATGACCACTCTAGCTGCTTCATGCTTGGACTGGACATTGTCCTGCCTATGGGGGCTCTGAATCTCGCCATGGCTCTTCTTCTGTGGACCCTAAGTGCTCTTTTAGATATATATTTAGAAGTGAAATTACTAGGCCATAATGTTAGGTGCAACTGTATTAAGTATGGCTCATAGTGACTCTAAGAATAACAGACCTAAACCCCGTCCTATCGTGTGCCATCCTCATCATCTGACATGCTTGAATTCATTGCTGTAATCACTGTACCAGTCCATCTCTTTTAGGGTATTCTTCTCTTTTGCTGACCCTCTATCTTCCCAATCATGATGTCTCTTTCTAAGGAACAAGCTCCTTTAACAACATGTTCAAATCATGGGAGATGAAGTTTTGACATTTGTCTCTGAAGAGCACTCTGGCTGCCCTTTCTGCAAAACATTAGTTATTTTGGTAAACTACAGGATAGTCAGTAATCTTCTCCAACATCACAACTCAAAGGTATTGATTCTTCTTCTATCATCTTTATTCATTGTCCAACTCTCAGATGCATAAGAAGTGATTGAAAAGACCTTGGTTCCATGGTTTAAATCAGGTTCTCCTTAGGCTTTACACTGACGTCATAGTTCCTTAGTACTGTGGAGAGGTCCATGACAGCAGACTGTGCCAAAGTAGTATGTCTTCTAATTTCTTGACTGCTAGTTCCAAGGGTGTGATTATGGATCCAAGTAAAAGGAAATAATTGAGAATTTCAATCTGTTCTCCCTCTATCATGATGTTGCCTATCAGCCCAATAGATAAGATTTTTATTTTCCTGATGTTGAGATACAGTCTATATTGAGATACAATCTATACTAAAGGTTATAGTCTTTGATCTTCTATAGCAAGTGTTTCAAGTCCTCCTCACTTTCAGTAAGGAAGGTTGTGTCATATGCATATGGCAACTCAATTTTTCAGGTTTTTTTAGGAACTGCCAACCATCACAACGATCATACCATTTTGCACTGCCACCAGCAATGGAAGGACATTATGCTGAGTGAAATATCTCAGTCACAAAAGGATAATAAACACTGCATAACACTGTTGTTATAAAATAGGACAGACTTAGGGGGGTTGGGGGGAATGGAGAATGAATGGATAGATAATTAACACTGCATTAGAATAGATAAGTGGAAGAACTGTTCTGAAATGAATATATGATTATGCATTATATGTATGAGAACCATCTAGAAAAATGGTACATAGCAGGGTGGGTTGGTGAATGAGGAAAGAAAGGGGGAGAAAATGTGCAACAATGAATAAATATAAAAAATTTTGTTTGACTACTATATAAAAGAAGAGTTCCCATTTCCTTGCTTCACATCAGTTGCCATTTTTAGCTTGTAGTTTTGCTGCTGCTGTTGTTTTTAATCTTAACTATCCTATTGGGAGTGAAGTGGTGTCTCATTGTGATTTTGGCTTGCATCTATTTTAGCTGTAGTTTATTATGATCCACACAGTCAAGTGCATTTTTACAAACAATAAAAAACAAATAGACATTCTTCCGTTTTCAGCCAGGATCCATCTGACATCAATAATGATATCCTTGCCACAGCCTCTTCTAAATCAAATTTGAACTTTTTTGGCAGTTCAGTATCAATGTTCTGTTCTAGTTATTTTTGTATGAAGAATAAAAATACCCATTTTGACCACAGAGGAAAAGAAATAAAAAGGAAAATTGATTCTGAGCTTACATTATCCAAGTAGAAAAGAACATGACTGCTCTGGACTTCAGTCTTCATCACTTGTCCATTATTTTCAAGCTTTAAGGAAAATAAAAAGATTTAATAACGACTGTAGTCATTAGAGTTAATGTAGTGCTACTTCTTAAGAATTTAAAATACCAAGCTTTTTATTTTTACTTCTGGACTTTTTTATGAGATATAAAACATTATCTCTCCAGAATTACAGCAGTCTACTTCTACAACACCCTAAATGCTTTTAATCTCATCAGAATGATAAAAAAAAACCCAACAATATGAACCCTAAATTTTCTAAAATGAAGAATTTTATGGTTCAGTTTTGTTAACCAACTTTTTTGTTTATGCTATTATATTATTTTTCTGTCCTAAATTACAGGACAATTATTTACCTCCTCAAGAGATGACATGACTGGAGAAAATCCTGACAACATTTTTACATCAACAATGACCATATTGGAGTTTTTGCGAATTCCAGTGTAGCTGAAATGAAAACAAACAAAAAACAAAACTCACTCATTTTCTAAGTGTAGGTTGCATGGTTGTATATATTAACTGTCCAGCAGTCTAGAGGAAAGGCAAACACTGATGGAGAAACATTTAAAGAAAATTGTTCTCACACAATGAAGGATTGGTGTATCATAGTGAAATAGGTCAAATGATACAAAGTAAGATTGTTAGAGCAAAAAATAATTATTACAAACCAGTCTCTTCCTAAATTCCTATTTTCTGATTTATCTGAGCCTTCAAAGGCAAAATTTAAATACAAAAGTTATAGATTTTTATTACATATACTTATGTTAGTCTTAGATCTGCATAACAACTCTTAAAAGAGATATTTATTTTAAAATTATAAAGTTAATTTTCCAATGGGTATGTCCCAAAGAGAGACTTGATGGTGTGCCCTTTCCCCTGAGTAGGGCTACTGAGACATGAAGTTAAGAATTCTTCGATGTGTTTGCTCTTTCATTCAGAAATCCTAGTAAATTTCCCAAGTTAGTTTTACTCAACATTTCTCCATATATTGATTAAAATGATCTTTGGAATTTAGACATATATTTCTATTTAAGGACATTATTTTTCTCCTCTAAAAGTGAAAAATAAAATTTTTGCTTTTTAGAGTTCAAATACAGATATTAGTGTGCTATTATAGGCTCGCCTATATTTATTTTTCAGAAGAAAAACAGAATTTCCATTGTCCAAAACTGCCAGTGCTTCTTCACAAGAAAGCCTAAATATTACTGAAATATCAGTGAAACAGAAGCTTTCAAGTTAGACCTACATAAATCTAGTTTTGGTAGCCTCGTGGTAAGGAGTTACACTGCCAATGCAAAGACAGGTGGTTTGGAATCGCTGGCTTCTCCATTGGAGAAAGATAGGCAATCTCCTCCTGTGTGATTTACGGCCTCTGGAAACTTGTTGGAGGCCTGCTGAGTCAGTTCTGACTCAAGGGCACATAACAATAACTTAGCTCACCTTAGAGTCAGAATCAATTCATAGGTGACCCTCCTGAAGTTTTCTAGAGTGGAAGTCATGTGAAGACTGCCCACCTTTCTTCTGATGAGGTGCCAAATGGATTGGAATCTTTAGAGAAGTACCACCTTTGGGTTAGCAATGCCAGCTTTCTTTGGACTAATTTACCAGAGTTTCCTTGTAAATTCCATTGACATAACTACCAGTATTCAAAATTATTCTTTTACTACTGTTTAAAATATTTTTTTGATACAGTACCTTCTCTCTAACCTGAGGGTGTGGGGGGAGGAATGTGGCTCTTACTTGAAAGTCACAGTTAAATTATAATTCATCTGGAATTCATCTGAAGAGTTTCCCTTCACCATTTCCAAGGAAAGGGCAAATCCAGATGCCTTCTTGGGTACCAACATGTTATACCTAAGGGTAGCCTACAGAGTAAAAAAATAAAAATAATAATAGGAGAACTTAATTCTTTATAGTAAAAAAAATTAAAAACCAAACAAACCAGAACACTGAGGAGTTATTCTTTGTTTTTGGGTTGTTTTTATTTTCATTTTCTACCAGTCTATTTATAAAATTTGAATATATTGTTTTCAAGTGAGGACTTTCTGTTATTAACACACCTATTCTTCAGAAGATAGAAGAATCATTACCAACATAATTTAATGAAAATATGCAAATGCTTTTTATCAGTATTGTATTCCTTAAGAAACCATTAAATTATCCATCTATAATTTAGGGACTACTTCTTCATAAAATAACTTGTCTTTTTGATGAGATAACATCAATGAGGGAAGAAGAGTGACATTTAATGATAATATAGAAAGTAGCAAGATAACACTTCAAGGTTTAGACACAGAATCATTCTAGTGCAGTTACCAGGGAAAGGTGAGTAAAATAAATAGTAAATAGATTATGTTGTTATTGCTGGTGCCATTGAGTCAGAACAAGTCATAGCTGACCCTCTAACAGATTTTCAAAGAGAGTTGATCACAAAGTGGAGATCGCCATCTGTCTCCTGCAGGGCAACTGGTAGATTTGAACCGCTCACCATTGGGATTAGCAGCACAGCTTCTTCTTTTATTCTTTTTTATTATTATTAATTTTAATGAAAGTTTACAGAGACTGAGGATTTCGATTCATTGATTGTTGCACTTTTCTCCCTGCCCACCCTTCTCTCCCCCCAATTCACTTGTCTCTTTGAAAAGCAAAAGAAAAATTCTTTCATTGGTATGTAATCCCAGCCCCTAAGTCCATCCCACACTATGCAGCCTTCATTCTTGACTCCTGTCATGACAACTATACACAATCACATCTCCCTTTTAAACAGTTTTCTCCCTCATCTGTTTCATTGCAGTACACATTATTTATCCCATCTTTCTCAGTCTCCTCCCAAAACCGATGTCAGTCCTGTTTTACAACAATGGCATAATGCAGTATTTGTCCTTCTGTGACTGAGATATTTCACTCAACATAACGTCATCCAGAGTCACCAATTTTGAATAATATTGCATGAGTTCCTTGTTTTTCAATGCAGCATAGTATTTTATTGTGTGAATATTTTCTATCCATTCATTTGTTGATGGGCACTTAGGTTGCTTCCAACTCTTTGCTATTGTGAATAAAGCCTCAATAAACATGGGTGTGCATATATCTACTTGGATGGCATATATGGTCTCTTTGGGGTATATTACCAGTAGTGGAATTGCTGAGTCAAATGTTATCTCTATTTGCAACTTTTTGAGAAAGCACCACACAACCTTCCACAGTGGTTGCACCATTTTACACTTTCACCAACAGTGAATAAAGGTTCCAGTTTCTCCACAAACTTGCAAGCATTTATTTCTTGCTGTTCTGTTAAATTTTCCTATTCTTACTGGGGTTAGATGATATCTCATAGTTGTTTTAATTTGCATCTCTCTTAGAGGTAGGGATTTTGAACATTTCTTCATGTGCTTGTTGGCCATCTGAATGTCTTCTTTGTTGAAGTGTCTGTTCATATCCTGTGCCCATTTTTCAATTGGATTGTTTATCTTGTTGAGGTTCTCAAGTAATTTATAAATTCTAGATATAAGTCCCTTATCTGACATGTAATTACCAAATACTTTTTCCCAGCCCGTGGCTTCCCTTTTTACCCTATTGGAGAAGTTTTTGGATGTGCATAGGGATTTGATTCTTAAAAGTCCCATTCATCAATTTTATCCTCTCCTGGTTGTAGATTTTTCAGGATACTTGGAAGACTGTTTATGTTGTGGATTAGGACTTCTAGAGTTCTTAAAAATGTGGAACACTTCCAAATTTGCATGTCATGCTTACACAGGGGCCATGCTAATCTTCTCTGTAGTGTTCCAATTTTAGTATATGTGCTGCCGAAGCGAGCACAGCAGCACAGCTTCTTCACCCTGAGCCAGCAGAGCTCCCTAATAAGTAGAGAGAAAACCTTTATTAGGAAGTTGTGGATGCCTACTGGCTAGAAGCTGCTCTGCGATCCAAAAAGTACATGGTTTGAGGCCACTAGCTGCTCCACGGAAGAAGGATGGGCAATCTTTTCCTGTGCAATTAACTGCCTGGATGGTCAACTACGGGTCATTTCTGAATTGATGGTAAACAACAACAACAAACCCTCATTAAGGTAACTCTGGTAGCCTAGTGCCAAGAAGCTGAGTTGAAATTCCAAAGGCACATGATTCATATTCACCAACTGCTCGGTGGGAGAAGGATGGGCTATCTCCTCCGATATAATTAAGTGACTCTGAAAATCCACTGGAAAGTCAGCTGTGGGCTGGTTTTGCCCCGACAGCACACAACAACAAACCCTTGTTAAGATAGGTGAAAGCAACGTCAAGAATCATAGAGGATCGGACAATTTGGGTCATTGATAGTATAAAACAAAATACGTATGAATGATTGATCTGAAACCCAATATATTTTCCAAATTCACTTATCACAATTCTAAAAAAAAAAAGCAAAAAAACTCCCACAAAACCAAAAAACTAAATGGATAGTCTGCCTTTTACTGGAAACATTCATTTTCCTCTCAGGCAGAGTTACATTACCTGGACAAATGTGCAGCCTTGTCCTTCCATGTCAACTGTATACTGTCCCTGTGCTTTTGTTAGTTCTGAGCGCTGGACCAGCAAGCGATTGTCGTTGTTAACCTGGAAGATCTCATTGGTTTCTTCACCTCTAAAGGTGATAGTGCTTTGTTCATTAGAGAACGTGAGCTTCATATAGCTGGTTATGGCCAGAAGACAGACGGCAGTGTCCTGAACAGAACAATACAAGCAGTGATTCCAGCTCTATTAGCCATCATTTAGGCATCAACATTAACTAAATCCACAAAAATATACCACAAAGACAAATCAACAGAGCACCAACAAGCAATATTGTGAACAATGGAAAGATATATTTGCATGTGTTTAGAAGTTACTACTGTATAAAGTCATTTTAATTATTAAGTCTAAAATACTTAATATATAATCTCTGCTGTTGAAAATAGTGTCAAGTCTGTTCTAAAATGTAAGGTGTTATATAATTCAGTAATCTCCTAGATTCCTTGGGTTGCATTAATTTCCCATTATCTACAAAGAAAAATCAGAAGAAGGTAAAGAACTTTCATTAACATGGTTTCGTTCAGAAACTAAGCTTGAAAAATAAGGAAGAAAGTGACTATCATTTTCATAGTAATGCAATTGCATTTCCGAAGGAAAAGCATAAACCAGACTAATTTATTCTATTACAAATTTCATTCAAATGCTTTCCAACATGTCACTCACTCATTCGTTGCACTGAGTTAGAACTTCCTCATAACTGATCCTCTATTGCATGTCTGAGGCTGTAACCAGTATGGGAGATTCTCCATCTTTCTCTGCTAGAGAGGCATAGCCTTTGGTTTGGCACAACTCCCAATGTACGAAATATATAAACAGAGACTCTTCCTGATTTTTGCTGACCCTTTGCTTTACCAAGCATGAAATCTTTCTCCAGGGACTTGTCCCATACAATGACATAACCAAAATACTTAGACAAAGTTTTGTGAACCTTGTTTCTGTGACGCAATTTATTTGTACTTCTTCAAAGACATATTTGTTCAGTCTATCAGTCCAAGGTACGTTTAACAATCTTTGCCAACACAGCAACTCAAAGGCACTGTTTTTCCTTTGGTCTTATTTATTTATCCTGCTTTTGCATACATTTGAAAAATATCACGAATTGATTCAAGCATATCTTAGTTCTCAAACAGCTTTGCTTTTAAACACTTTAAAGAGGCTTTTGGCAGCCTATTTTCCTGATGTTTCTATGGGCATTGGTTGTAGGTACAAATAAAATTAAACCCCTGACAACTTCAATAATTTTCCTATTTATCATGCTGTTGTTGCCCACTGGCCCAATTGTGAGGATTTATTTTTTCTTCATGTTCAGATATGTGATGATGCTATGATTAAACTGCATGTCAACCAAGAAGTTACCTTTGCAAATTACAAATAATCTATTGAAGGCTATAGTCTTTGATTTCTATCAGTAAGTGCTTCAAGTCTTCTTCAAAATAAATGCCTAATAAATAGCGATTAAATAAAATGGTATTTATAATATTAAGTATCTTACCCCTCAGAAGGTATTTTTCTATTATCTTCACTATTGAAGTTCATATACATTAGTACATACATTCTACATTATACATATTATTATTAATCTCAGGTACACATCGATCACCTGGGTGGAAGAGAAGCCTCCGTGGGAATTCATCTGCTGGGTGAGCCATTGCACAATCTTACTAGCATAAGTGAGGTCAGGAGTTTTCTGAGAAATGACAGCCAATAGCACATAACAGGTTTTCTCATTCTCAGCAGAAGGTGCCCGAGGAAGGAAAGATGGGGATTCTTCTGCCTTTGGCTTCTTTGCTCGCTCCCAGTATATAACGTTATCTGAGAAGAGAAGGTAGGAGTTTTACACAATTCCAATAAAGAGTATTAATTACAAACAAAAAGAAATCTAATTCCATTCTTGTCCTCACATAGCAAATTCTGAGGATTAAAAAAATATATATATATATTCTCCAGTGTGATTTAATGCTTCTGAAAACCCAAAAGAGGATCAGCTGTGAGTTGGTTCTGTTTCAAAGGTACATAACAACATAAAAATAAGAGCTAAACAAGGGAGCTCTGATGGTCTAGTGGTAAGGAACTGCACTGCCAACTCAAAGGCATATGGTTCAAGTGTACCACTGGTTGCTCTGCAGAAAAAAGATGGTCAATCTTCTTCCATGGAATTTACTGCTCCTGAAGACTCTCAACTCAATGGCACAGAGTTGGTATGTGGTTGATCTTTGGAAGCACTTTTATTGACTATGGTATATTTGATCATCATATTTGATCTCCTTTCTCATTTGGGGGACAAAAAAACCCATCAACCCCGCCTCAGCAGAAAATTAAAAAAATAATAAAAAATAAAAAAGATAAATAGGAAATATGAATAATCTTTAAAGACAATATGTTATTGTTGATTATATCCACCCCGAAAAAAAAAAATCCCAGAAGTCCAGGTTTCTGTAATTTTAAACCTGACCCTGGCAAGAAACAAGGTTTTCTTTTGTTCTATTAATAAAGCTCTACCAGAGTAGAGGCGGACTGAATCTTATCTCTTCAAAGTGGCATCTTATAAAAAAGGAAAATGGACAACAGAGAGGTACACACTGGAGAAAGACAGATGCCATGTGGAAGATAAGCAGTCAAGGAATATCAAAGATCCCTCAGGGCTACTATGAAGGAAAAACTCTTCTCTAATTGCCAGTGCATTGCTTTGGATTTATAGACTAGAAAATTATGAGACAAAAAAAAAATCATTATCTTTAAAGACACATCCTGATCAATTTTTTAAATTGTAACATCACTAGGTTAAAGAAGACAAAGGACATTGAGGAATTCCATAAATAAAGAGAAAAAGCATACTGTTGAAGGGGGGGTTCCTACATGATTACTGAGTAAGTTCCATGACTTTGCTCTCGTCAGCAAAAATAAATTATTCTTACGTATTTTTGTTGCAGACTGATCCAAGATCTGGAGTAAAGATTCCGCTTGCTTCTCTTTTCCAGCTAATGCAAAAACATAAGCTAGAATTGCATGAGTATAGCCATTCGTGACACCACTTCCCAATGCATCTTCTAGGCAAAAAAGGCCATTTCGTAGAACAGGAAACTAGTTAGAAAAAGATGAAAATATTTTAGAAGAACAGTTTGCTGTAAAATAATATTTTAACACTTTGTATATTTTCTTAAAGTCTAAATGT
Organism: Elephantulus edwardii; assembly: GCF_000299155.1. Taxonomy (NCBI): domain Eukaryota; kingdom Metazoa; phylum Chordata; class Mammalia; order Macroscelidea; family Macroscelididae; genus Elephantulus; species Elephantulus edwardii. The sequence goes on along the minus strand of NW_006400092.1, from coordinate 629,819 downwards.
TCATTCCTAGCAAGGTATGTAGTAGTAAATCCTTGAAGTGCATTTCACACACTAGCCTGCTCATACACATATGTATGTAGTAAAAGCTCAGGACTATTGTTTAAATAAATTTGGAATTGCATTATTAAAATAACATTGAAATTGTAATCAAATAGGATGTTCTGTATTTGGTTAGTAACATTTTAGTAATATAAACATCTTTTTGTAGAAAAGCTGCTAAAGATGATTTTTGATGATATATACTGATGATTCAGAACATTTCTAGTATCTTAGTTTAGGATTAGATTTTGGAATCAAAAGAGCTGGGCTAGCTATTGGGTGGTACATACGAAGAACCACATTCAAATTGAAAATGTTTGTATACCACATTTATAAGAAAAACAGAACACTTGATTACAGTTATATTTAGAGCACTCACTGCTCCCTAGTAGATCCAGATTCATGTGTCACTACAAGGAGGACAATTTTAAGGGAGGAGACTGCCTCATCGTCCTTTTGTGGACTTACTGATGACTTTAAGTTATAGCCTAATCTATATCACTATACCATCAAGTTTCTCTCCCTCTTTATGTTTAAAACAGATTCTTCATCTCAATCTATTGCTGAACTTCAAAAGATATGTAAACAATTTGTATGAAAAAAAATTGTATTGTTTTTATATGACATTAAGTTAGAACCAACTTATAGTCGATTCTCTTACAGGTTTTCAGAGGCTGTAATTGGAAGAGATTGCTCATTTTTCTCCAAGAAGCAATTGGTGGATCTGAATAGTTTGTTTTGGGGTTGATCTTGCAACGCTTTACCACCCAGCAACCAGAGCTCCCTACATGTATAATATTTCTAGGGAAAAAGTTAATAGTGTCAAAAACTTTGAATTATTTACTGTTTCACACAGTCTAGGAACTTCAAATGACTTTTAATACATAATCTATTGAATGTGCATTTCACCAACTGAAACCAAATGCTGATGAGAATACATACACTGAAATTCAGGCCAGACTCAAGAAGTGCTCCAACAATATAGGCAGTAATTAAAATGTCCTCATCGTTGTCTCCACCCTGGAACAAAGAAATAATGAGTCATACAAGATGAAAGAGCATAGAATAATATTCTTCTGAAGTGAAACTAAGTATAAAATGAATACTGGAACAAATATTATTACCCATCAAACAACTGGAAAATGGGCAATTTAAAAAGTTAGATCACTAATTGATACATGGTGGTACTATCTAGCAAGAAAAAAAATAAGATCTAATGCCATAAAAAAATACATATTTAAATTAACCTCAACTTCTTAAGCTCAAGGAACTGAAGAACAGATTCAAACCTCGAGTTGCTATAATCAAGGATGCTTTAGGCAGAATATTAAATGATCCAGGAAGTATTAAAAGAAGATGGAAAGAATATACT
>NW_006400092.1:603901-627898 GCF_000299155.1 Elephantulus edwardii | reverse complement strand
TTCATTTATTATGCAAAGGCATTTGACTGTGTGGATCATAACAAACTGTGGCTGACTCTGAGAAGAATGGGAATCCCAGAACACTTGATCGTGCTAATGAGAAACCTATACTTGGACCAAAAGGCAGTCATCAGAACAGAGCAAGGAAACACTACATGGTTCAAAATTGGGAAAGGTGTATGCCAGGGATGTGTCCTATCACCATACCTTTTCAACCTGTATGCAGAGCAGATTATCCGAGAGGCTGGGGTCTCTGAGGAGAAGTGTGGTGTCAGGATGGGTGGAAGATCTATTAACAATCTGCGTTATGCAGATGACACAACCCTGCTTGCTGAAACGGAGGAGGACCTGAAATGCTTGCTGTAGAGGGTCAAGGACTGCAGCCTTCAGTATGGATTGAGTCTCAATTTCAATAAGACAAAGATTCTCACCACTGGACCAATTGGCAGCATCAGAATGGATGCTGGAGAGATTGAGATTGTTAACAACTTTAGTCTGCTTGTCTCCACGGTCAACACTCTTGGTACCAGTAGCTAGGAAATCCAAAATGTATTGCGATGGAAAAGTCTGCTGTTAGGGACCTCTCCAGGGTACTGAAGAGCAATGGTGTCACTGTGGAGACTAAGGTGCGTCTCCTATAGGCTATGGTCTTTGCTAACACTTGCTATGCATCAGAGAGTTGGACAATGACTAAGGAGGATAGAAGAATTGATGCCTTTGAGCTGTGGTGCTGGAGAAGAGTATTGAATGTACCCTGGACTGCCAAGAAAATAAACAGATTCATCCTGAAGAGGGTTAAACCAGGCTGCTCCTTGGAGACAAGGATTCTGAGGCTTCGTCTGACATACTTTGGACATGTTATAAGGAGGGAGAGGTCCTTGGAGAGGGACATCATGCTTGGTAGGGTGGGGGGATGGCGCAGAAGGGGAAGACCCTCTATGAAGTGGATTGATTCAGTGACTGGGGTAATTGGGATGGGTGTGTCAGAGGCAGTGAGATTGGCAAAGGATAGAGCAAGGTTTAGGGCTGTTGTACATAGGGTCGCTATGAGTCTCAATAGACTCGACGGCACATAACAACAACAACATACTTAATGACATATTCAGTCATATTTCTATGGCCTGAAAGAAACATATAATCCAAATTGTTCACATAATTCTATTTGACTTTGGTTTATAAAAGTAAAAAAAGAATTTCTGATAAGATGGAACAGGAAGTTGTGGTGAATATTCCTGCAAAGGGACCAACCTCAGGAGGTTGTAATAGTAAAGTCTAAATGGAAAAGCATGTATAAATCATGTGCTTTCCAAACTGACTATACATAAAAGTTCCCTAAGGAATTTTTTGCCAATTCTGAATGTCACCCACTTGTTAGCAAAGCTCCTTTTATTATGTACATATAGTATTAACATCTTAAAAGCAAAGTACCTTCTAAAAATCAGTTTGTAGTTTTCATCATTTACACTTCTATGCCCTATCAATCTGGTCTACATGACTTTATCTGGTTCTCTATCCCTTTTGTAATGTCTATTGTGCAAGTGTCCTTTCTGTGTCAAGTGAATATCCTTGTGTCTGATAAGATGAAGCTATGAGGCTGCCACTCATATCAAAAGGTCTCTTATCCAAGAAACCAGAAAACCAAATATATGGATGTTCCTCTTCCCCCTTTTTAAATTACATTGATATAAATGGAACTTTAGTAGTGTTGTTATTGTTAGGTACCATCCAGTTGAGTACGACTCATAAACAACTCTGTGAACAATGTGAACCCTGTCCTATCCTGTGTCATTCTTACAATCACCAACATTCTCAAACCCATTGCTGCAGTCACTATGTTGATCTACCTAGTTGAAAGTCTTCTTCTCCACTTTTGCAAGCATGATGTCTCTCTCTAAGGAGAAACCTCTTCTAGAAACATGCCCAAAGTATGTGAGAGGAAGCATCATCATCTTTGCCTTGAAGGAACATTCTAGCTGCACCTTCTATGAGACCTATCGCTGAGTTCTTTAGGCAGTCCATGGATATTTAGCACTCTTCTCCAACACCACATTCAAAGGCATCAATTTTTCTTCTATCATCCTTGTTCATTGTCCAGCTCTCAGATACATAAGCAAGTGAATAAAAAGACCATATCCTGAATCAGGGACACCTTAGTCCTCAAACTGTCATCATTGCTCCTCAATAATTTGAACAGGTTCCTGACTACAGACTTTACCACTGCAATGTATCTCTGGATTTCCTGATGAAGTGTATTGACTGTGGATCCAAGTAAGATGAATTTGTTGACAATTTCAATCTTTTCTCCATCTACCATGATGTTGCCTAGCAGTCTAGAGGCTAGGATTTTTATCTTTTTAATGCTGAGATGCAATCTTTCTGTAAAATGTAACCATCAGAAATTTCAGATTTAGCTGGCCTCATGACTGTCTGATTATCTCTTTTAGCTTTTTCCTTTTCTACAGCATGTTCATCATTGTTAATTGCTGTTGAGTCATAGGTGACTCATAGCAACCCTATAAACGAAAGACCTGAACAATTATATAACTCTCATCATTTCTCCAAGTTCATAAAGTTTCCAGAGGCAAGCTATTTCAGAAGTGGATGTCACTCCTGCTTCGAAGCTTGCTTTAATCAAGGAGCTCTGCCAAACACTGGCCACCATGGGTAGCCATTATCGCATTTAACACATCAGTGTCACAGTGTTCAGCATCACAGCCACCACGAGTTAGTTAGAGTTAGTTCAGTAGAGCAAATGACAGACCAGTGCTATATACCACTTAGAACGTTTGACCAGAAACAACTAAAACCAGACCCAAGAGACACAGGCAAGAAGGCCCAAATTTCTTTTCCAATTGGAGGCCGAATACAATTAACTCACATTCAATGACGAGTAAACATTCTACCCTCATCCTCACCAGAATCAGAAAACCAGAATTGAATACAACTGCTCCAGATGACTTCCAAACCTGGATTCCAGACCCATACTGGTGATGAAATGCTTTTTTAGATGTTGTTGAATGCTGTCGAGTTGAGCACAGCTCATAGTGACCTTATGAACAAAAGGCCTGAAGCCTTCCTATACCTATCATCAGTTTCTCCAAGTTCAAAGAGTTTCCAGAGGCATGTGGTTTAGGAAGTGGATGTCACTCCTGCTTCCAAATCTGTGTTAAAGTGGGAGCTCAAAAAAATACTGTCCACCTTGGGTAGCCATTATAGTATTTATCCCCCAATGGCACAAGGTTCTGCTGAAAACCCATCACAGAAAACCCAGATTATCTCATTGCAGCAAATGGACAGAGGAGTGCTGGGAAATTTTGAGGAATAGCCAGTTGGCCTATTGGTGAGAATGTTTGTTTTCTTTTTTCTTTGTTAATTTTTTAATTATTATTTTGTATGTGTCTGTCTGTGTACTGTAGATCAGATCTGACTGGTACAGGAGGAGATTATCCCTCCTTTCCTGGCAGAGCATCTGGTGGATTCGAACCACGCACCTCTGGGATTGCAGTCCAGTTTCTTGCCACTAGGCCACCAGAGCTCCCCAGAATGTTTGTTTTCTTGATGTTCAGCTTCAATTTATATTAGAGACTGCAAGTCCTTGATCTTCTGTAGCAAGCCCTTCAGGTCCTCCCGGTTTCAGCAAGTAATGTTGTGTCATCTGCACAACACAGGTTGTTGATGAATCTTCCTTCAATCCTAATGCCACAAAACTCATAAAAACCAGCCTCCTAAATAATCTGTTCTGCATGTAGATTAAAAGTTATGGAGACAGGTTACATCGCCGACACACTTCTTTCCTGGTTTTGAGCCATGCGGTGTTTCCTTGCTTTGTTCTGGTATTGGCTATGATGTCCCTAGTGTCACAACTTCTTCTAAACCCAGTTTTCACTTCTGGTAGTTCTCTATCAATGTACTGTTCCAGTCACTTTTGGATAATCTTCATCAGGATTTTGCTTGCATGTCATAATCAACATGCTCGAGTGAACTAATTTTTCTTCAATCTTTCAGTAACTGGTTTCTAGTATTTTCCCCTAAAATAAAGCAAATAACAGCTTCTCTCCTCTTCAGAGAAGAACTCTCTCTGACATACTCTGGTTTTAAGGGATAAATAAGTGCAGATATTGGGACCTGATATACCATACAGGGCCCAAAACATACTTCTATATCAGCAGGCTTTACCACCATTCCTGTGCAGTCCACATTTTCATTTTTTTTTCTTGTTTCTTTTGTCTCTCACAACACAGCACCACACACACACACACTACATTATTAAAAATCAAACTAAATAGGATTGAACAAGCTTAGAAAAACTGAAGCAATAATAATCTAATAAGATGAAAACATCAAGATCTTTTAGAAGAGAACATAAAAAAGTCTGTGATTATCATACAGAAGAACAAGAGTCCTTCTCTACTGAGCTCCTCCCAGTGTGAAAAATATGCTTGGAATAATTTAAAAATATTTCCCCACATCAGATAAAAGTAGAAAAATTTTCACTAAAAGTTGCCATTCACCCATATTTTGAAGTTATTTTATCAGCTGTACATTCCAAAATTCAAGAATAAGATCGGTAATTATGAAGAGGCATACAGGGGACAAGCTTAAGATAATTGAAGGTACATCAGGGCAAGGTACAGGGGAATATTACAGTATGTAGTTTTATGCATCCAAAAGGAAATACAGTGGCTAGGAACATAAAGTATATAGGTGATAGGGTGGAGAAGGACAGCATATCTGCATCTTTTAGTTTATTTGATTTTACACTGCCATTTTACTTTAAAATGATCCCTTTCTTATTTATAAAGAAAGAAAATAAAACGGGAGCATGTCTGGTGGTTTATATAGATATGAATTAACATCCTAAGGAAAGAGAGTGGATACTGCCAAATACACCCTTCACTATAATTTTATTTTTCCCTGAAGGAGAATTGGCCTTAATGATCTTCTGCATACTAGAGGATATTAGAAGAGATCATGTCACTGAAACATTGAATACTAAATGGCTGCTTCAAACTCTCTTGCTATCTAAAGCCAAGAATTAAGCAGCTTCTTATGTTCCCCTTTGTTAGCTCTCTATCAACTGTCAAGTTTCAAATTTCTCTTTTCTCTCAAGGTTCTCTTATCTATTACTAACTTATCTTCTTCAAATACCTAACTACATTAAAGTCTAAAGACAGAGGCAAAGAAATAGACTATTCATGAGGAGTTGTAACTCAGCTATGGTTAATCCTACCTGCTATAGGAATGACACTAGACCATCACAGGCCCATGATTGCAGGAGACTCACAGGGGATAGTCACAAGGAAGCCATTCATATTTTAAATTATAAAAACCAGATACAGAAAAGATAAGCAAACAAGCAAGGGAAGTACAAGCTTGTTGCAATCTTACCTCCCAGGCATTGTTGAAAAGTTTGCCATCACTTTGAAAGCAGCCATTACTTTTCTGTTTGTTGGAAAGCCAGATCAAAGTTTGTTTTTGAACTTGTTCATCAATGTAAATATGTTTCTTCATTCCCCCAAACGTTTTAAATGTAAAAGTTGTAAGCCTGTAATGTAAGTCACTAGAGTAAAACTTGGGTGAGAAAGAAAAAGAAGCTATGCAACAAGTTTTCTCTTTGGGGAATTGGATAAATCCTACTTATTCAAAGCTGACTTTATCCAGTTTTTATTGATATTATTTCTTTCTTTGGGGTCAATAAAATATTCTGAATAGCAAAACGTAAATTAGAACAGGTAACAGTCAACTGTGTACACATGAAGTTTTTCCTATATAACCCATAGATTATTTATATTTGATAACATGATAGTTGTTATGTGCTGTCAAGCTATAGTGACCCTATGAATAATGGCTCTGAACCTTGCACTACCCTGAGGCAACTTCACCATTTCTAACACACATCTGATCCCATTGCCATAGTAACTGTGTCTGTCATTCTATCTCATCCACGCCCTTCCTCTCTTGCGCTGTCCCTCTACCCTTCCCAGCTTGATGTTATTCTCCAAGGACTGCCCTCTACTGACAACATACTTAAAGTGTATGAGATAGAGTTTCACAATAATTGCCTTCAAGAAGCGTTCTAGTGGGGGAGCTTTGGTGGCCTAGTGGCAAGAAGCTGCAACTACAATCCCAGAGGTGCACGGTCCGAATCCACCAGATGCTCTGCTGGGGAAGGAGGGGCAATCTCCTCCTGTATCAGTCAGATCTGATTTGACGGTACATGCACACAAAAAATAAAAAAAATTTAAAAAAAAAAAAAAGCATTCTAGTTTCACTCTCTCCAGTACAGATGTTTATTCTTTTTGGAAATCCATTCCCTTTGCCCAACTCATTTTTTGAGGCTTTGTTTCTATATCCTTATTATGATTGGAAAATTTATTAGGATATTTTTACATTAATGTATATGGGTGAAAACCCCCATCCTCAGCTGTATTCCTTCAACATTCTGACTTGACCACTAGAAAACATTCCCTTATATACTAACCAGATAATGAGAGGAAGTGCAAGCCTTTTGTGAAAATAATTTTTTAAAGCATTAATCTGGGTATAATGAAAACGTTTACGTGCAATCAAAGATTCAGAAAAATCTTTTACAAAAGTCATGTTACTTCAAAATCCCCAGAGAACTTGGTCTTCCTCTCTTCCTGTTAAAATTTCCCTAGGGAACTCCTACCATCATTTAAAATTTTCCTCTCTTACCAAATATTTCCTTCCTGATTCTTCTGCCAAAACACACCATATGATCCATCATAGTTTTTGAAAGCCAACTGTTTTTGATAGCCTAAAATACAATATTGAAGTAAATTACTTTTTAACTCAAGAAAGTCAAAAGGAAAAGAATGGCGTAATGAATTCTTGAGGAATCAGTTACTAGACAGATCATTTACATTTCTAAAACTTAAGTTCTTTTTTTTAAATTTTTTTAATATAATTTTTTATTATTATTATTATTAAATTTTATTAGTTTTAATGAACATTTACAGAGATTTTGGGTTTTCATTCATTCATTGTTGCACTGTAAAACTTAAGTTCTGTATCTACAAATGTGAAAATATTAAGTCAGGCATTATGGGATTTTTTATAATAAATGAGATATACCATGTGCTTTCCTGGTTCAAAAGCTGGTTCTTAATTGGTAAGTACTAATTGCTTAACAACTTTTCCCTTCAGGTTACTTTACTTCATTGTTAACTTTCCTAAAAGAAAGCCCAACAAAATTATTGATAAACTTTGCCCTTAAGATCACATTTTACAAAATGTATATATACTCTTCATTTACATACAAAACAAATACTTTTATTCCAAAGAAACACAATTGCATAGACCAATATGATATTGTTGTGATAGGTGTCATAGAGTCGAGTCTGACTCATGGTGACCCTATGAACGAAAGATCTGGACCATATTCTATCCTGTGCTATCCTCACACATCTTGACACAATGAAAGCCCATGGGAGCAGTCACTGTGTCAATCCACCTGGTTAGGGTTTTCCTCTCCTTTGTTGACCTTCCAACCTTCCCATCATCATGTCCTTCTCCAAGGAATAGCCCCTCAGCAAATGCACAAAGTATATGAGGCGAAGCTCACAAACAAATATAGCAAATAATAATTAACCATCTATAACTAATATTGATATAATGATAAAGAGAGTAGCTTGGAAAAATATTGAGTTATTTTTTTAAAAGAATTTTTCATTTGAAGCATTTCCTTTCTAAATTATAAAGGTAAATATTTGGACAATGACTGTGCAGATGTTGGAAACATTTAAGTAAGAAAGAAAACATAACTAAGACTTAGAATATCTCAGTTAATATCTACTTTTCCTCATAAGATACTCTTCAAATTATAGCTTTATCATATCTTGGTTTTAACAATAACCATTTTGTGGAAGCTACTTATCTCACCATTAGATAAGAAAAAGGTGGCTTTAGATTTAACTTCTTCTGTCAACTGCCCAGTGGATTTCAGATAGTCAAGAACATAGGTGTCAGATGCTAGTAGAGCAATATTCTGCTCTCCACATCCATGGGGCATTTGGAGAAGATTCTCCATGTTTTGTATTGCCAGTCCAAGAATATCCCCTAAAATTGAAAAAGAATAGAAACAAACAAACAAAAAAAATCAGAATTGCTTAAATCATCATCTCAACATTTAGTAACTACAGATAAAGAGACATATTGAAAGTTAAGAAAACAATTTAAATTTAATTCAAAAAAGCTTTAAAGAAGTAAGGGGCTGTACTGCCAAACCAAAGGCAAATGGTTTCCATCCACTAGACGCTCCATGGGGGAAAAATGGACAATCAAGTCCAGTGAGATTTGCAACCTTTATAAATCCACTGAAGGTCAGGTACAAGCCAGTTTCAAGTTGAGAGCACATAGCAACAACAAACAAAAAGATAGTCATAAATGATAAATGGCTTCTGGTATGAAAACATTTCTGAGAAGTTCAGATTCTCATTAGTATGATGAAGGGGTAGGAAGAGTGTTTGATAGTTTAGTTGCTTGCTTTTGGAAAAGCTGAAAAGCTGGCCAGATGAATATTGTAATATATTACTTCCCAAAAGTTGTTAATGTCAATTATAAACATGATGAACTTTGACTTTTGAAAAAAAATCTTTTACTAAGGAAATTCTGAAATCTTTGGCAGGCAAAGTTCTGATTCCTCAAGAGGGTAATGCAATGTTTTAACTTTTTGAGCTATAATGGAATTATGAGTTTCTGAATTCCAGAAATTTCTCCTCTGCCAGAACTAATGTTTTATAACAATACCAGTTTGGAAACAATATTTAAATCCCTCTAGGTTTAGTATAAAGTAAAATAAAGGAGTTGTTATTTGAAGAAACAATTTATAAAAGCCACCTCTACCAAGTTTTCCAATAATTTTGAAACAAAATTTACTCAACTTACCCACAACAGTGAAAAAGGCCCTGGCAGATCCTTCGACTACATTGTTAGGCAAGTCCAAAACTATCTGTCTGGAGGCTTTATCACCTGAAAAGAAAACAGTCAAGTGTCAAAAAATAACATGTCAACTTTCTTTTAAAAACAGTAGCAGCAGATTTAGAAGACAAAAGTGTTAAGATTCAGATTCTATAATTTATTTTTACTTTGTATGTTCCTTATCAGAAGATATTAAATTGAAGTTTAGAGTGAGCTCACAATAGGAATACACTTAAAAATGATAACTCAATGATATATTAGACAATAGCTTCATTTTCAAATAATTTACAATGAAAATTATTAATGTCTCAGTAGTTAACCTAAAGGCTGGATGTTTGAGCCCATCCAGAGGCACCTCAGAAGAAAGTGTTGGTAATCCATTTAAATAAAAAATCAGGACTAGAATCCCCAAAAGAAATGGTGGATTATAGGTGGACTCATAGAAATAAGAACTACAGGGAGGAAAGGGGAACAACATGATAACACTTCAAATCTTGAAACTAGTATTTTTGAACAAAATGTATATGCATGGTGAATGGAAAATCAATTTGCCAAGTAATTCTTTACCCAAATAACAGTATACAAAAATAAATAAACGCTAAAATAAAACCCAAAGAAACCTCCAAACCTAGAGAATACAAATGTACTGTGGTATACATAGGGTCATGATAACTGGAACTCAATTTATCAACAACTGGTCTTTTAAAAACTATTGATAAGACATTAAAATCTACTCACTATAAATGGTGGCTAAGAGACCTCTGGTAGCTTACTAATAAAGAGTTGCCCTGCCAACCCAATGGTACACAGTTCAAATGTACCAATTACTCCATGAGTAATTGATGAGCAATCTCCTTACATGAGATTTACTACCTCTGAAAACCCACTGGAGGATCAGCTAGCTATGGGTCTGTTCTGACTGGATGTTATGTAACAGCAATATAATATAGTAGGCATGAAAGAAAGAAAAAAAAATGTGAAGACTTCTGTTGGAATCAGATTACCATCATGACAATTCTTTTCTTTTTTTTCTTTTTTTTAGTGTGTGTGTATCATGATGGTCATACATAAAGCAGGAGTTTGAGAGACAGTGATTTATCTAAGGGCTGTCTGGCCCTAAGGGTATAATCAATCAATTAATTAATCAATCAAATAAACTAGAACCTTTGTCCTCAAGTCAATTCTGACCCATGGCAATCCCTGGCCTTTTTTATCAGTGCTCAAAAAGTGGCTTCCAAAAGTCAACTTTCTGCCTAGTGTTTAAGTACAAAAATTTTAGGCCATTGGGATCTTAAGAACACAAGAAAATAACACTCATAATTCTGATGTCTCACTACTTAACACTGTAACAAGAGAAATCAAGAATATACAGATAGGGAAAAATGGGCTAAAACAGACCAAAGTTACAGTTGACTTGAAAAAAAAAATCTCATAAATATCCCTTTTTGACTGAAATGACACATGAAATTAGGGCATGGAATAAGTAATCCTCCATAAAGAATAGAGAATAAATCACTAGGTAGATGTTATGTTACTCAAACTAATATGCAAGAAGAGGAAATAAATTTACTCTGCTGTTATATTTTCCTTAGAACTCTTTTGAACATCTCAACAATCCTCTTACCTTTTGTACAGATAAGAAAACTTTGAGTCATTTCTTTTTCAATACCTTCAGGCTGTCAATGAGAAAACAAAGACATACAGTAAATATTGAGAATGCATCATCTTTCCATAAAGGAAAAATCACAGAGCCTCAGTGCATACAGATATGGCTGGTATATATTTGGATCAGGGAGATGTCCAATTCATTGCACCCTTCTGTTTATATTTACATGTCCCTGTTTATTATCAGCACCCATTTAATGAGATGGGACACTTTCTGTTCCACTGATCCTTTGTAGAATCTCGGTGGACAAATAAATATTTTTAAGAGTAAGAATGTTAAAAAAAAGAGTAAGAATGTACAAGATACTAGAGGAGAATATTCCTTTGATAATCATTAATATTTTTAATAACAATGAAGATTACACAAGAATCATTATATTAGATTTGAGAATCAGTTTAAGCAAGAAGAGGGGAAGGGAGAGAAGTCTGGGCACAGGAAATATCAAAATCCAGGTTCAAATGAAAATTTATCAATATTTGCTACAAGTATTAATTCTATTATCTTATTAATTTAACAAAAATGAAATCAGCTGCTTTTTCAATGAATTTTATATTACTTGCCCTTCAGGAAGGGGTAGGATAAAATAATAGAAATTAGAATTACAGAAGGAAGTGGGGAAAGTGTGATTTTTTTTACATAAGGTTTGTACGTTTGACTACATAAGGTATTGTAACTTAATTGTAACTTTATTGTCATCAAATAAAATGTGTATGAGTGATCAAATGAAAAACAAATGCTTTCTAATCTTACACTGAAATCAGTTTTTAAAAAGTCACAAAATGTCTTGAATCAAAAGTATGACATATTATTCTCAATAAGAAGTGCTTTAATATTTGACCTGTTATATATGCTTCCTTACCAAGAAGAGCTTGATATTTCTGCACATACATACCTCTACCAGTAAACTCTTCACGACGGTATCTTTCCATCTTACATTGTGTTGCTCAGGTGCTTGATTAGCGCAACCGCTACTTTGTTTGGATTCACCAACTACAGTAATGTTCACTTCACCTGAAAAAGTCCCCAAATAAAAGTGAAATAGACCTTTGTCCTGTCTATAACGGGAAATGATTAGAATTTGTGAGCTACTTCTTAAATTTGTTGAGCTGTATAGGATAAGTGCAAAAGAGGAAGACCCGGGATGAGGTGGATTGACGTAGTAACTACGGTGATGGGATAAGTGTGTCAGAGATGGTGAGACTGTCTCAGGATAGGACAAGGGCCAGAGCTATTGTGCATAGGGTCTTTACAAGTCGTTGTCGATTTGACGGCACATAACAACAACATAAGGTAAGGAGGGACCTCTGGAGGCTTAGGGTAAGGAAGGGTGAAAACAAGTTTCTCCTTGGAGGCAAGGGTTTTGAAGCTTCATCTTGTATACTTTGGGCAAGTGACCAGGAGGGACCAGTCCTCGGAGAAGGACATGTTTGGAAGGGTGGAAGGATAGCATAGGAGAGAAAGATCCCGGATAAGATAGATTGACACACTACTTGGGGCAATGGAATTAGTTTGTGATGGAGTCAGTGAGACTGGCTCAGAATAGAGCAGAGTGAGAGGGAGGGGCTTAAACATAGGGTCACACAATTTGATGGGTGCAGGGAGAGGTAGGTAAAGGAAAGGTAAAAGGTCCAGAGTGAAATATAATGTATATGAACTTTATGAACTTTGTATGTAAACCAGTATAAAATTAAAAAAAAAAAAGATCAGAGCAGGGTTCACAGCTATTGTACATAGGGTCTCTATGAGTCACAGGCAACTCGATGGCATATAACAAGAACAATCCAAAGGGACATGGTTGAATCTATCAGCTGCTTTTCAGTAGAAAGACGGGCAGTCTCCTCTGAAGCAAATTACAGTGTCTGAAAATCCACAGGAGAGTCAATTTTGTTGTTGTGTTCCTGCTGTTATATATTATTGAGTCGGATCCAAATAGCATATAACATAAACAACAAATTCTATCATATTGAGGCTTGGACCAAAACAAGTTATTCTGTCTCCTATAAAGAGATAGTTTTGGTATGTCTCATTATGCCAGTTTCAAGATTGTTGTTGTTGATTGCCTTCCAGCTGAACACGACTCATAGTGACCCTATGAAGAAAAGGCCTGAAGGCTTTCTATAACTATCGACATTTATCAAAGTTCATAGTTTCCAGAGGCATGTTATTTAGGAAGTAGGTACCACTCCTGCTTACATATATTAAGTGATTAATTTATTTAATTCGAAGAAATATTAAATAAAAAATTATTTTCTGCAAAGGCATCTAATGCAATGTCTTAATGTAGCATGCGACAACATGAGTACATGCCATCATATGACTAGAAGCCTAACTTTGTTTAAAGTCAACAAACAAAACAGTAAGATATGATACACTGGAAAGGGCACTGACATCAGTGCTAATGAGAAATCAGTTGCTTTATATCCTTATGATATCACAGTTTGTAATTAAGGCTGATCTTAAGTTTCATTTCTTATGACAATTAAGATCCCAAAAGTTAATTCTTTATATTCAACATTACTTACCTTATTAATACATTATTAATGTGTATATTATTTTTAAGTTTTTCTGTTTCTTATCTACTTAATTGCAGAAAACTATTCAAGTTGTGTAGTATCCCCTATGAATTGCTAGTGTAATATTTTTGAAAACCTCATTTGAGAAACTTAAAATCTGAATAGGATGAGTTTTAGCCATATTATGCTGAGTTGTGTTTACAGAAGAATAAGTGGTGTTTTGTTTTGTTGTTGGGTTGTGTTTTTTTGTTTTGTTTTTTATTTCACTTATAGGAGACTCTTGGAATAGGAAAATGTCTAAGAATGAGCATATACTACTGGTCATTAGGATCAGAAGGAAGATGGAAGAGAAATAGTTTTTCAGAAATCATTGAGTATCTTTTTTATGGTGATAGAAAACTTGTCAAGAGCAGCAGTTGGCTCAAGTGTATCAGAGATGGTGAGGATGGCCAGAATAGCAGGATTCAGATCTGTTGTTCATTTGTTCGTAAGGTCTTCATGAGTCATACTCTACTTGGTGGCATCTAATATTGATGATTGTTGTGCAATTGAAGACACTGAATTGTGTTTGTAAAATATGATTAACTGTCAAACATATTATCTATATTTGGAAACCTAAAGGAAGGTCAATATAAGTTAGAACAAACTCAAATAAAAAAACCCAAACAAACCAACCCAAATCACAAAAATTTAGCAGTAAAATAGACTGAAGCCAACCACTACCACTAAAGAACCAAAATAATTAGTACACTCTTTTTTTAATTTTTTACTATAGGAATAAAGTATAATTTTATGATATTTTAGAAAAGAATTGTTGCTTATTAGTATTGTGTGTCTGTGTATTTAGCATCATTTATTTGTCTTAACTTTCCTTTCCTCCAAATTTTTAACTAAGTATTTTCAAATTTATTTTTCTATATTGCATTGAGATAATACTTTTCATGGTGCTTGAGCTCTTTCTAAGTTTTTAATATTATGAAATAGCTGATCATAATGTGGAATGACACTTGTCATTCATGCAATAATAGTTGAATAAAAAAGTAAAAATTGGAGAAATTAAAATGAAAGCTGGACCACAAAGGCATCATTCATGAAAATTTAACCTGACAAACTGATTCTAGGGACCTCCTTCAAGTTGGATTGATACAATGACTGCAGCAATGGGCTCAAGTGTATCAGGCATGATGGAAAAGAAACAGGATTGCTATGAAACATACTTGACTCAATGACATCTATCAAATATGACAGCATGGCATATTGTATTCAATTATACTATGTTTTTATGCCAATTAATGGTGATTTTTGTTGTGTTAGAGAATTAGATTTTAGGTAAGATTCCATTTTTAAATTCAAAGTAAAGAAAAAATAAAGACAAAAATGTAAGGGAGAAAATTCAGTTTGTATAAAAGATGAAAGGAAAAGAAAAAGAAGCAGTAAAAAAGTGAACAGTTACTTAGTGAGAGTTTAGTGTAAACAAGTAGCTCCTTACCCAGTTTTTTAGGTAGAAGAGTCCACACATATGTCTTCCTCTCTCCAGCTTGGATAATCTCACCATTCTTGCTTTGCAGAGTGTTACTCCCTGCCTCATAATCTTCAGATGGTTCTAGTCGAACAGAAATCTGAAAGAACAATCATAGAACTTTGAACAATACATTATTGTTACTCTTTTTTCTTGAGAAAAATATGTTTTATCTCACCTAATTGTGGAGAAAATTGAAAGATACCAAGTAATTATGAAATTTCCAGTCTGAAAAACCAAAATACTTGCTATGGAGTAGGTTGAAGCTCTGGTAGCATAATTCAAGTGTATTTTGCTGTTAAGGAAAATGTCAATCATCTGCGGTGATTTGAATTCAGCAATTCAACCCATTAAGATTTATATCCTTGGATATCCATTGGAAGTTCTCTAGGAGCTAAAACCAACTTGGCAACATGAGAGAGAGAAAAAGATGGAGTTGGTTATAATTCACTAAAGTCTCATGTGTGACAGAGTAGATCTGTGCTCTATAGTTTTCAATGGTGCATTTTCTGAAGCAGATCACCAGGCCTTTTTTTCCTGAAGCACCTCTGGGTTAAATCTTAACAGTAAACAAATCAATAAACTGTAGCACCCAGAGAATTTTCAATGTGAATCAAAGCTGTATGTTAATCATTGATGAAAAAGAAAACAATTGTTTTTGTGTGAGGTATATGGAAACATGTCTTATTTTATTATAGTTGTTGTTGTTGTCATTAGGTGCCATATAGTTGAGTACAACTCACAGTGACCCTATAAACAACAGTATTGAACCCTGCCCTATCCTGAGCCATCCTTATAATTTCTGACATACTTGAACCATTGTAATAGTCATTGTGTCAATTCATGTGTTTGGGGGTCTTCCTATCTTTTGCCAACCCTCTACTTTTCCAAGCATGATATCTTTCTCCAAGGAATAGCCTCTCCTAGAAGGATGCTCAAAATATGTAAGATGAAGCTTTGTCCTCTTTGCCTCCAAGGAACCCTGTGGATGCACTTTCTTCAAGAAATATCTATTTCTTCTTTTGGCAGCCCTGGGGATATTCAGCATTCTTTTCCAAGACCCCAACTCAAAGGTATGAATTCTTTTATCTCCCTTATTCATTGTCCAGCTGCTCTCAGATGCATAGCAAGTGACTGAAAAGATCATAGGCTGAATTAGGCATACTTTAGTACTCAAATGGACACCATTACTCCTCAGTAATTTGGGTCCCTGCCTATAGACAAATGCATTCCTAATGCATTTCCTGATTTCTTGACTCCTGGTACCAAATGTGTTGATTATAACATGAAGTCATTGACAATTTAAATCTTTTTTTCCATCTACCATGATGTTGCTTGTCAGTCCAGTGGTGAGAATTTTTTTATGTTGAAATGTAGTCAGTATTGAAGGCTGTAGTCTCTGATTACCTGCAGTAAGTACTTCAAGTCCTCCTCACTTTCATAAAGTAAGGTTGTATCATCTGCATATTTCAGGTTTTTGTTTTTCCAAACCTGATGTGATATTCTGCTTTATAGAGCCCAGCTTCTCAAATAATTTGTTTAGCATACAAATTGAATAGGTCTGAAGAAAGGATCTAGAACCCCTGAAGAACAACTTTCTTAATTTTAAATCATGTTGTGTTCCTTTGCTCTGTTTATACAATTTCTTGATCTAGGTATAGGTTTTGCATAAGTACATTTAATTGTTCTGGGATTCCCATTCTTCCCAATGTTAGCCATAATTTGTTATGATCCACATAGTCAAATGCTTTAGCATAGTTAATAAAGCACAAATAGACATTCTTCTGCCATACTTTTTTTTTTAGCTAGGATGTATCTGACATGAGCAATGATATCCCTGGTGCTGTAGCCTCTTCTCAACCCAATTTGAACTTCTGGAAGTTCTCTGTCAATTTACTATTCTACCTGTTTTTTGGGTGAGCTTCAGAAAAATTTTGTTTCAATGCAGTATTAATAAAATTTTTCAATAATTCCAACTTTCTGTTGAATTTTGTTTCTTGGGAATGGGGACAAATATTAATCTCTTCCAGTCAGTTAGCCAGACAGCTAACTACAGTCCTTCAAATATTGGGGATAAACTATTAAGCACAGCCAGGAGCATCTGCTAGCTGAAACATATAGATTGCTATTCCATTGATCATTTGGGCCTTCTTTTTTTTGTTTTGCCAGTGACTTCAGTGCAGTTTGAACTTCTTCCTTCATTATCATTGACTCTTAATCATATAATACTGCATTTGGAAATATACAAGAATATAGCAATATGCAAAGAAATATTATGGGCTATTTTTTTTTGTCATTACCCAGACATTTGTATTAACTTCACTTTACAGATGAAGTAATGGGGGCATAAAGGCATCATTCAATCTGCTGAAGGTCACAAAAGCAAAACCAGTCTTCAAGGTGGGTCTAAGGATATGGAAACCTTTGCTTTAAATTACTTCACCATCCTTGCATCCATTTACAGACACAAGGGCCATTCCCTATACTGACTGACACATTCCTCCTTAAGTTATACTTCACATGTTATAGGCAGAAACACAATTAATTTCAGGTTTGAATGAGAAGATATTTTAAAATTATATTGGAGAGCTAACTTAGTGTATCAGAACAATAACCAGTGCATATAACAGATTTTCAATGTCATATACTGAAGTTCCTCTACTAGTTCAAGGACTAATTTTATACTGTTAGATTTTCTTTCCAGACCAAAGGGAAAACTCACCTCTGCACATATATTCAAGTAGTTGAAGACAGTGACAATCAAATCAGATTGTTCATTTTGAACTAATGAAAAAGGTACAGTAGTTTCAATAAAAAAAGGCTGAAAGACTTCCAGATCTGCTGTTGATGAAATGCCAAAGCCAGCATCACCATTCACACAGAAGCCATTTGTCTCCCATTTGGTTATAGTATCAGGAATGCGGAATGAAATACTCGCTGAACCTGAGGAGCTATAAGGAAAGATTACTGGCAATATTGCTGCACCTCTCTACATCAAAACCTGTATTTCTCCAGAGGAAAGAAGAATAAAGAAAAAATATTAACTGCACATTAAAAATTAATTATAGGCATAGTCCAAAAAACATTCTACATCCCACTTTGGCAAGTAGCAGTTAGAGTCTTAACAACTTGATAGATGTTATTTAAGGTACAACTATTGATCTCTCCCTGCACAAAACAAAAAAACAGGAAAGAAAAGAAACATGGAAAAAATTAGTGCAAAGGACCTTGTGAATCTCAGCTGCCACAACCCTAAGAATTAGATGGCACCACACAACCAATAAATGCTTTAAAAGGGATCACAATAGGAAGTACCGGGTACATTGTGAGAAAAATGTGGAACAAAACTCAAAACCACCAGGCTTACTGACCTGATAGAGACTAAGAGACTAACTGAACCCCTAAAACTTTGCACACCCTTAAAATCTGAAGTGAACCTTCCGCTGTAATTCAATTTTAAGCCAAATAATAAACCGTTGTAAGGGAAACAATAACATCAGATAGGAAAGCGTTCTTTAGAAGAATCTACCATAAGAGATCAAAAGGGAATATTTGCCCAGAAATAAAGCTCAGAAAGTGGCAAGGGGATGAGTGAAAATGATAAACACAAGGTGGAACTGAGTAGAGTGCTGCTACAATATGAAGCTTGTAATCAATGTCACAAACCAGAATGTATATAAATTGTTAAGTGAAAATTCACTTTGTTCTGTAATTATCTACTCAAATCACAATAAAAAGTTAAGAAAAAAGATGTGTGTCTGACTCATGAACCATAATACTTTCAGTTTCTTCATATACACATGAAAGTTAAATAATGAATAAGGAAGACCAAAGAAGAATTGTGATGTTGGTAGAGAATATTGACAGTCTCATTACCTGGTAAAAGAACCATCAAATCTCTCTTGTTATTGTTCTGTGCTATCGAATCACCTGTGACTCATGGTGGCCCTACATACAAGAACTCTGAACCCTGCCTTATCTCAAGCTGTCTCACTGACTCCAACACACCTATTCCCATTAGCCCAGTTACTGTGTCAATACATCTCATCTTGAGTTTTCCTCGCCTGTGTTATTTCTATACCCTTCCAAGCATGATGTACTTCTCTAAGGACTGGTCCATCATGGCCACATACCCAAAAGATGTGAGATGGAGCTTCAAAATCCTTGCCTACAAGGAGAAAGTTGGTTTCACCCTCTCCAAGACAGACCTATTTGTTCTCTTGGTGGTGCATGGTATGTTCAATACTCTTCTCTAGCACCAAAACTCAAAGGCATTGATTCTTCTGTCATCTTTAGTCATTGTTTAGCTCTAGATGCTTAGTTAGTAGTTGTGAAAACTATGGACTTGATGATCAGGCACTCCTTAGCTCCTAGACTGACATCATTACTCTTTAGGACTTTCGAGAAGTCCCTTAAAGTAGACTTCCCCAATGCAACATATATTTTAATTTTCTGACTGCTTGTGCCAAGAATGTGGAGCCAAGCAAGCTGAAATTAACAACCTTAATCTCTTCTCCATCTGTCATGGTGCTACCAATTAGTCCACTGGTGATAAGCTATGTCTACCTGATGCTGAGCTTCTGTACTTCTAGGATAGATGGTCTCACATACTCTGGGATTGCTATCATGAGGGGCAAATCTCTGGAGAGGGCCATCACACTTGGATAAGTGGAGGTTTGGCTTAGAAGAAGAAAACCATCAATGAGATGGATTATCACAGTGTCTACAACAATGAGTTTAACAACAACAGAGATTATTAGAATGGCTTACAATTGAGCAAGGGTTTGTTTTGATATACACAAGGTTGGGTATAAGTCTACATGAACTTAATAATATCTAGCAACAAGTATAAGCAGGACATTAGATAAAAGCCTTGATAGAAAGATGTATATAAAATCTTGATTTTTCTGGACCATTGAGTCAGAACCAACTCATAGCTGACCATCAGCAGATTTTCAGAGGCAATAAATCACAAAGGAGGTGATTGGTCATTTTTCTTCTGTGGAACAACTAGTGGTTTTGAACTATGTACCTCTGAGTTAGCAGCACAATTCTGTGTCACTACTAAACAGAGATAAAACATTTTTTAAAAAAATTAAGATAGTTAGCACCTATTTAAATAAAAGTTATAGATGAGAAATAGCTAATAAAAAGATAGAGAAAAAGTATAAAATCCAAAGTGATATCAGTATATACATAAACAATTGGTATTAAAGAGCAAGGTCACCTAAAATTATTAATTGAGACCCTTATTTAATAGGAAAGAGCTGTTTTTCTAAAGCCAAATCTATTTTTTTGCTTTTAGCATGGATTTTTCTTCAAAACTCTAGCCTGTCATTTCTGTAAATTTTACTGTGTTTTGCTAAAATCAATAGATAAGTAATTAAGAGAAAATAATGACAGAACTTTAACTGCCCTTAACAGAATGATGAGGTCAATATGCATTAATAGAAGCAAAATGTCAAGAAGTAATATCATTTAGGAAGAATAAGTAAAGAGGTAAACTATTGTTTTCAGAAAGAACATGATCTTAACCAAATAAACCACAGAATATAAACCATTTGAGAAGAATATGTCAATAATTTGCTTCTGGACTGAATATAATAATGAATAAACCCCCAAACCTTACTACTATCAAGATGATTTTGACTTATAGTGACCCTGGAATAGCAGAGTAGAACTATCTTACATGGTTTCCAAGGCTATAAATCTATACAGAGCCTTATCTTTCTTCCCCATTGCAGCTGGTAGGTTCAAACTACCAACCTTTTGGCTAGCAACCAAATGCCTTAACCACAGCAACATCAGAATTCTTTGAAATGCTGCCATCGAGTTGATTCTTACTCTTCTCTGATACACTAGAGCTCATTGCTGAAGTCACCCTGTCAATCTATCTCATTGAATCTTCTTCTCTATTGATAACCCTCTATCTTTCCAAGTATGATGTCCTTTTGCAAGGAAGAGAAGCAAATCAAAACAACATTGAGGTCTCATCTAGAGGATATTATGGCAAGTGAAGTAAGTCAGTCATAAAAGAACAAATATTGTTTAAGATGACTATTATAAAAAGCTAAGTAAAAGGTTGTTGTTGTTGATAGCAGTCAAGAATGACTCATAGTGACCCTAAGAACAAAAGAATTGAAGTCTTTCTGTCTCTATCTTGTTTCTCAAAGTTCATAGAGTTTACAAAGACATTTTATTTAGGAAGTGGATCCTACTTCTGAAAGGTTTAAACAAATATAAAAATCAGTAAATAGCTGCACTGCAATCCCAGAAGTGAGAAGTTAGAATGCACTAGATGCTGTTCTAGAGAAGGAGGGATAATATCCTCCTGTACCAATCAGATCTGATTTTGATGGTATACACACACACACACCCAATAAATAGATAATAGGTACATATTAAGTTGAATGAAAGAGAAGGCATTATCCAGTAATGTGATAATCAGCACAGTATATCACTAAAGAAATGGAAGACACAGCATGGTAAAGGATTCATAGAAATCAGAATTATAGGAAGCAGGAGAAGTACAATTCCATTTTGAGTATTAAAAATAATGTAATTTAAAACCATGTATAAATATTCTAATGAAAAATTAATTTGCTTTGTAAGCCTTCACATAAATCAAAATAATACAATTTAAAGAGAAAAATGAGAAAATAACTAAATCCAGCTGGCTCAACACCTCCCTGATTAGGTGGCTGACCCTGACATTTCAAAGGACTAAACTGACCTTCTGTAATGACAATTATTAATCTCCTTCTTTCCCTTTGTTTCTTCAGGTATAAAACCCTTAAACTTCATAAATACAGTTATAAAAACATTAAACTTCAAGAGGACAGTGAAATAGTGTATTTCTAGCATCTTCAACTCTTGTGTTTTCTTATGTGACAAATTTTTGCTTCATTTCTATTCTTCAAGAGAAGAACTCTTTGCCTTGACTTTGAGTTGGCTCTGTGGCTTGTACTCCAACCCTCTATGTATTTTACAGAGATGGTGCCACTTTATTTGTCCAAGACTAAAGGAAATAAAAACAAGAATAAAATAGAAATACACACATAGGGGAAAAAATTAAAGGCTTACTTGGTACTCACGAGATCCCATATCCATGTCTCTGGGAAGTTTCTTCGTACTGTTTCTATTATGGCTTGTTCTACATATACGGAATTATCCACGAAGTTCTTACTAACTAAAAGAAAAGTGGAAAAATATTTAGTGAGGATAATACTATGTGACTCAGTTATACTCATGTGGCCTTTAACGACCCATGCTTAGTATGAATTGATATTAAACAATATAAGCATTTACCAGTGGGCTTCATTGCCATAAATCCTGGACAATATAGATTGACACAGTGAATGTGGCAGTGGAGTAACATGTGTTAGAGAGGACAAGGCTGCCTTAAGATAGGGCAAAGTTCAGAGCCATTTTTCATAGGATTGCTATGATTCTTTGAGTCCTAACAGGTACATAATCACCTAGTTATCAGCATTTCAATGCTCACATCCCTCCAGCTATAAAATAAAAGCAAATAAGAAAAAAAAATATTCAGCCTACATTGTTTCTTCACAGTTAAATTTAGAAAAAACAATGTCTATTTACCTCACCTGACACTCTTGTGTCTATCAAAATGCAGTCTGGCGTCTACCAATTCATTATGCTAGTATTACTTTTCTTTTACCCATCTGTTAGTTTGTTATACTGTAGTGAGTTGTATGGTGATATGATGCTGGAAGGCTACATCTCCAGTATTTAAAATTTCAGCAGGGTCCATCTATGGTAGACAAATTCTAATGGAATTTACAGATTAAGTCTAGAAAAAAGGGCCTAAAATGTACTTCCAAATCATCCAATAAAAACTTTATGGGTATGATCATTAACCAATTTAGTGCTCTGAGATGACCCTCCTAGGTTGAGCATGTAAGCATGTTGACAATTAGAAGAACCATGCAAAACTAGCAGCATTTTCTTCCATTGTATATGTTGTGGGAGAAAAATGAGAAACCTCTTCTCATGTGAATTGTTGCCTCTGAAAATTCAGTAAAGCCTCAGCTATGAGTCAGTTTTGACTAGATGATGCATATCAATAACAATATATATGACTGACATAAGTCAGAGCCAATTTAACAGGAACTAATAACAACAACAATATTAACATTGCTGAAGTTTCCAGTGGTATTCGTATTGTTAATTCTTATAAACATATTCTTTCATTTGCTTGGCTTCTAGGATACATATGATATTACTATTCACTGTTTCTTTTCCAAAACAATCACTTTTGTTGACTTCTATAATATTATATCCTCTAACCTTTTTTTTTTTTTACCCTCTGTTACTTCTTAATTTCCTCATTTTTTACTTGCTCTCAAGTGCTTAGATTTAGGTCTTTTCTTTTACTAAGAAGCTCTTGGTGTCACTGCTAATGGAAAGGTCAGCTGTAGTCTGAATCTACCAGTAACAACCTGAGGAAATGTGGGGAGTTTCCCCATAAAGATTGGCAGCTTCAGAAACTCGATAGAGGGTCATTGTGAGTCTGAATCAATTTAATGGCAGTAGGTCCCACTTTGTTGTCTCTCCATCAATACATGGCTTCAATTAGAATTTATGCTGATGTCTCCTGAATCTGTGCCTTCCATCTAGATCCCTCTCTTGTGCCCCAGACTTGTGAATCCAACACCATGGCGTACATTTATTTTTTAATATTTTACTAACATTCCAAATGTAACTGTTCCAAAAGTAGACTCATAAGATCTCCCTCCTTTCTCCTTTCTGGTATTTCTAATCTCTATAAGTGTTACCAAACAAAAGCCATTCACGTACTCAAGTCAGAAACCAACAATTATCAAAAATCAAAACTTGTCCTTATGAATAAAGTAAAAGCCTTCACTTTCTGTAACTAAGCAATAAACAAATATAGTTTGCAATAATTTGAAAACAGTTCTCAAATCTACCTATATTACAACTTCTACATTGTCCTTTTTCCCCCTAGTAATAACCTAAGCCATTGTTGTCAACTAGTTTACTTATATTTTCAACATTTCATTCTTCCAGTCTTAAAACAGCCCCAGTCTCAGCCCTGTTTTTCTCATAGCAGCCAGAAGTGTCCATTTAAAACACATTATAGATGATATGCTAAAAACTTATCATCTAGCAGGTTTTCAGATGCTATAAATTCCATGGGAGGAGATTGTCCATCTTTCTTCCTTGAAGTAGCTGGTTGTAGGATAAATAGATAATTAAGTAGATAGAGAGATAGATAGAGAGAGGGAGATTAGATAGATAGATGTTGTTGTTGTTGTTATGTGCTATTGAGTCGCCTGCGACTCATAGCTACCCTAAGTACAACAGCCCTAAACTCT
>NW_006400092.1:523325-602986 GCF_000299155.1 Elephantulus edwardii | reverse complement strand
TATAAGTAGATAGATAGATAGATAGATAGATAGATAGATAGATAGATAGATAGATATAGAGAGAGCATATATACACTAGTGCTTTGGTGGCTTCGTGGGTAAGGAGTTGTATTGCCAATCTATGATGTTAAACATTTTTTATTCAAAATGGCTTTCATTGGCATTAACATTGACTTAGAAACATGTATGAATGGGATCATATATATAGGGCTCTTTGTCTATCCACAAGGGGATTGGCTAGTCTAGCCATCCTACTAGTTTTAAATCAAGTGGTTTCAGCAGTGGAAATTGGGGATCTCAACACCAACAAGGCTAGGGAAGCAGCATGCACCTTTTGGTGTCAGAGATATATGCACCAGCCAGATTAAGATCTACAGAAGAAAAACAACAGCTTCAACAAAGAACTAGAGAGCAACCTGAGACAGAGCTGACTTGGAACTGCTGCCACACAGAACTGGAGCCAGAGCCCTTCACCCAAGCTTGCTGGAAGACTGAGAGTAGATACCATAACTGGTAGGACTAAGGAAATTTTATAACACTGACTTTAGCCAAAAGGCTAAAGGTCAAAGGGCCTGCGATCCTGTTTGAAAAACTATCTAGACTGAGGGATTATATCCTTCCATGAACATGAATTATAGCTTGCTAACTCTCCTATTAAGCTCATGCGTATGGTTCTGAAAAGTCTGTATAGACATTACAATAGATTTTGGATCCAGTAAAGCAGTGATATTGATGTTGGAATTAGTAGAATCAGGTGAAAGAACATGGTGGACTATATCTGACTTAATAGAAATTAGTTTTGTAATGTTGATCTGCTTTCTATTAATTGCTTTTTGTGGAATTAGAAGTAAGACTCAGCCATTTCTGTGTTATCCTGACTCTTTTTATATAACCCAAAGGCAGGCAGTTCATTTCCTCAAGCTACTCCATTAAAGAAAGAGGAGCAATCTCCTCCCACATGATTATTATGAAAATAATAATCTCTGAAATGTTGGTGAGTTAACTGTGAGTTGGTTTCAAATTGATGGCAATGAACAACAATAGCTGTTGTTGTTGATTGTCTTTGAGTTGAGCTTGACTCATAGTGACCCTATGAACAAAAGGCCTGAAACCCCTCTACAACTATCAACGTTTATCAAAGTTCATAGAGTTTCTGGAGGCATGTTGTTTAGGAAGTGGATGCCATGCCTGCTTCCAAAGCTGTCATAGAATGCTATTGGTTGAGTCTCCTGAGACGCTTAGTGACCCTATGTACAGCAGGTCTGAACCCTTCCCTGTTCTGAGCCAGTTTTAGTAATTCTGACACACCATCTGTCACTGTATCAATCCATCTCATCCGGGGTCTTCCTCTCTTGCACTGTCCATCCACCCTTTGGAGCATGATATCTTTCTCCAAGGACTAATCTCTCCTGACCACATGCCCAAAGTAAATGAGGCAGAGCTTTAAAATCCTAGCCTACAAAGAGACTTTGTTTCACACTCTCCAAGACAGATCTATTTGTTTTCTAGGCAGTTCATGGTATGTTCCAGAACCACAATTCGAAGGCATTTATCCTTCTGTCATCCTTAGTCATTTCCAACTCTCTGAAGCATTACAAATAATCGTGAAGAACACGACCTAGATTAGGTGTACCTTTGCCTCTAGACATCATTGCTCTTCCACAATCTGGAGAGGTCCATGACAGCAGATTTTCCCAATGCAATTTGTCTTTTGATTTCCTGACTCAGGTAACACCTTTCTCCCAGAAGGGCATTGGCTACCTTAATCTCATCTTTTCCAGAAAGGATATTCTCAGTCTCAAATCTACTTTGACCCTCAGGCTAAACAAACACCACCACAGTATCAGACGTAGAAGAGACTTGTCAGGACTTGGAATTATCACATTGTGTCAGTGATGTAAACAGAGACAGTAAGACATAGAACTTAACAGAATTTTTGTGGCCAGAGTCTTCCCTCAGTATGGCCTCAATCAAAAATCTTTCTCTGAAGTTGGTACATTATATTTGGACTTACATATCCCTAAACAAGAGATGGAAAATGGGATGAGGGTGTAGCGGGGAAAGGGTGCAGACATTTTCAAAGTCTTTCATAATCTGTCTAAAACTAATTATACTCTTGCCCTTGAACCATATACTCTGCCTTTCGCAAATGGTTTTATATTTTTATTCATTTTTCATAGAGCTTCTAATTAGGTTATCACTTCTCTTTTAGGTCTTGGTATAAATACCATTCCCACAGGAAAACATACAGACCCTTGAGAAGTACAGTTTCTTCTCACAGATTCCACATTTCCTCTTTTTCCACTTACTGAACCTGTAACATATTACTGAGGTTACCTAATGCATCTCTGTTACGTTGAAAGCTCCAGGACACCAGGGATTAAGTAAGTCACTGGATTTCTAACACATGTCTCCGTAGATATTTATTAAGTGAAATAATAAGTGAATGACTAAAGAATTAAGACATTTAAGATGAACTTCCTTGGTTTTCAATGTATTTTACTCAGCAACTTTCACTTATTGCCATCAAGTCAATTCTGATCCATAGTGATTTTCCACTAGATTTCCAGGGCTGTGCATTTTAATGGAAAGAGACTGCCTATATTTCTCCCTCAAATCCTTTGGTGGAATTCAATCACCAGGGATGTGAAATCTTTGAGTTAACAGTGCAACATGCTAAGGACACCACCACTAGAACTCTTTTACCAGTAATGTTGTTGTTGTTGTTGTTTGATGCTACCAAGTTGAGTATGACTCATGACAACTCTATAAACAACGTATCTAAACCCTGTCCTATCCTGTGCCATCTTCATCATTTCTGACACACTTGAACCTATTTCTACAGTCACTGTATCAGTCTATCTCATTGAGACTCATCCATTCTTCTATTGTTCCTTTACCTTTCCAAACATGATGCTTCTTTCCAAGGAACAGTCTCTTGCAAGATGCCCAAAGTATATGTGATGAAGTTTTGTCATTTGCCTCTAAGGAACATTTTGACTGAACTTTTCCCAAACATATTTTCATTCTTTTGGCAGCCCAAGGGATGCTCAGTACTCGTCTCTAATGTCACAACTCAAAGGCATCAATACTTCTTCTGTCATCTTTACTCATTGTTCACCTCGCAGATTCAGGTAAGTTATTGAAAAGAAGACCATGGCTTTCATCAGGCCCACCTTAGTCTTCAAACATTATTGTTCCTCAACTATTTGGAGAGTGGTCTCTGATTGCAGAATTTCCTAATGCAAAGATTTCTCTTCATCTTCTGACTGCAGGTACCAAGGATGTTGATTGTGGATCCAAGTAAGATAAAATAGTTGAATATTTAAATCTTTTAGCCACCTCTCATGATGTTACTTAAGGATTGTCTTGATATTGGAATGTAATCCATATTGAAATTTGTTGTCTTTGATCTTCTGCAGCAAGTGTTTCAAATCTTCCTCATTTGCAGCAAGTAAGGTTGTGTTATCTGCAGGTTCTTGGCTCCTTATCTGATCCTGATACCACGTTACTCTTAATAAAGACCAGACTTCTGAATGAGATGTTTAGCATATAGACTGAGAAAGTATGAAGAAACAATACATCCTTGACATACTCCTTCCTTTATTTTAAACCAGGTAGTGTTCCCTTGCTCTGTTAGAACAACAGCTGCATGGTCTAGTTGTAAGTTTTGTATGAGAATAATTAAGTGTTCTGTCATTCTCATTCTTCTCAACATTAGACACAGTTTTTTATAATCTACATAGTCAAATGCCTTTGCATAATCAATAAACATAAATAGACATCCTTCTGGTATTCTGTGCTTTCAGCCAGGATCTATCTGACAATTAGCAATGATATCCTTGGTCCAATAGACTCTTCTAAAACCAGCTCACACTTCTGGTCATTCTCTTGTAATGTTCTATTCTAGTAATTTTTTTATATTTTCAATAATATTTTGTTTGCATGTGACATTAATGATATTGTTTAGTAATTTACACATGGTGCTGGATCAGCAATAATAGAAAGCTTGAATGCTTCCATTAAGCATTTAATATGGTTTAACTAAAGAGTAAAAATGAAAAAAAGTAAATAGCTTCAACTTTTGACTAAGCCTTTAACTAAGTTTGACCTTTAAACTTGTCTATCCTTATACAAAGCTGCGGGGTCTTTGCTTATGTAGAACTCTGATAGCAGCAAGCCAACTTTAATTATAAGGTTAATGACAATGAGAGACCAGAGGGAATTTAAAAATCTAATTGAAGCACTCTCAAATGCATTTAGAATATAGCTTTTGTTCATTTTGCTTCCTTGACAGAATGCCCATTTTGGTAATTGTCCTACTTATTAATCTAAGACTATGGCTCTGTTTTATAATCACAATCTTCCCAATATAAAATAGTGTTTAACATATTGATATAGTGCCAGTTGTCTGTCTAGTTAGACATCACAGTATATCTGCCTTGGAACTGTGTATTAGGGTATATTAAGGGTATATTGTTATGAGTTTTCAAGTTGATTCAAACTCATATCAAAATGAGTATAAAGACCATTATAATAATATAAACTTATTATCTTACATCAGATTCAATTACACAAAAGGTGAGTATTCCTATTTCACTACAGAGGACTGATCCCATATATAGTTTATATTGTATTCTACCAATTAAAGAAAACTTTTCTCTCGTATTTAAAACTAACTCTTGTTTTTCAAAAACAAAATTAATTTGAGCCTGACTTAAGTAGCTTCATTCAACTATAATATAGCTGATTATAGTAAAAAAAACAAGCATAATTTATAAATAAACTCCCACTTTCTATAGCTTTACCCAAATGAACCCAAATTTATTAATCCTTTTCCCTGTTCCCCCAGCCACAGATTACCTACATGCAAATCTAGATGTGTCACTAGGCATACTGTCAAATCCTGCTGCTTCAAGAAATACTGGCCTTGCCTCATAGTAATGAGGCCTTGTCTCTGTTACACATACTTCTGGTTTTCGGTAGTGAAGATTGGTAAGGGCTTTCAGACCCATATCCTTTAAAGAAAGAAACAAACAAACACAAAAAAAATAGTTGCATTTTTCTCTTCACATGAGAACTTAAAAGGTTTATCAGTTATATACAGTTCATAAATGCATACTATTTTCTCTGCTAGCAAGAGTTCTGATATCCTAGATGTTAAGTCACTTCTGTACTTAAATCTTTGCTCAGTGAAAGAAAATCAGAATTGTTAAAATGTATTATGTGCTAGCATTTTGCTGACTATCTACATAAGGCCTCAAATCTAAAGAAAAATAAAAATCTTTATTTACAACAGTAAAGACAGGCATTATCATTACCCTAATTAACATGAAATATACATATATATGCAAACACATTCAATAAATATTGGCTAACTGGAGAGCTGGGAATTGAACAATTGAATAGTCTGATTTCATGCTCTTATAAGCCTTTGCCATGAAACTATAAAGATCTTTTCACAGACAGCTCCACACGTGTGTACAAGTATATCTAGATAATATAGTATTATTATATGTCAGGATTCCTAGCGGCATAGTGTATAATATGTTAAGCTGCAATCAAAAGACTAGTGGACTGAATTCACCAGGTAATTTGTGGGAGAAAAATTATATTCTCCTCCCATAAAGTTTTACAGTAATAGAAATTCAACTGAGAGTCTGACTCAATATAAGTGGATTCTGTGTGATAAGAATATATGGAGCCAGAACTATATTTTCATCTCCTGATTTGACTGTTTCTGCATAAGTGGCCTAGTGGGTAAGAAGTTGCACTGTCTACCCAAAGGCAGTTCAAATCTACCAGGTCCTCTTTGGGAAAATGATGGGCATTCTACCCATGTAATTTACAACCTCAGAAAATCTTCTACAGGGTTGGCAGTTATTAGTTCTAACTTGAAGTCAATGAATGAGCACAAAAAAATGTATCACAATAAATGTGAGATCTTCTTATCATTTTGAATATCTTGTAATTTTAGCTATTTAATTTATTTACATCAGAAATAAATTCAGGGAAAAAGAATCTAATTTATACTATAATTTCTGAGTAAATTATTAGCAGGTTTTAGAACATAAACTTAAGCAAACAATGGAATTGACAAAACAGGCACTGTGTAACACTATTTTCTAGAATCTCAGGGAACTTACCCTAATAATATTAAAGATGTCTCCATCCCCATTATTGCTCACAGGCATATAATACAAACCATGGTAAAACATATTCTTTGGAGGAATGCAAGGGTTGAGCTTTTCATCGTCAAGGTTGAGACTATCATGGAAATAACCATATAGTTCTATATAAGGAAGCAGATTGTACACCTATGGGAAAAGAAATCATATGGTTTCCCAATTATGTTAAACACTTCTTTTATATTAAAACAGTAAATATTCTATCATAACCATATATTCTTATATTCTTGTTCTTTTCTCTATAAGCATAGACATAATATTGAATTAATATGATTTAAACTAATATTTGAGTCATTTCATCCTTCTAAAAGAGGAAGCCTTCCATATTGTTGAATTGAGTCAATGTCACGTTCATAAAGTTTTACAAATTTTGCACAGGGTTTCAGGAAGCTTGAAAAAAAAAAGACAGAAAAAGTAAAAAAAACCTAAAGATTATAATACATGATTATCAAATTGATGAAGTAAATTTCCAAATGGCATAGACCACAGACAATTGTGCTGTGACCCCAGCAATGGCTCTTCTGTGGTTCTTAGAAGCAATAGTTCTTCAGGAGTGGGAGGTGGGGGTGGTTTTCAGCTTTCAGTCATTAAATAATGAGAGAAAGAGAGATGTTTAAAACTAGGTTTGTTATTGAGTATTAATTTTGAATACATATGAGAATACCAGATTTGTCACTATGATCTTGTCTCTGTAACATCTATCTTCAGTAAAGACATTTAAAAGAACAAAACAACTATGAGATATCATCTCAACCCAGTCAGAATAGCAAAATTTAACAGAACAACAAGCAACAAATGCTGGTGAGGTTGTGGAGAAACTGGAACCCTTATTCACTGTTGGTGGGAGTATAAAATGGTGCAACCACTGTGGAAGGCGGTATGGCGCTTTCTCAAAAAGTTACAAATAGAGATACCATTGGACCCAGCAATTCCACTACTGGGAATACACCCCAAAGAGACCATAACTGACTTCCAAGCAGATATATGCACACCCATGTTTATTGTGGTTTTGTTCACAATAGCAAGGAGTTGGAAACAACCGAAGCGCCTATCAACAAACTGGATAGAGAAGCTGTGGTATAGTCACACAATGGAATACTATGCTGCATTGAAAAACAAGGAACTCATGCAATATTTTTCAAATTGGGTGACCCTGGAGGACATTATGCTGAGTGAAGTATCTCAGTCACAAAAGGACAAATACTGCATGGTGCCACTGTTGTAAAACATGACTGACCTCGGGGTTGGGGGAGACTGAGATGGATTGTATAATATATACTGCATTGAAACAGATGAGGGACAAGCCTATTTAAAAGGGATATGTGATTAGGTATTTTTGTCATGACAGGAGTCCAGAGCGAAGGTTGCATAGTGGAGTGGACCTGGAGGGAGAGATTGTAAAACAATGAAAGAATTTTTCTTTTACTTTTCCAAGAGGGTAGTGTACTAGGGAAGAGGGTTGGGAGGGGAGAAAAGTGTAACAATGAATGAATGGAAATCCAAAGTCTCTGTAAATTTTCATTGAAATTAATAACAAATTTTTGAAAAAAGGAAAAAAATAAAGAACTATACCAAAAAATAAAAAAATAACTAAATCTTTAGATCAAATGATTTAAATTTTTTCTTCTTTACTCCTCTGTAACACACATTATTCTAATAATTAGAAAAACATTTTTAATTATTAAGCCTAGGCTTAAATACAATAATACATTTTAATGTTTTTTTCTATATGTTTATATTAATAACAAAGGAAAGTAATCCAATAGTTAATAACTGAAGTAAGTTTTATGTGAAACTTTGGAATTGTTAGCTAGGAATATTTATAGAAATATAAGATCTATTAATAGATAAGAGAAATACGATGTCATGACTGTTAAAGCATTCAAATTTTAACCCAAATATTTGTATTTAGAACTCAATCAGCAGATTTTATACAGATTAAAGCCTTGGAAACCTATTTATCTCTCTCTCTTTGTCCCAACCCTTTCCTCCCTTCCTCTACCTCTCTCTCTCTCTCTCTCTCTCTCTCTCTCTCTCTCTCTGTCTCTTCTTCCTCCCTCCCTCCTGCTCTCTCTCTTTCTCTTTTATTTTCTTCTCATACTTGATATTTCAGTAGTTTTCCAAGGTTGTAAATCAGGGGAGAGGAAACTGTCTTTCTCTTTTGGAGCTGCTGCTAGATTCAAAATCCCTTTTGGCTAGCAACAGAGGAGGCCACCATATCTCCTTACTGAAAACCTTGTGAGGCAGTTTGCTCTGTTCTGCAGAGTCACTAAAAGAGCCTTGGTAGGAAATCTTCACACATTGTTGCTAATTTAAATCCACAAGTTTGTTCAAGAGAAACATGGGGATTTTCCTATTATAAAGATTTACAGACTCAAAAACCTGATGAAGGTTGCTATGAAAAGAAAATTGGCTCAACAGGAATGAGAGTTTTAATTGACTAATCAACAATGGATATAGAAGAAACTCTTCACACAAATTCAGGCATATTCTTTAAGGGGGGAGTATAAACTTTGTGGAGGAACAAAAAAATTCACACGTTTGTAAATTCATAATTTTTAAACATGTCCCATTTAAAACAAAAACAGTTGTAGAAGATTTGTAAGAATCCATCTAAAAATGAGGAAAAGAGATTTGAATGCTTACACTTTCAGCTGACAGCTCTTGTTCTGGTTTCAGTAGAAGCACACTTTTATCCACAGCCCGCAAAGCACAGAATGAATCAGAGGCTGCTTGAAGATGGAGATCAACACTGGAGCCAGGCAGCCCCTGCCCTTTAGAAAACTTAATGTCAACCTGAAGTGCAGGAGGAAAAAGAGTGGAGATAGAAGATACTTGGAAACTAGTAAGCCATTTCTGAATATATTGATGTAAATTTTTGTACATATATTTCTCCTACCAACTCTCCTCTCTAGTCCTTGCAGAAACAGCTTTTTCATAACCCATCTGTCAACTCAGAATTGACACTGCTGCCAAAGGCTACTTTGTTTGGTGATTCTTTCATTCCCTAACAGTTTACCTATACCAGCATTGATTGAGAGCTTACTATTTAAATGTTTATATTTTAATTATATTAGATAGAGACAATAGAAAACAAATTGTTCACCTGTCTCATTAATGATTAGGTCAGAAATAGAAGTATCACCTTGTTTTTAAAACACTTTTCCACCTGGAATTTGACACTGTCAGCCACAATTTCCCCACTGGGGTGAAGGGTGTAGACAAACATGATGGCCACAGGAGCCAGATCAGCACTGACTTCAATATGGAAAGAGAAGTTTCCATTCCAGGCTGTGTAAACAAAAAGTCATCAGTGATAGGATGTCAAAAATTTTCTGTGCACTGGGCATCTTTAGATAAGGGAAAATGAATTGTGGATCAAAAATAGGACATTGGGCAGTGTTTTAAAAGCAAATTAATTCTATAATGGGAACTATTTATACACATCAGGGAGCTTTGGTGATACTATGGTAAGGAATTATGCTGCCAACACAAAGGCACACAGTTCAAATCCTCCGGCTGCTCCATGGGAGAAATATGACCAACCAATCTCCTTTGGTAAGATTTACTGCCTCAGAAAACTCACTAGAGGATGAGCTATGGGTCAATTGTGACTCAAGGATAGACAGCAACATATATACAAATCGGGGAAGCTTTAATGGTATAGACCATAGGGAGTAGTTTTGCTACCCAAAACATGGTCCTTCTTATAGTTTCAGTCCACCAATGGCTTCTTGAGAGAAAGATACCCAACTTCCTCCCATGTGATTCATAGCCTCCCAAAATCCCGAGGAAGGGTCAATTATGAGTTAGTGCCAACTGGACAGCAATAAGCTTGAATTTTTTGTACAAATAAGGAAGATAGTATAACATTTAAACAATCACAATATTTATTTGTATTTGAGACATTGGTATTCTATACAGAACTTAATGACTTGGAAGAGGTGTACATCCCCTTAATGATTAGGAAGAGGTGTACATCCCCTTCATCAAAATATATAGTAATGTATCTGAGGCCCTGCTAACTACTGTCTTTCGTCCTCACAAGTCAAAATGGTAACTGATCTTTTGATGAATGTCTTGACTCTGTCACTTTATTATTCCCATAAAGAGAAAAAGTATGAAAAGAAAAGATATGAATGTACTGTACACACCATCATTTCTGATTTCTTTTTGTCCATTGTGAAGGATAGTTCCTTTTACCATGACCTGAGAAGAACAAAAAGAATATGTGATATTACTTCTAATGATAATTTTACTAAAATATGACTTATAATACTTACCCAGGAAGCAAGTCTTACTATTTCCAATTACAAATTAGAGCTGAAGAAGCTAAAACTCAGAGTTTGAACAATTTTCCCAAGATCAACTAGCTTGCAAGATGCTTGAGATAGGAAAGAACTATTATTTTCAAATCTGTGTCTAGTCATAGTTTTTGTCTATATATATGTCTCTAACATATATTTTGTTTATGCATACATATATATAAGGAGCAGCCTAGAAGCAAGAGGCCGTGTTGCAATTCCCAAAGACATGTGGTTTGAAGCCACCAGTTGCTCCACAGGAAAGTCTCCTCTCATGTAATTAACTGCCTTTGAAAACCTGCTGAAGGGTTGGCTATGTGTGATTCCGACTTGATTTTACCCAACAACAGAAACTGGTGACTTAGTGATAAGGAGTAGTGAGTGGTAAGGAGTTGTGCTGTCAAGTCAAAGGCACACACTTTTAATCTATCACTTCTTCCATGGGAAAAAGATGAACAATCTCCTCCCATGCAATTTACTGCGTCTGAAAACCTGCTGAAGGGTCAGCTATGAGTTGGTTCTAACTTGAAAATATACAACAACAACAACTTATTTGTAAATCAAAATTAGGTCCAAATTCATTCTCTGACATTCGTCTAATATTTTACTGCCATGAAGGTCTATAAATACTTGGTATGTGTTGTAAATGAATTCTGGAAAAGATCAGACTTTAATTAGTAAGTTTTCATCTTGGTGAAATGGAAATTGCCTTAGATCTTTACTGTGAATTTGTTTTTAATGGATCTAAGAAACTTCTTTAAGTTTAGAAGGTTGCTTTTCTTCAGATTAACATAGCATCACTGATGTGTCACTATTAACTGAACTGTGATAAACACATACATCCAGATTCCATGAAGTCACCTACAGAAACTCACCAAGTAATAGAAGTTTACATTTGAATGATCTGCATATGCTTCATTGTTTAGGGAATAATGCACAGTAACAATCTTCTGTTGATTACACTTAAGCTGCTTTGGCTCTGGAACAATCTTCAGGAAGCTATTGGTTCGAGAGTAAAAACGTGAGACTAACAAATGAGCATCTCCATAGTCAGGCGTCAACCAGCCAGAACCATAGCAGCTCCTCGGTCGAATATATGAAGCCTGATATAAAAAAAGGAAAGCAAAGGACCATAAAAATCATAAAGACTTTCTGAAAACAGTAATTATTTGTTTAAATAACAAGACAGTATTGTAATTATATATATAGCACAAAGCATTAGGCATTTTAAATATTTTGTATAATTTGGTATCATTAACTATATCCACCATAGTGTACCACCATTACCAGCATTCATTTCCAAAGATTTTCTTCATCACTTTAAACAAAACCCAGTAGCCCTTAAATAATGATTTCTCTTTTCTCCTTTTCCCTAGCCTCTGAAAACCAAGACACTTTTATCTCAATATATTTACCTACATTAGACATTTTATATAAGTGGGAACATGTATTTATCTTTTTATACTTATTTTTACCAACATAATACAATATTTATAATTATTTCAGAATGGAAGTTTTATTTCTTCAAGCAAGGGGAGAAGAATTTTGGAATTTTAGCCTGTGTTTGATGTTTCTTAAAATTAGGACAGTTTCTCTCTATATATCTATATCTATATCATCTATATATCTATATCTATATATATCTATATTTATATCGATAGATAGATACACACACACACACTCCATGACCATAATTAGATAAAAATTTACTAGACCTGTAATGAATTATTTCATTTTATATCCTAATTGAAGTCAGAAAATTGGATTTGAGCATCATTTCTTACAGCAACATTTGAACTGACAAATTAAAGACAAAATCCTGTTTAAGCAGGAGAAAAATGAAGTATCTTCCCTATGTTGTTGTTACTGAGTGCTACTGAGTTGGGATCAACTTATAGCTGATTCTCAAATGGGTTTTCAGAAGCAGTTACTTGGATCGGAGAAGACTGCCCGTCCATCTCTCACGGAGCAGCTGTCAGAGTTGAACCGTGTGCATTTATGATTGCATCACAGGTTCTTACCACTAGGCCACCAGAGCTCCCTATATATGCATAAAATTATCTAAGGGGAAAAAAAATGTCACAAGAGCTACTTAATTTCTCAGAAATGAGTATTAGTTGTTAGAGAACTCCAAATAATTTTAATTGAATGTTAGCTTCTCTTCTCACTCTCTTGACTAAGTAAGCTCATAAAATACTTAATGCACAAGCAACCTCTACAAAATGTTGTAGATTTTAAAACTCAGTTAAAATGCATTCTCATTTGAAGTTATTTCTTAAGACATTCCTCACATTACAAATTCCTAATGCTCAAATCTTCTAGAGGAGTCCCAGTTGTCTTCATCTGCTTTTTGATGACTTACTTTTAGGTTGAATTCTGGATCAAATATGTCTGAAGTGTCAATGGAAAACTGAGCTTCCCCATTCTCATCTGTGGTATAATTTCCTATAAATTTTTCATTAAGCTCCAATTGTAATAACTTGCTCACCATAGGTACA
Organism: Elephantulus edwardii; assembly: GCF_000299155.1. Lineage (NCBI taxonomy): Eukaryota > Metazoa > Chordata > Mammalia > Macroscelidea > Macroscelididae > Elephantulus > Elephantulus edwardii. The sequence goes on along the minus strand of NW_006400092.1, from coordinate 589,996 downwards.
TTGTTGGGACCAGAAAATTTAAGCTACATGAAAAAAAAAAAAAAAAGAAGTATTAAGATTGTTAAAATACAGTGCTTTAACATCCCTACATAGAAAAAACTTTTTTACAAATGTGATCCCTTATTTATAATTTTCTTAAATTCCATATTAATAGCATATGAAAACAGCTACTATTTTATCTATTACTTTCTCTCATCCATAGTCTCCTTCAAAATAATACTTAAAGTGTATTCTTTTTACATAGGATAATAGAGGGGAACAAAAGCATCTAGAAATGTTCAAAGAGCAATCTATGATTCCGGTAAACGAAATGGAAACATATACTTCTTCCATCAAACCTACAGTTCCAAAATAAGAAATTCCTCTTCTATAGAAAGGGTCTCCATTCTCAAAGCTCACACTCCCAAGCAATTGAGTGATAGAAACAGAGGTTTTTTCACTAATCTGCACACCTGTAAGAAATGGTAAAAACTGTCAGAGATGGGGGCAATCATACGGATCAAGTATTTAAAAATCCTCTCAAATAACATTGTCACATTCCAAAGGCCTCAGCAGAATTAAAGCAGAGGTTGGCACACTTTACTGGAAAGTACTTCATAGTTAATATTCTTGGTTTGGGGAGGGGTGGGGTCACACGATCTCTATTGCAACATCTCAATGTTGCTGTCTTATCTATAAAACCAAGTAAACAACTGGGTGTGACTATATTCCTGTGAAAGCTATTAGCATCTGCAGGTGGGAAGTCAGATTTGGAAGTTGCAGTGTGTGGACACTTGGAATTCCTAGCAGCTTTGAAGCTACTAACTGAAAAGCTGGTTTTTAGAACCTATCCAGAGGAAGGCCTAGATATCTACTGACAAATCGACTGTTGAAAAATCTATGGAGCACAGTTCTACTCTGACACATTTGGGGTCACCCTGAATTGGAGTGGATTTAACAGTAGCTCCCGTGGTATTTGGCCTATCAATTGCTGGGCAACAGTTCATCAGCTGATAAACATTAAGTTAAAAAGAGATGCTCCAGTACAGTTAATTTATTAGCTCAGCCTACTACTTCAGAGGGCAATTTCCCTGACTGACCCAAGTACAGAAACAGATATAAGCATGTAATACGTATATGATAAAAATTATTTTAAATATCATTCAAGACTAATCCTCAATTGATTATATTGGCAAATGAACTTCATTAGGCTGTTCTGAGCAGTAATTTGATCTGTCTTTGGTACTTTGTACTGACTCAACAAACTTCAGTAAGCTACTGTGTATCCCCAAATTGCCCATAAAATAATTTACCTGTTCCAATTTCTGTAACAACTGCCTTTATAGAAAATGACATGAAAAATCCAGATTGGTAGAGTTGGAGGACTTTTGTATTTACAAGTTGAGAAGCACACCCACTTTTCAACTGTAAGAGAAAAGTGGAGAAAAAAAAGGAGTCAAGGGTCTTAAAAAATAACAGAAACTTTAACACAGATACGTAATTTCCCCCCTCACTCCTCCCCACTGTCTGCTCAGTGACTACTCTCTTAGGAAGGAAGAGGATGGTGAAAAGGACTAATTTTTTTTTCTTGCCACTATTTAAAACAAGACAAGTGAGTTACATATTTTGAAATTTCATAGTTATTCCTTAGAAATAGCTGGAAACAGTGTGGATGACACTAAAGCAAAGGATTATAATAGAGCTGAATGATTTTAAAGGAGTGAAAAATTAAAATCACCTTGAAAGACTCAAAAGCCACATCAACACTGTAGAAAATTAAGTAAATTGTATGGAATACAAGTCCAAGAATTTCACCTCTCAATGAAAAATGAAGAGAAATGTAACAAGATTTAAAAGTATGGTAGATGAGAATAGTAAAAGACAAATGATCACAATGCCTACATAAAATTTTCATTTCTATGAAGGACGAAGGGACAGATGGAAAGGAAATAAAAGAACTAAACCCACTGCTGCTCAGTTGATTGTGATTCATGGGGGTCCAACATGAGTTTCCAAGGCTGTAAATCCCTATAGGAAGAGATCTTTCTCTCAAGATGAAACAGAAGTACTATTGAAACATATATATATATATTTGACATTTATATATATATTTGAAATTTATATATATATTTGAAATTTATATATATATTTGAAATTTATATATATATTTGAAATTTATATATATATAAAACACTGATATTTCATATAAATTGTGCAGTTTAAATAATAAAACTAAAATCTGTAATCTTTCATTAGTAGCACCAATAATTAGGGAAATACAAATTCAGTTATTTTTTAAAATTGAAAAAATATGATTAATTATGAGCTTAAGATGTTAGTATATATTCATTAATTCTATTCTTAACACTACTATATGAGCCAGGCAGAGTAATTATGCTTATTATATGGGTGAATAAACAGCAGCACATGTAGAAGATGTAACTTGCCCAAACTGATTTAACTAAAAGGTGCTCGAGTTGAGTAGATGTTCTGACTCCAGAGTTTATACTACGTATAATGTAACCAAATTATAACCAAATAATAGAAGTGATGAGAGGAATTTTAATTACTTAAATAATAATTTTCAATAATCCTTAAATCCAAAAGAAAAAATCAGTAATTATCTAAATAGTTGCATAAAGGCAAACATGTCTTGTACCAAAATAAAATCTATGGTGTGAAACTGTTTTTAAAGGAAAACTTAAAATATGTTAGTTATAAGAAGTAGCTAGCACACTAAAAACATCAATTTAAAAACACGGAAATTTGGAGTAGGAATTAATATAAGCGTAAATTATGTAGAAACTCGAAAAGTATTAGAAGTAAAATATAACCCTAAAGTAGAACAAAGACTCATGAAATGATACATCTTTTATGAACATGATTTAGAATAAATAAGGAGAGCAAATGTGCTCAAGATTAGGTGTTAGCACACGTAATTTTCTGTTTTTATTTTGTTATGTTATTTTGTGCCATCAAGTTAGAACTGATTCATACCCGACCCTGTAAAGGCTTTTCAGAAGTTGTAAAATCCTCTAACAGGAGATTGTCACAGAGCAGCTGGTGGATTTTAAAGGCATGCCTTTGTGTTTTTAGGGCAACCCTTATCCACTACGCCATCAGAGCTCCCTGTCTATGAGTTTTGAGTCTTTATTTTAAAACATAATAAATGCAAATGGTTTCGAGAAATCACTATCCATAATAATCATCATAGGGTATAGTCTGTAGAGAGTCATATTGCTAACCCACATAGTTTGAATTCACCAGCAGCTTTGGGGCAGGAAGAGGGACAATTACCTTCTGTTCCATTTATAGCCTCCTAAACACCCACTGGAGCATTAGCAGAGAGTCAGTTCTGACTTGATGGAAATTATATGAGTTAGAATAATCAATATATGCCTACATGCCACCCGCACAGCAGAGAGACAAGTAAAACATTTCTCTAAGGCTAGCTGTTTAGCTTGCTAGTCAGAACTGACTTCTAGCTGACCAACCATCCAGCTGCTTTTCAGAGGCTATAGAAATCAAATAGAAGGAGATCGTCTTTCTTCCTCAGTGTAGCAGGTGAATTTCTAAGGCTAGAAATTCACAAATAGGGATTTTAATATATATAAAAAAAGCACTAACAAGCATAAACTATTTTTTAAAAGATAAATAATAACAATAACCAATCAAACAAATAAACCAAAAAACCCAGGTTCTGATTCATGGGGATTCCATATGTGTTAGACTGGAAATATACTCCACACGGTTTTAAATACCTGATTTTTCCAGGCCTTTCTTATGGGGTACTTCTCTGTGGACTTAAACAGCCCAGATTTCTTCTGATTAATCTCCCAGCATGTTAATAATTTACAACACTCACAGACTCTGATACAGGGCAATATTCTTTAAATAAGACAATTTCAACTGGAAGAGGAAAAACTCTACACTAGAAAGCTGGCAAGTATTAGCAGTTATCAAAGGCCTTACAGGAGAGACTCACATTGATTGGCCAAGCATGAATGAGTTGGCTTGAATTTAAAGACTCAATCATAATAAACAAAACATGATGGATTCAGGTGTTTACAAGAGCAGAATGGTTGAATAATTAAACATCTTCCCACTAAAAACAAAACCCAACCGGTTTTCGTTTTTAGATGAGGTATACTACTAGTCAGGAGGAGGATTTGAGGAATTATAGAGAGAATTCATTTTACAGTGAAATAATACTTTAGAAAAAGATATGCAAAGATTGGGAAAACATCATATTAATCAAACTGAACTTTTCAAAAAAGGTGTGGAAAAACAAAAGATGGCACTTAACAGCAGCAACAATACTGCAGTTTACAAAAGAACAAATCTAATTTGGTAACAAAATATACAACAAAGTCATGCTCAAACTCACTGTTATTATGAGTTGGAATTGATTCACACCTGACCCTCTAGTGAGTTTTCAGAGTCTGTAAATTACAAGGAGAGTGTCTATCTTTCTCTCATAGAGCAGCTGGTGGACTCAAACCACATGCCTTTGGGATGGCAATTCTTACCACTAAGCCACCAGAGTTCTCTAATTAGGTAAAATTACTAGTAAACTTAAAATGCATTTCTAGCCAACTAGAAAAATCCTTTAGATTCCTACATATATATTAAAAATATTGGAAGGAGCTCTGATGGCCTACTGTTAAAATGCTGTGTTGCAACCTAAAGGCACATGGTTTAAAATTCACCATCTGCTCTGCAGGAGAAAGACAGGTGATCTACTACTCTGATCTGCTGCCTCTGAAAACGTTCTGGAGGGTAAGCTATGACGTAGTTACTATTCTACAACACTAAACAACAACAAAGAAATTTCTGGCAGTAATTTTTAAAGTGGAGGATTATCAATGGAGAATATAAAGACCACCCCCAGATTTTGCACAAGATCTGGTCCCCACTTTAAGAATTTGCTAGTGTTGCCTGCAGGGTTTGCCAGGTTCAGTCATGGCTAAGAGAATGTCCCAAAAACACATGAAAATTTTCAAAAAGTTAAAGTGAACAAAAAGAATAGAAAAATTTATCTGACAAAGTCATGCTAGATACATTATTTCCCTCTTCTGTAAAAAGGACAGAATAGATGTGGCATAGCAATCAGATTTGAAGTACATCTGAAGCAGGACTATCCCACCCAAAATTGATGGCATCTCACTCAAATAACTGCCCTGTCTGGCCAGTGTGCCATGCTTCTACGCTCCCCCCAGTGCTCCAATCTCATTTATCAAGTTTCTGGAAACAATTACTATCCTTTCCTGAGTCCCCCGTTGCAGGGCTTAGGTTGAAATTTTTTTAAAATTTATTATTAATTTCAATGAAAATTTACAGAGGCTTTGGATTTCCATTCATTCATTGTTGCACTTTTCTCCCCTCCCAAACCTCTTCCCTAGTACACTAACCTCTTGGAAAAGTAAAAGAAAAATTCTTTCATTGTTTTACAATCCCTCCCTCCAGGTCCACTCCACTATGCAGCCTTTGCTCTGGACTCCTCTCGTGTCAAAAATACCTAATCACATATCCCTTCTAAACAGTTTCCCCCCTCATCTGTATCAATGCAGTATACATTATAGAACCCATCTTTTTTCAGTCTCCCCCAAACTCCGAGGTCAGTCTTGTTTTATAACAGTGGCACCATGCAGTATTTATCCTTTTGTGACTGAGATACTTTACTCAGCATAATGTCCTCCAGGGTCACCCATTTTGAAAAATATTGCATGAGTTCTTTGTTTTTCAATGCAGCATAGTATTCCATTGTGTGAATATACCACAGCTTCTCTATCCATTCACTTGTTGATAGGCACTTAGGTTGTTTCCAACTCCTTGCTATTGTGAACAAAGCCGCAATAAACATGGGTGTGCATATATCTGCTTGGATGTCAGGTATGGTCTCTTTGGGGTGTATTCCCAGTAGTGGAATTGCTGGGTCTCTATTTGCAGAAAGTGCCATACCGCCTTCCACAGTGGTTGCACCAAGGTTGAAATTTTTTCTAATTTAAAAGACACTTAAGAAGTATCCATAAGTCAGGTGTCTAGCTTTCTGGTATTGCTGAGAGGTATTTGGACTTTTAAATACTTTTTTTGACATGGTAATATTCTTAAAGCTAACATTATGTATCATTATCTCTCTCTAGTCTTTCTATACACCTACCTGTATCTTTTCTGTAGCTTAAGAAATCCACTCTAAGTACTCGTTCTCTAACAAATAAAATCTCTCATATGAAGATAGGGACTGGAACAGCACATCAACAGTCTTCTAGATTACTTGGGCTAATATTGTGTTATTGATGTAAAGACTGTTCATTCTACTACTTTGGCATATAAATTAAATAATAATCTTAAAATATAAACTGTGTGGTATATACAAAGTTTATGTTTGAATATCAGAAGAAGAACAGAGTTGTTCATTACTTGAGAGCGGCAGTATAGTAAGTACTAGGATGCTACAGGGATCCCTAGGTTGGGCAATGGATCGATCAGTACTCAGCTACAGGTGAAAGATCATATTAAACCCACCCAGAAACATCTTAGAAAAGATCTGTTTCTGAAAAATAAGCCACTATGGAAGGCAGTATGGCTCTTTCTCAAAAAATTGGATATAGAAATACCATTTGACCCAGCAGTTCCACTACTGGAAATATACCCTAAAGAAAGCAGAACTGTTACCCAAGCAGATATATGCTCACCCATGTTTACTGCTGCTTTGTTCACAATAGCAAAGAGTTGGAAACAACCCAAGTGCCCATCAACAAATGAATGGATAGAAAAACTGTGGTATATTCACACAATGGAATACTATGCTGCATTGAAAAACAAGGAACTCATGCAATATTTTTCAAAATGGGTGACCCTGGAGGACATTATGCTAAGTGAAACATCTCAGTCACAAAAGGACAAATACTGCGTAGTGCCACTGTTGTAAAACAGAACTGATATGGGAGTTGGGGGAAACCTAAGAAAAGAGGGGATAAATAATGTATACTGCATTGAAACAGATTAGGGAGAGAACAGTTTAAAAGGAATATATGATTAGGTATTATTTTCATGACAACAGTCCAGAATAAGAGCTGCATAGTAAATTGGACTGGCAGGGCCAGGATTGTATAACAATGAAAGAATTTTTTTTTCTTTTCAAAGAGAAAAGAGAACTAGGGGGGAGGGGTGGGCAGAAAGTAAAATGTGCAGCAGTCTATGAACGGAAATCCAAAGGCTCTGTAAACTTTGATTAAAATTTCAATTAAAAAAAAGTCACAGCCTTGAAAAACCTATGGAGCAGTTTTACTCTGCATATTTAGAACACCATAAATAAAGACTTCTTGTCAACTAAGATAAGGAAGATAGAGAAAACAAAGAGTGGTTTCCAACAGCAACTGCACATAAAAGTAACAAAAGTAGATGTTGTGAACTGTAAATGCTTGCAAATTAGCTGCTCTCACAATTACTCAATAAGTAAGGTGAACACTGGCTTCCTTGTGCTTATTATTCTTTTTGTCCACACCAGAACTCACAGAGACCCTAAACAATGTCACTTATTTTTCACTAAGCTAAAGATTCTGCTTCTAGCTATGACTGTCATCTGTCTCTTCTTCTAATATAATAGCATCTTCCCACAGAATCAAAGCTTCTTTTCAAATTTTCAGACTCAAGGGCACCTAACAACAAAACTAGTAGCAAAGTACCCACTCAGCAAGCAAGTAAACTTAGAATTACTCCATTACTTACTAATTTGCAGCAAATAGTTTCACATGTTCACTACAGGTGGCTGAATCAGCTCTAAAGCACAATTAAGGCTGTGCTTAACTTACTGATTGGATAATCCTCCTCCTGTAGCATCAGGGATTCCTTTCATTTCAAAATGATTAATGAGTTTCCAAAGCAATTACAAAAAGCCACCTAGTGAGTCTGCTATAAAACGAGGAAGTCAATAAGAGCTTTTGAATTCTAAAAATCTAATGACAATAGTCAGTGGACAAATTATGTGACCTAGAGAGAAGATGTGAGAGAAAGATGAGCAGTCTCTTCCCATGAGATTTACTGCCCCTAAGAACCCACTGGATGGTCAGCTGTGAGTTGGCTGCCATCCCATGGTGCATAACAGAGAGAAAATGACTGATGTGGAACACTGTGCCTTCCCTCAGTCTTCACCCCATTTAACCACAACCTCCATTACTCTAAAAATGAAAGCAATAATACTGTTAATTATCTTTCATTGATAGAATCAAAGAGTAATCATTTAAAACAGGAGAGAAACTTTTCAGAGTAAAGATCATGGCCTATACCTGTGTGACGAACCGCTCACAGATTTCATTGTCTTCCCCACAGTTGGTGGAGGAGTAAAATTTTCTGCACACCTGGATTTGGGCTTTCCCTTGCACAGGTTGGCCAAAGGTATACCTAGCAAGAGAGAGGATGCTTGTGATTACAGATGGACCATACCATAACAATGTTCTATGGCCTCCTTTAAAAAGAAATTCTTTGAAATCCCTAAACCATGTACTGCCATTTCGCATAATTCAGCTGGCAGCTCTCCTATCTTGATACTATTTCCTCATAGAATTTAGATTAAATTGGACATTTGATCTGGTTTTCTTCTTTTTTTAAAAGGAAATTAAAAATAAAGTTTTGCTGTGTAGTGTCCAGTCAGACCAGATCCATAGTCAACCCCTCCAGTGGGATTTCAGAGACAGTCAATCACACAGGAGGAGACCGCCCATCTTTCATCTATACAGCAGCTGGTGAATTTGAACCATGTACATTTGAGTGTGAATTGCAGTTCCTTGCCACTAAGCTACTAGAGTGCCCTCAAAGTAAAGTAGAATCTAAAATAATGTAGTATGTCAGATTTAAAGCATAATAATTAGACAGAACTAAATCTTACCAAAGTATTTTAAAAACTGGTTATGTTGCTTTCTTTTCTGTGACAGAAATACATAAGCATAAAAAAAAACCACTGGAAAATTCAGAATCATGTAGTATTCTGAAGTTAATTTATTTTTAAAAGATTCTTATTTTACCACTCAATACATATAAAAGGTCAGGCCTGTGTTTACCAAAACCATAACATATCAGTAAAGCCAAGCCAAACCAAACTCACTGCTGTTGGGACTGTTTTTGACTCATAGCAATCTTCAATTAGGTTTCTATTAGTCTTTACAGGAGAAGGCTGTCTATCTTTTCCTGTCAGAGTTGCTGATGAATTTGAAACAAAAAGTAGGGTTAAGGTATCAGGGCTTAAATAAATACATTTTTTTTCTAAATTCATACATAATTGTCTTGGTTATCCAGTGTTAATTAAAACAGAAATACCGTAAGTAGATTGTCGTTATTGTTGTTATGTGGCGTGGAATCATTTGCGACTCATAGCGAGCCTATGTACAATAGCCCTAAACCCTGCTCTATCCTGTGCCAATCGCATTGCCTCTGACACAAATGCTTTTGCATAATCAATAAAACACAGATAGACATTCTTCTGGTATTCTCTGCTTTCAGCTAAGATCCATCTAACATCAGCTACAATATCCCTAGTACCATGACCCCTTCTAAACCCAGCCTGGACTTCTGGCAGTTCTCTGTTGATGTACTGTTCCAGTCATTTTTGGATAATCTTCAGTAGAATCTTGCTTGCATGTGAAATCAATGATATTGTTCTGTAGTTTCCACACTCAGTTGGGTCACCCTTCTTTGGGATGGAACAAATATAGATCTCTTCCAGTCAGTTGGCCAAGTGGTTGTTCTCCAGATTTCTTGGCACAACTTGGTGAGCACGTCCAGGGCAGCATCTGTTAGCTGAAATATGTCAATTGGTATACCATCTATTCCAGGGGCCTTATTTTTGGCTATTTCCTTCAAAGCAGCTTAAACTTCTTCCTTCATCACCATAGGTTCTTGCTCAAATGTTATTTCATTAAATTCTTCTGTATCTGCCAATTCCTTTCGATACAATGATTCAGTATATTCCTTCCATAAGTAGATTACCATAAAAAAATTAAATTCTTCCATAATTTTTTGTTGTTGTTGTTTAGCACCTTCAAGTTAACTGTATGGGGGTGGGTGGTGAGAGAGAGAGGTAGACTTTGTGATTCTTTTGTCTTTTGGTGCTAACTGCACTGTTCAATACTTTCCACCTAATATCCTTTAATATTGCATCTTGACGCTTGAATTAGTTTTTTAGTTCTTTCAACTTGAGAAATGCCGAGCCATTTCTTCCTTTTGAATTTTTTTCTAGCTCTTTGCACTTTCTAATATCATACTTTGCTTTGTCTTCTTAAGCTGTCTTTTGAAATCTTTAGACCATCTCTTTTATCATTTCTTCCCTTTGGTTTGGTCTCTGGACATACTACTACAATTTTCAAAGACTAAATCCAAACTAAAGATGTCAGCTCTAAGGAAAAGACTTTTTCTCTCTGTTGACTCTTAGGTAAAATCTTTGCCTCCTTTTAGCATCTGTGGGACTAGTGTTCCACTGAGATTTCCATATATTTTTACATCAATCTGACCCTTGATATAGGACGTTCTTGGTATAGGAACTCCAGGTCCCTGAGAACTTGTACGACCCCTAGCTCTTTTTTCTGGTGCTAGTCAGGGTTCCTCTGCTTTCTGATTGCTTGTTTAATCACTTCTAAAAAATATCAAAGGAAATAACTCAAAATACAATTTAATACTATAGATTATATCATGACTTATTAACATAATTGCTTCTAAAGGACTAGCCAAGTTGATACATATTTTGAGGATAAAATACGGAATTCATTTCACTCTTTGTCCCTCAAAAAATTCATGTAATACATTCCATCATCTCATCCTCAAAGTTTTAAATAAATTATAAGTCCAGCATCTTTCTGGGCCAAACTTTTCCTCATCTGTGAGCCTGTGAAATCTAGAAAAGATAATCAATATCTTCAGTATCTTCTAGTGTAACTTACTGCCTCTGAAAACCCACTGGAAGTTCAGCTATGAATCAGTTTGCACTTCAAGGTACATAATAACAATTCTAATAATAAGATTAGGCTTTACAAATACATAGGGCAATTGTGTCAGATAACAAAATAAAAGAAAATGGCATAATACTGAGTATCAGACCTAGTGGACATTTTAACTTCCGGGATCCATGTCATAATTTTTAAATATGCCATTGTTGTTATGTGCCATCAAGTCAACTGCAACTCATAGCTCTACTATGCTGTCCCTTGACTCTGCCAAACAGAGGTAGTTCTCTGTTGATGTACTGTTCCAAGTTTTTTTTTTATAATATTCAGCATAATTTTGCTTGCATAAGATATTAGTTATATCATTCTATATTTGCCACACTCTGCTGGATCACCTTTTTTTGAAATGGAAACAAATATGGATCTCTCTTCCAGTCAGTTGTTGGCCAGGTAGTTGTTCTCCAGATTTCTTGCCACAACTTGGTGAGCCTTTCCAGGGCTGCACCTGTTTGTTTAAATATGTCAGTTGGTATTCCATCAATTGCTGGGGACTTGCTTTTTACCAATTCCTTCAGAGTAGCTAGAACTTCTTCCTCCATCACCTTTGCTTCTTGAACACAGCTTTTTTCATGAGATACTTTTGTATTGACCAGTTCTTTTTCAGTACAGTGACTCTGTACCTCTTCCATCTTCTTTTGGTGATTCCTGAATCATTTAATATTCTGCCTATAGTATCCTATTGCAACTCAAGGCTTGAATTTGTTCTTTAGTTCATTTAGCTTAAGAAATGCTGAGCTAGTTCAACCCTCTTTATTTTCTTAGTCTAGCTCTTTGCACATTTTATTATAATACTTTGTTTTGTCTTCTGTAGATGTCCTTTGTAATCTTCTATCCAGCTCCTTAACTTGCTGATTTCTTCCCTTTGCTTTGGTTTTTCAGCCTTTGTTGTTGTTGTTGTTATGTGCCATTGAGTCACCTGTGACTCACAGCAGCTGTATGTACAACAGCCCTAAACCCTGCTCTATCCTGTGCCAATCTTATTGTCTCTGACACAACTACCCCCATTACCCCAGTCACTGAATCAATCCCTCACACCAAGGGTCTTCCATTCTCACACTGTCCCTCCACCCTCCTAAGCATGATGACCCTCTCCAAGGACTGATCCCGCCTTGCAACATATCCAAACTATGTCAGATGGAGCTTCAGAATCGCTACGTCCAAGGAGCAGTCTGACTTCACCCTCTCCAGGACAAACTTGCTTGTTCTCCTAGAAGTCCATGGTATATTCAATATGCTTATCCAGCACCACAGCTCAAAGGCATCAATTCTCCTCCTATCATCCCTAGTCATTGTCCAGCTTTCTGATGCATAGCTAGTAATTGCCTGTTTCAGGTGCACTTTAGACTCCAGACTGACATTGTTACTTTGGAGAGGTCTCTGACAGCAGACTTTCACCAATACAATTAGTCATTTAATTTCCTAGCTGGAGGAACTCAGGACATTGAGGCAGGAAGCTGGTCAGTGCTGCCTGTGCTGCTCTCACTGTTATTTGGGGGAAAAACTGCTGCCTGGCTTGATTACATGGGACCCCTTAACTCAGTCAACAGGGAGATCCTGGACACCTCAGAGAAACTGGAGCCTTTATTCATTGCTGGTGGGAGTATAAAATGGTGCAAATGCAACCACTATGGAAAGCAATATGGTGCTTTCTCAAAAAGTTGGAAATAGAAATACCATTTGAACCAGGAATTCCACTACTGGGAATATACCCTAAAGAAACCAGAACTGCCACCCAAGCAGATATATGCACACTCATGTTCATTGTGGCTTTGTTTACAATAGCAAAGAGTTGGAAACAACCCAAGTGCTCATCAAAAAACTAATGGCTAGAGAAGCTGTCGTATATTCACATAATGGAATACTATGCTACATTGAAAAACAAGGAACTTATGAAATATTGCACAAAATGGGTGAGCCTGGAGGACATTATGCTGAGTGAAATATCTCAGTGACAATAGATACTGCATAGTGTCACTGTTGTAAAGTGGGAATGAAATCGGAGTTGGGGGAAAACTTAGTGTGGATAAATAATACATACTGCATTGAAACAGATGAGGGAGAGTACTATTTAAGAGGAATGTGATATTAGGTATTATTGTCATGACAAGAGTCCAGAACACACCCTGCATAGTGGAGTAGACTGGGTGGGGAGATTGTATAACAGTGAAAGAATTTATTTTTCTTTAACTTGTCAAAGAGAAAAGTGAACTGGGGGACAGGGAGGGATGTGGAGGAATGGGCAGGGAGGAACGTGTGCAACAATAAATGAATGTAAAATAAAATAAATAATTTTTTTTTAAATGAAAAAAAAATCTTGGCTGCTGGTACCAAGAGTATTGATAGTAGAGCCAAGTAAACTGAAGTTGTTTATAATCTCAATCTCTTCACCATTAATCACTGTGCTGACAATCAAGAATATCCTTCAGGAAGAATGCAAAAAAGTCATTGTAAAGATAGAGGAGAAAGAAAAGACCAAGATGGAAGTTAAAAAAAAAAAAAACAAACACCACAAAAAAACTCCCTCTGAGTATTATACTAGAGCACCAAGAAGACAAAAAAAGGAACGAAATCAAGATGTTAAGGAGTTGAACAGAAAATTCCAAAGGGCAGTTTGGGAAGACAAAGAAAAGTATTACAATGAAATATGCAAGGAGCTGAAGTTAGAAAATCAAAAGGGCCCAATTCACTCAGCATTTCTTAAGCTCAAGGAAGTGAAGAACAAATTCAAACCTCAAGTTTCAATACTTATGGATGCTTTGGGCAGAATATTAAATGATCCAGAAAGCATTAAAAGAAGATGGATAGTATACAGAGTCACTGCACCAAAAGGAATTGGCGGGCACAGAAGAATTTCATGAAACAAACATATGAGAATGAGCCTATGGTGATAAAGGAAGAAGTTTAAGCTGCTCTGAAAGAATTGGCAAAAAACAATGCCCCAGGAACTGATGGCATACTAATTGACATATTTCAACAAACAGATACTGCTCTGGATGTGCTCATCAAGTGTGCCAAGAAATCTGAATGACAACTTGGCATACTGACTGGAAGAGATCTATATTTGTTCCCATTCCAAAGAAAGGTGACACAACAGAGTGTGGAAATTATCAATCAATATCATTAATATCACATACAAGCAAGATTCTGCTGAAAATTATCCAGAACCTACTGGAACAGCACATCAATGGAGAATTTCCTGAAGTGCAAGCTGTGTTTAGAAGAGGCCGTGGTACTAGGGATAGTATAACTAATGTCAGGTGGATATTGGCTGAATTCTCAGTACCAGAGAAATGTTTATCTCTGTTTCATTGACTATGCAAAGACATTTGACTGTAGATCATAATAAATGGTGGCTGACTCTGAAAAGAGTGGGAATCCCAGAACACTTGATTGTCCTTATGTGAAACCTATACTTGGGCCAGGAAACAGTCATCAGAACAGAGAAAGGAAATACTACATGGTTCAAAATTGGGCAGGGTGTGCCCCAAGGATGTGTCCTATCTCCACATCTTCTTAATCTATATGCAAAACAGATTATCCAGGAGGATGAGTTCTATGAGGAGAAATGTGGCATCAGGATTAGAGATAGACTCATCAACAATCTGCATTATGCAGATGACACAATCTTGCTTGCTGAAACTGAGAAAGACCTGAAGCGCTTGCTGCAGAAGGTCAAGGATTGCAGCCTTCAATATGGATTGAAGCTCAACATCAAGAAAACAAAGATTCTCACCAATGGGACAATTGATAGCATCTCAGCCATTAAGCAGGTAAATTAGTTAGAGATATTAATTGCAGTAAAAATCCCTGTGTTTGTGTAGAGTTTTTCTAGTAAAGTCAATTTTGGATCTTGATTGTCTTCAAGTCTACATTGGTTATCCCATTATTTTAAACATCCATCATCTATGACTGGAATATACTTATAAAAGACAGTTGTGTGTGGGCAAAATATTTGAAGAAAATAAATACAAATGGAAGTTGACGGCCTTTTATTTTTAATATTTTCTTTATATTTTTCAAATATTTTACAGTGCTAACTCATTATTTTTCATTGTAGAAGTATGCATTAATACAATGTATAAAAGTATATCAAGCTCCATGATTAATTTCCTTTCTAATGTTTTCTGATTGGAAGCAGGAGTGGCATCCACTTCCCAAATAGCTTGCCTCTGGAAACTCTACAAACCTGGAGAAAGGATGAAAGTTATACAAGTGTCCAGGCCTTTCATTCAAAGGGTCACTACGAGTTGCCTATGACTCAATGGCACTTAACAACAACAACACAATGTTTTCTGAGATTACATTGATCTATAAGACAAGTGTCCTTAATAACTACTTACTTAGCACATGCAGTCACTTGGAACGCATCATCTGAAATAGTTATTGTTTTTGGTGCATTGATTATAACTTCGAAATTGGGCAAAACTGGAAAAAAGGAAAGAAAAATATATTTACTTCAGTTGTCATAATTACCTGTGAGCAAAGTTGAACAAGATTCATGTAGGGAAATATAGCTTCATGCACAATATTTTCCTATGTGTATATCTTTACAGGCCAAGTTCCAATGGTCCAAAATCATCCACAGTACCAGACTGCCCAGCATCTCAATTTTTTTTCCATTATCCATTAGTTTTCCCTCTTTATTTATTTATTATTCTCTTTTCTGTTCTCAAGATTTCACATTTTATTTATTTGCAATCATTCAGGCCCTTTAAGTATTAAGTTGAATTGAAAAAAGAGATATTTAAAAGTTGACTACTGGTCAATTTTATGAGATATTTAAAGTTGAGGTCCAGAGTTGAAAAGCAGGAATGATAAAGTTTAAAAAAAAAAAAATCAAGAAAGTAAGATAGCAGAGAACCAAAGCCAGCATCACCTACTTTTGCCTATGTCCAGCAAAACAGTTAGGTTGTTTTGGTTTATTTTTTTCCATTTCATTGAACTCTTTCTTTTCAGTCCTGTGAATTCTAAATCCTGGCTGGTGGATTGTAACCATGTTCTTTTGGATTGACAGTGCCAATCTTTAACCACTAAGCTACCAGAGCTCCCTTTATTATTGTTGGGCAACTATAAATAGCATAAATAGAGATTAGTTACCATATTCATTAACAGTAAATTGGTGGCTCACTGTCTTTTCTGATTTTTTCTTCACGATAATTGAATAATCTCCCAACATTGGTTCTTTAGTCAACTGGAATGAAAGCTGGGTAATATTTTGAGTAGAAGTCACATTTTGCCACTGAAAAATCCTATTGCCTTTAGGATCCTAGAAAAGAAATATATAAAAAAACAATCAGAGGTGACTTAAGGAGCATTATTTTTTCTCTGTCCTTTATGTGGTTAATGAAAGTAAAAAGGGCCCTAATATTTTACATCAATTATCTCAAATTGGAAAACGTTATAGTTTCTGTATCTTAATTAATATTCCTCAAATTATGCAAATTTTATAATGTATCATTTTTAAGCCTAAAATATAAAGAAAAAATTGTAATAATTTTAACTTCATCTCTCTGAACCAGAGTTGAAAAATGAATGAGTTAAAAACTCAATATGGATGCAGTAGAAGGGCATGATAAAGTCACTTTAAAGTGAGTGGACACACCAAGAGGTGCATCAAGGTATTAATTTTCTAACAAATACTTATAGAGATTGACACTGTATAAATTTCAAGTAGGGAGCTCTGGTGGCTAAGTGGTAAGGAGTTGCACTGCCATACTATTCAGGTTGAAGGCATGCTGTTCAAATCTGTCGGCTGTTCCACAGGAAAAAGATGGGCAGTCTCCTTCTCTGAGATTTATAGACAATAAAAATACACAAAAAAGGGTCAGCTTTGAGTCAGTTCTGACTCAATGGTGCACAACAATGAGAAGCTTCACCTGGTTTATATATAAATTGGTTACACAGGCAAAAGCTGATCAGTAGAAATTCTGTAGTAAGAAAGGGTTGATATCATTCCCTTTTCAATTTATTTCAGCATATTGATTTGTATTACAACTTACATGAGCTCATTCAATACATATATTGCTATAATTTAGCTACAATTAGACACACATCACTATTTAGATAAAAAATTTAAATTATATATTTGGGGAAAACAGAACTCTTACCTGAATTATAATTAAAGGATACTGGAAAGGAGGAGGGAAAAAAATGCTGGTTAATAGAATGCAATAGAATATTCTTTTTTTGCTGAATATAGTACTATAAAGATGATATGGTTTCTTAAGTATTGAAACCTAATCCTCACTTTCCCAGAGGACAGGATTTCTATATCCAAAGATACCAAGAAAACCCAAAAGGTAACCAAGATCTTCTGGGAAGGGGGAAGTGGGTCCCTTGAAATCGATTTTCACTATACTTAATGAAAAAAACCTAAAGATGTATAACTCTATAAATTAAGGTTTTACACTTTAATTTTAGCATTGAGGTACAGCTATATACAATTCCATGTTATGTTAGAATCTATTTTAACACATACAGAAACCTTCCTGAAAACACTCTGAATAGCAATGGATTTGTTTAATTAATTTGTTTAAAATTCATTGAGCCATTAGAAACTGTTGAGTTTACCAAATCTGCAACAGGCTTGAACTTAATATCCAATGTCACGACACGAAATAGAACTGAAAAATAAAGAAGAGAGACAATATTTCTCACTGTCACTTTTCTCTCTCCAACCTGATTATAAATACAAAAAGAAACTGTCTTTCCCAAAAAAAAAAAAAAAAAAAAAAAAAAAAAAAGAGAAACTGTCTTTCAAGCTATCATAGAACAGAGAGAGCTGTCATGACCTCTTCTATAGGGCCCAGCCCATTACTAACTGCAAAGTGACATCTCTCTGGCAGACTGATTCCACCAGCTATTTCACAAAGAGAGAGGCAATCTCCTCCCATGTGATTTACAGTCTCAGAAGCCCCATGGAGGGACAGTTAGAGTCAGTTCCAACTTGATGGCAATGCATTTTTTAGTTTATTTGGGTGGTTTTTTGGGGTTTGTGAGTGTGTGTATCGTGTTCTGTTTTGTTTTTAATCATAGAATACTGCTCTCCCTCTTGTTTTTATTTTAATCCTTTGATCTTTTTGTTTCATTTGTAAAAAACTTTTCTGTGTACCCATTATTTCTCAGCTCATGATACTATGTTTTTCTATAGTTGACGCTAGCTGTGCCTAACATAAAATTATGTCAGAGAGGTTGGTGACAGAGTTAGTCATAAAAAGATAAGTTCACTTATGTATGGTAGGAGAGAGCATAATTTTCCTGGAAAAAAAATGTCTATGTCAGGGAATAGTAACTTAATTTGAGCAGAATACCATGAAAACCATTTCAGATGGAATTTTATCCATATTAGTTATCTTAACACTTTAATAAATTCAAAGAAGAGAATATAAGGCAGAAAGACTGTCACTATAAGAATTCTACTCTCATTTTATTTTTTTCAAAAAAGAAATAACAAAAAATCCAATCCAAACTCATAGCTGATCCTCCGTCCAGTGGATTTTCAGAGGCTATAATATGCTTGTCTTTGAGTTGGCAATGAAACTCCTTAACTACTAGGACGCCAGAGTTCAATTGTTATTGTTGACTGTCATCGAGTCAAGCACAACTCATAGCAACCCTAGGAACAAAAGGCCTGAAGCCTTTCTATAACTATCGACATTTATTAAAGTTCATAGAGTTTCTAGAGGTGTCTTGTTTAGGAATTGGATGTCACTCCTGCTTTCAAATTGAGTACATTAGAAACATATGATTCTAGCACAAGTGTGGATGACTAAGGAATATTCCCTTTTTATAGGTCTCAATACAGTTTTCTCTCTTTATTTTGCTCATAGAGATGTTTCTGAAGCAATTAACAATAATGACTCTGAAGGGCAAGGAGGTTAAGATAGAACACAGTGGGATTTGTAAAAGCACATTCTGTATTACAATATACTTTTTTTTCTTCATAATTTTAATGAGCATTTACAGAGATTTTGGATTTCTGTTCATTCATTGCTGCACTTCTCTCCCCGCCCAGCCCTCCCCCCACCCCCAAGATCGCTCCTCTCTTTCAAAAGTAAAAGAAACACTCCCTCCCTGGGACACAATCTCCCCACACCCCTCCCGCTGCCCCAAGTACATTCCACTATGCAACCTTAATTGTGGACTCTTGTGATAACCATAATACCCTATCTTACATTGCTTTTAAATTATTCACTCCCTCATCTGTTTCAAGGAAACAAAATATTTGATGTCACACCAGGTTAGGTAAAGCTCTTTAAAATCTTGATTAGCAGTGATTCATAGAAGATAAAGGGAAACCTCCAGCCTCACTTTCTTCTTGCAATTGTGTGCAATTTTGGAACTATTCATATATGTATGGTGTGTTCACAAAGGGGTGTCATGCTTACAAAAGGCTTTCAAATGTTACTCCAAGTTTCTTGACCTTTCTCTGCATGCCTATTTAATGAGGTTCCCACCATCTTACCCTGTGTTTTCACTGCATACATAGAAAGCTAACAGGAAGGTTAGAAAAAAGGTGAAGAACAAATCCCTCATAACAGCTTTTCAGTCTCTGACAGCAAAACTTAGAAAGAAAAAGGAATTGAAAAATAAAGGAGCAGAGTCAAAACAGTATGAAGAAAATGAACAGAATTCAATTACATCCCTCAAAGGCCACTTATATAATGATGCAGAGTGAAAACTGTATTAACGATCCCCCATGATCAGATAAACCAAATAGTTGTAGGAGGATTAAGGATGTAATATAACCCTCCTTAATTCTGTGATAGCTCTAATCAAGGGGAGTTTCTCTGGGGTGTGGCCTGTAATATCTTTTATTTCACCAAACATAAAAAGAGAAGAAAGCTCGGAGAGCTAAGACGCAGGGAGATCTCCAGGGAATACCAGGAGTACAACTACTGAAGGAAACAAGGGCTTTCCTCCATAGTTGAGGCCGAGAAAACCTTTCCCTAAGAGCTACTGCCCTGAGTCTGGACTTCAAGCCTTCAAAATTGTAAGAGAATACTTTTCTATTTATTAAAACCATCCATTTGTGGTGTCTCTGATATAGTAATGTTAGATAATCAAGACAGTTGGGCATCCTGCAGATGAGGAAATTAAAGGCCATTGAAATGGAAGCAAGAGGTTTAATTAACTTGCCTGACTGGTAAAGAATGAAGGCAAACAGTATGAGTCCAGATGCAAACCAAAGAGTTTTACTCCACGTCTGTGCTTTTGCAACTTTTATATTATGCAAACCTGTTACAAGAGTTTAGTAATAGTGAAAGTGGCTTACAAAACTTTGAGAAGTATTCACTTGGTGGCCTAATCAGTAAGGATTTGGTTTGCCAGCCGAAAAGCAGAAGGTTCAAATCCACCAGCTACTCTGAGAGAAAAAGATGGGAAATCTCTCATGCAGTTTGTTTTCAGGTACTGTTGAGTCAAGTACAACTCATAGCAATCCATTAGAGTCAGCTATGATATGTTACTGATTTGATGGAAAGGAGAAAGAAAGGATCCTATAATGATAAGGATAAATTTGGGCATGTTGCAAGGAAAGTGGAGGGACAATGCAAGAGAGGAAGTCCCTTGAGGAGATGAATTGATTCCGTGACTGGAGTAATGAGGTATGTGTGTCAGAGACCATAAGTTTGACTCAGAATAGATCAGGGTTCAGAGCTGTTGTACATAGGGTTGCTATGAGTCGCAAGTGAATTGAAGGCACATAACAAGAGCAACAACAATATAAAGTCAAAGAATGTGCTCCTATAATCCACTTTATATTCACTCACCCTTCTCTCCTTGTTTATAGATGGGTTTATCTGTCTGCACAAAGGTAACAGTCTCTTCTGAAGTGATGGCCACAGATCTCCTCTCAAAAATGCTGTGAGTATCTCCCTTAGCCAACAATGTCACAAAAGCCAATTGTTCAGAGGATTTATGAGAGATCTGTTTATGGGGACAGCAAAATGGAAAAATCCTTTTAGATGGTAAGATCATAAATATCTTAATTTGTCTTCTCAAACCCATTATCTCTTAAATAGACAACAATCCCATTATCTCTTAAACAGATAACAGACCCATTATCTCTTAAATGGGCCACAATCACTTGTTACAACTCCTTTATTTAGCATGAGAATACTTCTAATGACTTTATTTTTATGTCCTTTAGTTTTCTATTTACTTTTATCCAAATTCCCTTTCCTCATGAAACATTCCTACTATTTAAAATATGGTGATTATATCTTGCAGCCATTCCCTACTTTGGAAGAATAGCAATATTTTACAGTTTTTGCTGCATATGTAAATTTTACATTTCTTTTTTTTTTTAATTGAGTAAAAGTTTAGAGAAAAATTGGCTTTTCATTCATTCATGTGTATATATGTCCTCCCCACCCCTTTCTCAATTCACTTTGTAATGCGCATCTTGTTCCAGATATACATGTCAAATATATAATGTCTAATCACCCATTCTTTTAACTAATTCTTTCCTTCACCTATTCCAATGAAATATTCCTTATCTATTCATCACCCCAACCCAAGTCCATCCTATTTTTATAGCAGTGGTCTAGTTGTCTTTTGGTAACAGATATATTTCATTCAGCATCATTTCTTTGAAGAAATGCTCAAAATCCCTAGTTATTAGAGAGATGCAAATCAAAACAAGAATGAGATGTCATTTTGCCCCAGCAATAATAGCAAAGCGAAACAGGATAGCAGACAAATACTGGCTAAGGTGTGGAGAGATTTGAACTCTCCTACACTGCTGGTGGGTGTGTAAAATGGTAGACTTTACTTATTTCTTGACCCTTGAGAAATCTCTAATTTTTGCTCAACTTCCCACACTTCAAATATCAAGAATCAATTTCTCTCTAAAAATAAATTTTAGATACTTATTTCACCTTTTTATCTCAAATTGTGAAATGGCAAATTCAGTGCCTTACCTGGAAATTTGCACAAGTATAAAAATTCTTTTCCTCCACAAACTGATCAAAAAGAGTGGTATTGACGCCATCATATTCTAAGATAACACTCAAAGATACAGATTCATTAAGGTTTAAAAGATGGACACAAGTTTTTTCTGTAGAATGTCTCTGTATCACAGAAGAGATCCATAGGATATACTGCCTATGAGAAGAAAATAACCAACATCCTAAACAAGTGTAGGAAAAATGGAGACCAGTCATTTAAATACACAGTTTAGAGCATTGATATATTCTGACATATTCACACATTTCCTAGTTAAGCTTATAAGGAAGTTGGCTATGCAGAGAGCAAAGATGTCAATTCCTTTCATCCACTTGTCTGAATGTTTTAAGATATATTAGCACTTAAGACTCAGAAGTTCAAACGGTGAAATAGAGTAAAATTCTAACAAAGAATACATTAAATGAGATCACTTTCATATAAATGAAGAGAACAATATTCCCTTACGGTTCTGAAGTAACAGCAGTAGTGAAGTGAAGCACAAAAGTGCTCAGAAAGATGATCAGCATCCTTTTAACCCACTGCCCACACAAGGAAGACTTCAAAATTGTTGTCTGTTATTAGCAGTCAGCTATCTTAACTCTCCACTCTCTTTTCTTCCTTCTGTTTTGTCTTTCTCTATATACTCTTGTTTTTATAGTCACTTGCAAGAAGGATCAGTTCCTTTTTTGGAGCAAGTGTTATGGGACCCACCAATCACATTCAGATGACCTCGGCAGGAGGTGTCATTTTATACTTAACTTCCTACTTAAGATCTCTGGACTCTGCTGTGTTTTAGAATCAGCAGCAAAAGTTGGACAGGGAAAAAGGAGAAAAACAAAGAAAGCAGTTGTGTGACATTCAAGATTTTATTTGACCAACCTATTTCGCTTAGTTGATTGCATCACTCAGAAGGACAAAAGGAGTTTCAAAAGCTATTAATACTTATCAATTAGCAGTTGAAAGGAAAATATCTCTCCAAGAACCTGTTTGCATTTTATTTCCCTTCAATATATTTTTTAGGCTTTTGAACACAGCAGCATTCCGGACATAGTCAAAACACAATACAAACAAATATCACAACATAAGATCAGTTTACAAATCATTGAAACTGGTGTTATTTCTTGTAATTTTATAATACAGAATACAATATCAAAACTATCAACACACCTTAGTGGCATTCACTTTACCATGTTCCATATTGTTTTATACACAAAAAATGAGAAAAAGAAACGGTTAACATAAGTATATACTAGATACTTCTTGGCAGAAAAAAAAGGGGCATTTTCATAATTTGGATTGCAAAAAGGCAAACAATGAATCATGCCAAAGAAACCAGCAAGCCCTGTCAGAGTCTTCATTGTATCCCTTGTTCCATTTGTTTTGTTTTGTTCTTTTTCAAAAACATTGTTTTTATTTCAAATTTTGATTTCATTAATGTACAAAGCTCGAGGATTGTTACATTCAAGAACCATTTCTAATACTACAAAGTGGTAATTTTATCTTATTTTCACTTCCTATACTGTCAGAATGGCAATATTGTATGATTTTGCTGAAGGTATAAACTCATCACTCATTTCTTGAGTTCTAGGACAGTCCCTAGTTGGCGTCAGTCTTCTTTTTTTTTTTAATAATGTCTTGATTCAGTAAGTATTAGGTTCCCATCATATCCAAAGCGAAGTACAAAAACCATCACACAAAGTAAGTGCTCCTGTGTTCATTAAGTCTGAACTGATTCTTAACTAAAATTAAGGATTGAGTATCTGACACTGAAAATTGCACAGGAGTAGATTTCCTATTTTTCCCCCATAGAGCTGGGGATATTTTGACCACCAGAGCCCTGTGGCTTTTGAATTATCAGCACAATTGCAAACAGACCATGTCCCCAGCCACTAGGATTCATGAAAAGTACTTGCTTTTTGTGAGTTTGTAATGCAGTAGATTCATGCACAATCATATATAAACAACTCATGAATAAAAGATGAAATAGATTGTTGAGTAAGTATGTAATCCCCAAAAGATCCTGTAACTTTGGTCAAGGGAAGCAGATTGAGTCAGTGATATAAAATCTTCTTGAAAATGTATAGCCAACAAACAGGTAAAATCTATGGAAATATAAATAGTAAATCAGACAATAAAATTTTCTTATCTTTAGCTTAATAATAAAAGTTTGCAAAAATTCATTGTGCTAGACTTATTAGAGCTATGTGTGGCAGCCAACTTGTGGTCTTGTAACAGCAAAGAAGAAAGAATCTCTAATTATATAGACAAACCTCAAGCCAAACTCATGATCATCAAGTCACTTCTGATTCTTGGGAACATTAAACTGGGTTTCTGAGAACTATACAACTAGTCCAAAGACTACGTAAAGGTGTTCTAAGTTACCAACCACTCTGTGGGAGAAAGATGGGCAATCTCTTCCTGTTGAATCTAGTCTCAGAAACCTGACAAGATAACTATGCATCCACAGCCACTCAATGGCTGTTGTATTTCTTCAGCAGAGTGACTGGTGTATTGAAATCACTGACTTCAACCTCAACACATAACACACAACAATGAAAATAGTGAGATACTGTTTCAGACATGGCCTGAAGAAGAGGAAGAAGGTGAGATTGCTACTAATTATGAATGCTACTGCAATTATATAAGACAAAGAACAAAAAGTAAGTAAATACCTGGAGTGATGATTTATGTTTGGGATTTATTAAGCTTGAAGTGACCATAGTACAACAAAGAATTGATAGCCAGTAGACAGACAAAATTAAAAAAAAAAATCAATCTATCACATTGGAAAAAGTCAGAGATATGAATGTAGACTTGGGAATCATTATTTCAGAACTCTGATGGTATAGCACTGCAATCCAAAAGCCAAGCCTCCCTGGCTGGTCCTTTCACCCAGGGACAAAGAAGGACAAATCTCCTCCCATGCAATTTTATAACTCCAGAAACTCAGAGGGCCAACTATGAGTCTGTTCCAACTCTACCACAACGAGTTGAGAATATTTTTACGCATGGTATAAACGATATTTATTATAATGAATATGGATAAAATTTATCCAAGGAAAACATTAACAAAATACAAGAAGATTGTCAAATGTAAGAGAAAGGTGAAAATTTGGCTACTTGGCTATTCTAGCTGCATGATACTTGCTGGGCTAGTGCTATCGTGGTTCATTTGTTTTATAACACTTTGTAGAATCTGAGATATTGACTTAAAAGTGTTGTTTTATCATTATTTATGTCATATATTTTTCTAAACAGAAAATATTTTGTGCCTCTTCCCAGTTATGTGGTTAGTGAAAATCTATTTCTGGAGTAAAATCCAATAGAGTTCTTGAGAACATCTTGAAATTCTATTTTACCTTTATGAAAAATTCAAAGAAACACAACAAATACAAGTATTGTTTACAGCCAGTAATGTATAAGCAAGTAATTTAAACTCCCTTTCAAAACTACACACACAGAGACAAACCAAAAAAGTAAAATAGAAAAGTTCCTGTTGTTACAAAACTTTGAAAGGAAAATAACCTTTTCCTCTTGAAAGGACAAACTGCTTGGCATGCCACATTGCCCTTTCTATTCACAGATGTTATCTCCCTAACACTGTTAGACTGTAAGAGTTGCCAAGAAGTTTCTAATCATAATAACCCACCTGTGGATGAATGGTTAAAATGAGATGGTGAGAAATAAGTGAATAACAAAGGGTCAAGTGAGTACTTCTGAAGTGACTGTGTTTGCATAATCAGTTTTTTTACCTCTAAGGAACAAGCTCAATAGTGTAAAATATGACTTGACTCAAGGTTACTTTGGGTCAGATTTTCTCTCTTCACTCTTTTAAGGGCTAAGAAAATCACAAATAATATCACTCCACCCAGGCAAATAGACAAACAGATAACTCCGAACAGAACCTTACCTATGTCTATCACCAATGCAGTAACTCAGAAATTTTTCGTTGTATAATCCTCACTCTCACTCTCCTTGCCTAGAATCATAACTGACTCATAGTTGACCCTCCAGCACCAGGTTTTTTTTGTTGTTGTTGTTATGTGCTGTCGAGTTGCTTGCGACTCATAGCGACCCTATGTACAGAAGCCCTAAACTCTGCTCTGTCCTGTGCCAATCGCACTGTCTCTGACACTCCCATCCCAATTATCCCAGTCACTGAATCAATCCACCTCATAGAGGGCCTTCCCCTCCTGTGCTGTCCCTCCACCCTCCCAAGCATGATGTCCTTTTCCAAGGACCAGTCTCTCCTCACAACATGTCCAAAGTATGTTAGAAGGAGCCTCAGAATCCTTGCTTCCAAGGAGCCACCCGGTTTAACCCTTTCCAGGACAAATCTGTTTGTTTTCCTAGCAGTCCATGGTGTTCTCAATACTCTTCTCCAGCACCACAGCTCAAAGGCATCAATTCTCCTTCTATCCTCCTTGGTCATTGTCCAACTCTCTGATGCATAACAAGTGATTGCCAAGACCATGGCCTGTATCAGATGCACCTTAGTCTCCAGAGAGACACCATTACTCTTCAGTACTTTGGAGAGGTCCCTAACAGCAGACTTTCCCATGGCACTGCGTCTTTTAATTTCCTGGCTGCTGGTGCCAAGACTGTTGACTGTGGAGCCAAGCAAACTAAAGCTGTGTACAATCTCAATCTCTTCACCATTCATCCTGATGCTGCCAATTGGTCCAGTGGTAAGAATCTTTGTCTTCTTGACATTGAGCCTCAATCCATATTGTAGGCTGCAGTCCTTGACCCTCTGCAGCAGGTGCTTCAGGTCCTCTTCAGTTTCAGCAAGCAGGGTTGTGTCATCTCCATAACGCAGATTGTTGATAAATCATCCATCAGTCTTGACCAGGTTTTTAGAAGCTATAAATTGCATTGGAGGAGATTTGCTCATCTTTGTTCCTCAGAGCAGATGATGAATTACAACACCCATCTTTGGGTTGGCAGCATAGCTCCTTCCCAATAGGGTCAGTAGAGCTCTCTATTCTCTAGTAGAGGAAAGCCTGAAAGCTTGAAGTAGGACTTCTGTGCTGTCCCTCCATCCTCCCAAGCATGATGTATTTCCCCAAGGATTGGTTCCTCCTGGCCACATGCTCAAAGTATGCAGGATGAAGTTTCCAAATCCTAGCCTTCAAGGAGCAGCTTGGTTTCACTTTCTCTGGGACATACTTGTTTGTTCTCTTGGCAGTCCACAGTATGTTTGACATTCTTCACCAGCACCACAACTCAAAGACATAAACCTTTATTCTGTTATCCTTAGTCTTTGCTCTCTGATGCATAGCAAGTAATTGCAAAGACCATGGCCTGGATCAAGCACATCTTAGTCTCTAGATTGACATTGTTGCTCTCAGTACTCTGGAGAACTTCCTGACAACTTATTTTCCCAATCCAATTACTCTTTTAATTTCATAATTGCTGATGCCAAAGAGTGTTGATGGTGAAGCAAACAAGCTGCAATTGTTAACAATCATAATCTCTTTGCCATGTATAATAATGTGCCAATAGTTTTGTAGAACTCTCTTTCCTTACATAAATGCCAAGATGATAAGAACAGTTAAATAAGAACCTCTTGGCAGAACAAGGGTCTCACTGGAAACTCTTTATTCTCCTGTGTATCATTCCCTTTTCTTGATGAGAGAATAAAATAACTGATACCATTATAACTGAATAAATCTGACCGACATCACTGAAGACATCTGGGAAAACGTCAAACCAACCTTCTAGTATTTTAGTCTACCTTACTGTGATTTCAATGCTTCAATGCTTATCTATGATTCTTACCAAATTATTTAATAAAGTTTTGCACCTAAGACTCACTATAATCTCCTAGTATCATTATGATAAGTTATTGCAATTAGTAATAATAAATTTTGTTGCTATGGCTGAGTTATATTTTCAAAATACTATCTTACAGACTCATTTGCCACAGGTAATTTTAGTTTGCCTCTTATTTTGACATTTTGCCTCCAACAGTAAATATCAAGCATATTAAGGTGACTTGTTAGTATGACGTTGTTGGAACAGATAGGATATAATACAATAATTTGGCTTAACTACCATCACACAGACAGTCAATTCATTCATAGTTGATCATGAGACTACCATGGTATAATTACCAGGTTGACAGCCATGCATAGCGCTTGGAAGTTCATCATTTTCCTCTTGTCTTTGGATTCTTGTCAATGCCTATCACACAAATATGATCCTTTTAAAAACCACGAAGTAATTAAGCAAACATAAAAAAAGATAATTTATGTAAAATAAGTTATCACTTATTTAACAAATATTATTGGCTATCTGCTGTGCTACAATCCCAAAAGCATGTGGTTCAAATCCACCACCTGCTCCTTGGGAGAAAGATGGGCAATCTCCTCTGTGTGATCTACTGCTTCTGAAAACCTGCTGGTGGGTCCTCAATGGTCACTTTTGTATTGGCAGCATACAACATTAATACCAGGTATCGAAAGGATAATGGGAATTTAAATAAAGGATAAAGGGAGCTCTGGTGGCCTCTACGGGCAAGAAGCTCTGCTGCAATATCAAAGGCACACAGTTCAAGTCCACCAGTTCTCCATGGGAGAAGGATGAACAATTTCCTCCTGTGTGATTGATTAACTGCCTCTGAAAACCCACTGGATGGTCAGATGTGAGTCAGTTTCAAGTTGGTCGTAAACAACAACAAACAACAATGGAAATTTACAAATTAATGAACAAGGCAAATGTCACTGCCTTCCTCAGACATTTTACAATCTAATGGGATACACATTTTTTAGAAAACTATACAAAAGTCAGCATATATTGTGGTATGTACATTAGGAAGAGGTGTTATTAGGTTATGTGCTCATGACTATTGGTGGGATGGATTGTTTTTCTTATGTACCATTAAGTCTTTTCTAACTCATAGTGACTTTATGTACAATAGAAAAACACTATCTGAATCTATGCCTTCCTCCAATTATTGCCTTTTTGGAGCCCATTGTGATAACTGCTATCCATCCCTTTTCTTGAGGGTGTTCATTCTTTTGCTAACTCTCTACTTTTGGTCTAGCCTCATGAGTAAGAAGTTATGCTACCAACTTAAAGATGTGTGGTTTGAATGCAATACCTGCTCTGAGAGAGAAAGATAGAAAATGTCTTTCCATGTGATTTACAGCACCTGAAGGGGCATTTACGGATTGGTTTAGACTTGATGACAGTGAGTTGAGTTCTACTTTATCAAACATGCTATCCTGTTCCAGGAACTGGTCAAAAAGGACCAATCCCTGGAACAGTATATCATGTGATCAGTCAAAAAGGACCAATCCCTGGAACAGTATATCATGTGATCAGTCAAAAAGGACCAATCCCTGGAACAGTATATCATGTGATCAGTCCCTGGAATAGGATAGCATGTTTGATAAAACAAGTCTGAAGTATATGAGAAAGTCTCCTTATCCTTACGTTTAAGGAATATTTTGGCTGCCTTTCCTAAGTAACACTTTAAATGGTCTTTCACAGCAGATTTTTTTCAATGCAATACAATGTTTCTTCTTTTTTTTACTATTTCTTCCTTGGGAATTGATTATGGATCCAAGTAAAATAAAATCCGTGACAATGTTAATACATTTTGTTTATCATAATGTTGCTTATTGGCATGGTGAGAATTTTTGTTTTCAATATGGTCTTTGTTTTTTGTTAATAAGCTCATCAAGTCCTCTTAGCTATCAGCACCCAAGGTTGCTTCATCTGTATATTGCAGGTATTTAAAGGATTTTTCTTAAATCCTTATGCTATGTTATTCTTCATATAACCTAGTCTACAGGTTATTTGTGCATAATATAGATTGAGTGACTATGGTAAAAACATACAACTCTGATGCACATCCTTCTTTATTTTAAACTATGAAGTATTTCCTTGTTCTATTTTAATAACGGCTCCTTGGTTTATGGACATATTCTACATTAGCACTTCTCTGAAATTCCCATTCTTTCAATGCATTTCATAATTTGTTGTGTTTCACCTTGCCTATGCATAGTCAATAAAACACAAGTAAATGCCTTTCTTGTGGTTTTGCTTTCCATTAAGATCCATCTGTCATATGCACTAATATTCTTTGTTTCTTATTTTCTTTTGAATCCATCTTTAATTTCTGGTAATTAGTTATTAATGTATTGCTCCTACAATTTTAAAATTATGTTCAGCAATATTTAACTTGCATGTGATGTTAATGATAGTACTCAGCAATTTCTGCTTTCTGTTTGATCACCCTTCCTTGCAAAAAACACAAAAATGGATCTATATCAGTTGGTTGGTCCAATACTTGTCTTTCAGTTTTCTTCACTTAGATAAGTAAGTGATTCTACTGTTGTATTAATTTGTTTTGAAATATTTCAGTTAGTGTTCTGTTCATTCCTGGAACCTTCTTTTTCACTAATATCTTCAATATATCTTTGGTTCCCCCATCCCGCACCACTTTTAGGATTATTGGTTCTTGTTCATGATGTACCCTGAAATTGTTAAAATTTGGTAAAATCTTTCTGATACTCAAAAAAACTCATTGCATTTGAGTTAGAAGTAGCTCTTTGCTGACCCTCTGGAGGCTATAATCGCATAGGAAAAAAATTTACCCATCTTTCTTTTGTGGAGTTCAGCAATTGAACGTGGACCTCCAGAGAGATGCTGCTTTTGAGTGAGCAATGCTATTGCCTACTGACTCTGTCATCCCTTCATCTTCCTTTATTGCTTCTTAAATTATTCAATATTTAGGATTTTTCTTCAGTTCTTCTAACTTGAGAAATTTGTAGTTTTTCTCCCTGTTGGTTTCCTAACTCCAGTTTTTTTACGTATATTATTATAATATTGTTTTAATAATGTGTTCTACTCAGATTAATAGCAGACTATTTATAAGAAATCTCAGATCAATGTAGTCCCAAAAGTTAGACCTGCTGAATAAATCCATGATTCCTGACATCAGTAGCTCCTTTTTCTCAGTTTCCTAGCTTCTTTTATGTCCTTTGTTTTCAATGATTTGCTAAAAGGTCTACCAGAGACTTGGACTCATTAGGGGAATGACTGAAGAAAATATTGAGCAATGGGCCAGGATCCTGTATACTGTCATTTATGGCACAGCTGGATGGCAACAATGGATGATACAGGTGCGTGTAGAGACTAGTGAACAGCTGAAAGCTACGGCCCAGGCGAGCGAGCTCCTCCAAAAGAAAAAGATATTTGGAAGAAAACTCTGAATGGGGACTAGCAGACTAAGGTTGAAATGCAGAAAGCAGTCTCACTCTCCTTGTCTCTAAGACCTTATGATTCACATTCAGACATGATTCTTGAAGTATCTACCATCTGTATTTATACAGATTAGAGCACATGGCAAAAACCTGAGAAGACTGTCCAGCTGTGGCCACTGAGTTTTCTTCCAAGTAACTTTATAGATGGGAGCAAAAAATATTCCAAAATGTAGGATGAGTCCTCCAAAATTCAAATAGACTAATACAGTGTTGAGCTTCCTGTTTAGACTTGGGAGTAGGTAGTGACATCAGCTTGTTCTTAATTGCCTGTGCAATGTCACGAGTGGTTCTACTCAGGTTATTCCCAAGAATTTTACTGTTTGGGCATGGCCTTGGATCCTTGCTGGATTTATCAATCAATCTCTGTTGATCAAGTAGGCAACCACTGTTCTCAAATCATCCCTAACCTTTTCTTCAGTGTTTGATATTAACACGAAATCATCAACGAACTGTTACTCCAGGATATCTGGACAAGTCCAAGTCACTTCTAACCAGGTTATGGCAGTAGGCTGGTGAGTACACATAACTCTATGGTAAAACTCTCAATGTAATTTGAGATCCTGTGAAAGCAAACTGTGGCTGGCTTTTTCTGGGGATTGGAATAGAGGGAAAAAAACATTTTTAAAATCTATCACTGAGTACCAGCCTCTTTTGTTTTGTTGATTTTTTCTGCACAGTAGATACCATGTCTGAGACTGCTGAAGCCTCAGGTGGAACTACTTTATTTAGGCCTCAACAGCTTGAGTTAACCTCCGCTAGTCATCTGACTTTTTTTATAGGCCATTCAGGACTGTTAAACAGAGATTTTGTCAGCACAAACACCCTAGCCCTTAGCATATCCTTAAATTAAGGCATTCTTCTCCTTTTGTCCACCAGGAATCCTATATTGCTTCAAATTAACAACTTGAGTGGACTCAGGCAATTCTAATGGTTCCCATTTAGCATGTAGTATCAACACTGGTTTTTAAGGCCTCAGTTTTACAATATCAGGCAGAGGGAGTATTCCCTGCTTAGATATAATATCCATACCAATAATGCATTCAGGTAAAGGAAATGCAACTACTTCATACAACATGTGTTTATATTTTCCAATTCTCATCCAGACTTTCACTCTAATCCCATTAATTTCCTAATACAAATTTAGGTCCCTTCAAGATGTTGTCAACAGGCTTGGAAATTACAGTATATTGGGCTCCTGTGTTCGGAAGCTCTGAGAATGTTTATTCTCCATCCTTATGCCATTTAGCCAATACAAGTGCTTATGGCATTAGGTTCCCTGTGGAACCTGACACTATCCTT
Source organism: Elephantulus edwardii (assembly GCF_000299155.1). Classification (NCBI taxonomy): domain Eukaryota; kingdom Metazoa; phylum Chordata; class Mammalia; order Macroscelidea; family Macroscelididae; genus Elephantulus; species Elephantulus edwardii. Next base: position 557,502 of record NW_006400092.1, on the reverse strand, counting down.
CCTGTCAATCCATATCTTGATTAACTAGCTGAAATTCTGCTTCAAGTGATTCTGAATGGGTTCCCTCATCATCAATTACCTTATGAGTAGGATGAATAGAATGGACTTGTTTACCTCTTCTTGATTTTGGAGGAATAGAAGGACTCTTTATTGGTCCACCCAACCTTCTATAGCACTACTTTAGACCCTTTGTCTCAGCTCTATCAATGCCTGCTCTATTCATCCCATTCCCTAGTAACCATCTAAAAATCTTCACCCAACTGGGATTAATCTTTGTGTTATAGGCTCCTCCTACTTGGAAGCAACCTGAGGTTCCTTGTATCCTTAAAGCCCATAAGAGGAAGTGTTTTCAATAGGGCTGACACGGCTTCTTTAATTGTTGTCTTGTTATCCAGTAGCAAAACTACCTGAGATTGTCATGTTGGGGAGCCCTGGAATTATCATCTCTGCCATGGCCTCGGTAAGGGACATATTTTTTGGATGAATATCCCCAGTGCCATAAAGCCACTCCTGCTAGCACTAGGTTCCATGAGTTTATATAAGTATCTAGAGGGTAGGGCTTGTGTCCCATCCTAATTCTCTCTCCCTAAAACTACAATTACTTCAGCACAAAATAAACAGTTAATCATTAGCTAAAGAAGACATCTGAAGGATAAACCTTAGACACTCAGAAATACTTGTCTTCTTAACCAGCCCTTTGAAATCTTTTGTTTGAGTTTTTTACTTCATAATTTCTTTCATTTTGACTTCATCACATTCCAGAGAAAATATCATTTGGACTTCACTTTTGGTCGTTTCTTTGTAATCTTTCTAATGACCTTTTACTCTCCCCTGGTATGATTCCCTGGAAATGTAGCCAGACTACTTTCTAAATGTGATCATCCAGAAAATGTCTACAACTTACTCATTAAATTTGGGTCTTTCTTCCTGTTATGTAAGAATAGCAAAATGGAAATCTATGCTTTTCTATGCAAGCAAAAAATAATTAGAATAAATAATTTACAAATTTATATATGCAAGAAATGTCATTCTTTGGGACTTTTTCACTGCCTATGGGGAACATGAGATAGGACCCATAAGGACTGATGCAGGATGACTACAATAAGATAAGTGAATACAGCAGTTATCCAGTAGGAAAAAGAAGTTTATTTAGCAAAGTACATCCCTCAGATTTCTAAGGTTTCTAGGTCAAGTTCATTAGCAAAGATACTGGCAGAAAGACAGTTAAATGAAAGAAAAAAAAAGATATTTCTCAGAGAACGAAGAACAGGTCCCCTGTCTAGGAATGAAGGGATTTTCTCTTCCTCTGCCCCTTCTATATGTAAGTCTCCTGAGATTGGCCACTTCCTGGTGCAACTCTTTTTATTCCTGCTGAATGTACTATTAGAAGGCACTGATTAGTTCTACCAGCTGATGTTCTTGACTCATTTTCTATTTCTCTCTCATAAATACCATGCTCCTCTTAAATTGACCAGGTATTGTTAAATCCTTGCTCTTAACATTCTCTCTGCCTGTCATCATTGTTGTTAAGTGCTGTCAAGTAGATTACAACTCATAGCAACCCTATAAAGAGTGGATCTTCCCTGTCCTATCATGTGTTATCCTTATCATCTCTGATACAGTTGAGTCCATTCAAGTGTCATTGTGTCAATCCATCACTTGAGGGTCTTCCCTGCCATCTTCCCTTCCATCTTTCCAAGCATGGTGTCTTTTTCCAAGAAGTAGCCCTTCTTAACAACTTGCACAAAGTATGTCAGAAGACGTTTCACTATCTTTGCTTTCAAGGAGCACCCTGTTTGAACGAGTTTATGCCAGGAAATTTGGAGGACAGCTACTTGGCCAACTGACTGGGAAAAGATACATATTTGTCCCCATTCTAAGAAAGATTACCAACAAAATGAGGAAATTTTCAAATAATATCATTAATATCATATGTAAACACAATATTGCTGAAGATGATCCAAAATGACTAGAACAATACATAGACAGAGAACTGATTGAAATCTAAGCTGGGTTTAGAAAAGGCCATAGCACCAGGGATATCATTGCTGATGCCAGATGGATACTGAAAGAAAGCAAAGGATATCAGAAGAATGTCTATATGTGTTTTGTTGACTTTGCTAAGGCATTTGACTGTGTATACCTAAAAAACTATGACTTACCTTGAGAAGAATGGGAATCCTAACAAACTTTATTATGTTTATATGATACCTAGACCAAGAAGCTTTTGTCTGAACAGAGCAAGGAGACATGTTGTTAGTTAGCTGCCATTGAGTCAGGTATGACTCATAGTGACTCTATGAACAAAAGATCTGAACCTAGTCCTGTCCTGCACCATCCTCACACTTCCTGACATACAAGAGTCCATTTCAGCAGTCACCATTTCAATCTACCTGACTGAGGGTCTTCTTCTTTGCTGACCCTCCACCCTTCCCAACATCATGTCCTTCTCCAAGGAATAGTACCTCCTAGCAATATGTCCAAAGTATGTGAGGCAAAGCCTCATCATTCTTGACTCCAGAAAGGACTCTGGCTGCACCCTCTCCAAGACATATTTATTTGTTCTCTTGGCCATCCATGGGATCTTCAGTGCTCTTCTCCAGCACCACTGCTCAAAGACGTCAATTCTTTTTCTGTCATCCTTATTCATTATCCAGGTCTTGGATGCATTGGATCTTCTGTAATAAATTCTTCAGGTCCTCCTCACTTTTAACAAGCAGTTATGTCATCTCCATAATACAGGGTGTTGTTGAGTCTTCCTCTGATTCTGATGCCACATTTTTCTTCATAGAGTCCAACTTCTTGAATGATTTGCTCAATATACATATTGATTAGTTATGGAGAAATGATATAGCTCTTGCATACAACTTTCCTGATTTAAAACTTGCTATATCTATATTTGTTCCCATCCCAAAGAAGGGTGACCCAACTGAGTGTGGAAACTACAGAACAATACCATTGATTTCACATGCAAGCAAGATTCTACTGAAGATTATTCAAAAATAACTGGAATAGTACATCAACAGAGAACTGTCAGAAGTCCAGGCTGGGTTTAGAAGGAGTCGCGGTACTAGGGATATTGTTGCTGATGTTAGATGGATCTTGGCTGAAAGCAGGGAATACCAGAAGAATGTCTATCTGTGTTTCATTGATTATGCAAAGGCATTTGACTGTGTGGATCATAACAAACTGTTGCTGACTCTGAGAAGAATGGGAATCCCAGAACATTTAATTGTGTTAATGCAAAACCTATACTCGGACCAAGAGGCAGTCATCAGAACAGAGCAGGGCAACACTGCATGGTTCAAATTTGAGAAGGGTGTACGTAAGGGATGTGTCCTATTTCCATACCTTTTAAAGCTGTATGCAGAGTAGATTATCCGAGAGGCTGGGCTCTATGAGGAGAAGCGTGGCGTTAGGAATGGTGGAAGATCTATCAATAATCTGCGTTATGCAGATGACACAACCCTGCTTGCTGAAACTGAGGAGGACCTCATGCACTTACTGCAGAGGGTCAAGGACTGCAGCCTTCAGTATGGACTGAGGCTCAATGTCAAGAAGACAAAGATTCTCACCACTGGACTAATTGGTAGCATCAGGATGGATGGTGAAGAGATTGAGATTGTTCACAGCTTTAGTTTGCTTGGCTCCACAGTCAACACTCTTGGCACCAGTAACGAGGAAATTAAGACATATTGTGATGGGAAAGTCTCCTGTTAGGAACCTCTCTAAAGTACTCAAGAGCAATGGTATCTCTCTGGAGACTAAGGTGAGCCTGATACAGGCCATGGTCTTTGCAATCACTTGTTATGCATCAGAGAGTTAGACAATGACTAGAGAGGATAGAAGGAGACGACTTTGAGCTGTGGTGCTGGAGAAGAGTATTGAATGTTCCATGGACTGCCAAGAAAACAAACAGATCCATCCTAGAGAGAGTTAAACCGGGCTACTCCTGGGGCTTCGTCTGATATATTTTGGACATGTTGTAAGGAGAGACAGGTCCCTGGAGAGGGACATCATGCTTGGTAGAGTAGAGGGACAGCACAGGAGGGGAAGACCCTGTATAAGGTGGATTGATTCAGTGACTGGGGTAATCGAGATGGGTGTGTCATAGGCAATGTTATTGGCACAGGATAGAGCAGGGTTTAGGGCTGTGGTACATAGGGTCGCTAGGGGTCGCAAACAACTCGATGGCATATAAGAAGAACAACAATGTCTCCTTCTGGAATCTCTAAATTAAAATAGATGCTTCCAATTGGCACAATGGTGAGAATCTTTGTTTTCTTGACATTGAGCTTCAATCCACATTCAAGGCTGCAGTCCTTGACATTCTGCAGCAAGTGCTTCAGGTCCTCCTCTGTTCAGCACGCAGTGTTGTGTCATCTTCATAACGCATGTTGTTGATGAATCTTCCTTCAATCTTGATGCCACATTCCTTGTCCTGCAGCCCAGCATCCCAGATCATCTGTTCTGTATATAGACTGAAAAAGTATGGAGACAAACTACATGCCCAGGACAAAGTGTTTTAGAGGAGTGGGACCATTTCTGGGCAATAGTCTTTTTGGTGCTCTGAATAAAGCCCTTCCTCTTTAAAAGGCAGGTATTTAGATGATGCTTTCTCTCCCTAGGGTCTCATCTTTCCTCAACATGACCATGAATAAAAGTGACAGAAGAATTGATGCCTGTGAGTTGCCAAAAGAACAGATATGTCTTGGATAAAGTGCAGCCAGACTGTTCTTTAGAGGCAAAAATGAAAAAAAAAAAACTTCCTCCCACATATTTTGGGCATGTTGGTAGGAGAGGCTATTACTTGGAGATAGACATGATGCTTGGAATGGTGAAGGGTCAGGGAAAGAGAGGAAGACCTTCAACCAGACGATTGACCCAATGACTGCAATAATGGGCTCAAGTGTGTCAGAGATGACGAAGATGACGCAGCACAGGATAGGACAGGGTTCATAGAGTTGCTCTGATTTGCACTGGACTCAATGGCTTAACCAACAACAACAATGCTTCTTTATTTATCTGAACTATCCCAAGGGAAAACACCTGAATTCAGCACATTATGTAATGAGGAAAGAGAAGAAAATCTGTGATTGTGAGTAAACCTAGCAGTAACCTAGATAAAGTTTAAAACAGTTAAAAATTTTTCTTTTCCTTCTTTGAAAAGTCTATCCTTAAAAAAAAAAAGTCTATCCTTAAGACAGTCAGAAGGTTCTATTATTATATTAACATAGAGAGTGACTCAGATTGCAGGGTTGGGCAAGCTGTGGAAGTTAATTTACACATGATGAGGAGGTATTTCTCAAAGATGACCCCTTAGACCAAAAGGATAAATCTTTACATAATATTTTTCATTGCTTTCTTGTCATTTCACAACTCATCTGGCACTTGGTAACAGTGTTTATGCTATCAAATTTTTTCATAAATGTAGTCAGTTAATTCCTGTGTATTTCATCTGGCAAGGTCTACATGTAGAATTGTTTGATTTTCAGGGAGAATAATAGCTATTTTAAATGAATGGATTTTTGGTCTTGCAAAATTCTATAAACAGTCTCTGGTACCACTAAAGTAATGTTTTCTAAATGTTGATGTTCCAATTTTGTTTCTGGTTTTCATGGGTAATTTTCAATGCATCTTGATTGCAAATTTGATCAATTTCAAACCTTACAAATTAATAGAAATCTTCAATTTCTCCATCTTTGACATTAACAGCTGTTGCATACACTTGAGTAAATGATCTTCCTTGTTGCTTTGTAGTTATTGTATGCCATCAAATTGGGTGATCTTCCAGCAGATTTTCAGAGGCAGTAAATAATACAGGAGAAGATTGTCCATCTTACTGCTGTGGAGCAGCTATTGGATTTGAACCAGGTGCCTCTGAAATTGCAGCAGAGTTCCCCAAAACTAGGCCATCCTACCACTAACAGTATTGTACTTCAAATTTATGTTCAAAATATTAATTCTAGTGATGAATGTGACATTATTCCTTTTCAGTTTGTCATCCCTAGTATATTAGATCATATATTCAATTCTAATTAGTCATTATCAGGTTTTTATTCACTATCACCCAGGATATATATAAAAATATCTTCACTCATTTCAGTTAATTTTTTGTTATGATTTCTAATTTTCCTTTTGTTGTTCTTATATTCCTTGATTTGATTATTCATGCATGTTTATAGCTGTTTCTTCTCATTTTGAGTCAAATCACATCAGAAAATTAAAATCTTGAAAACGACTCCATCCAGGCCATGAAAGTTGATTCTACTTTGAGGAGTCAGCTTTTTCCCAGTCTTATTTTGAGTTCCTTAATCTGAGTGCTTCACTTTTAGCATTATAGCAGACGATGGTCTCTTGCTATTCACAAAGTATGGATTCTTAATTTTTCTTTTTAATAGTTCACTAAGTCCTTCTTCTTACTCTGACTTAGTCTGGAAGCTCCACTGAAATTTGTTCACCATCAATGAGCATGATAATATTGCTTTCAGCATCACAACATATAGTTACCACAGAGCACCTAACAGACTAGATGGAATATGGTAAAAAGTCCCAAGTGAAAGTACAAAATGTGCCAATACTTGTAAGTATTCAGTGAAAAAGAAAATGGACTATTATTTTGGATTTGAACCTTTCTAAGAACCCTAAATCAAAACGATCATTTGTGCTAGGTACAAACTTTGGCAAAACAATAGGGAATTTTTAAAAAATGCTTTAACTTTGAAAACTTTCCCATAAAAACAACTTGACGTTGAAAGATTTTCCTAACTCACTACACAAGACTACAACAGTTCTCAATAGAGAAGGATGCCTATACAAACAATGATAAAAAGATTCCAGAATGGGTAAAATATTTCCTCTAATTAAGGATATTTTTTTACTTTCAACCAGGATCCATCAGATATCAGCAATGATATCCCTTAAGCCAAGACCTCTTCTAAATATTTCTTGAAATTCTAGCAGTTCCCTATGTCCTGTTGTAGCCATTTTTGATTGATCATCAGGAGGATTTTGCTTACATGTCATATTAATGATATTGTTTGATGGTTTATACATTCTGTTGGATCATCTTTCTTAACAATGGGAATAAATATGGATCTCTTCCAATTTGTTGGTCAAAGAGTTGTCCTCCAAATTTCCAGGCATAGACTGGTGAATGCATCCAGAGCTGCATCTGTTAATTGAAACAAATCCATTTGAATCCCATCAATTCCTGGGGTCTTATTTTTTACCAATGCCTTCAATTCAGCTTCAACTTCCTTCTTCATTACTATTGGCTCCTGCTCATATGGTTCTTCCTGAAATTTTTCAGTGTCTGTCAGTTATTGTAGGTACAGTGACTCTTTGTATTCCCTCCATCTTCTTTTGCTATTTCCTGAATCATTTAATATTGCGCATAGCATCTTTTAATATTGTGACTCAAGACTTATTGTTGTTCTTGTGTGCCATCAAATTGCCTGTGACTCACAGAGACCCTGAACCCTGCTCTATCTTGAGCCAGCCTTATTATCTCTAACACACTTACTTCCATTACACTAGCTACTGAGTCAATCCATCTAATTCAGGGTCTTCCTCTCCTGCACTGTCCCTCCCAAGAATGTTGTCCCTCTCTAAGGATTGATCCCTATTTGCAACATGCCAAAAGTATGTCAGATGGAAGAATAGAATCCTTGCCTCCATGGAGCAGTCTGATTTTATTATCTCCAGGATGAAGCTATTTGTTCTCTTCGCCGTCCATGGTATATTGAATACTCCCCAGCACCTCAGCTCAAAAGCATCAATTCTTATTCTATCATCCCTAGTCATTGCCCAGATTTCTGATGCATAGCACGTAATTGTGAAGATCATGGCCCATATCAGGCACACCTTAGTCTCCAGACTGACATCATTGCTCTTCAGTACTCTGGTTAGATCCCCGACAGCAGATTTTCCAAATGCAATTCATCTTTTGATTTCCTGGGTGTTGGTACCAAGAGTGTTGACTGTGGAGCCAAGCAAACTAAAGCTGTTAACAATCTCAGACTCAAGGCTTAAATTTATTTTTATGCTCTCTCAGCTTGAGGAATGCAGACTGAGTTCTTTCTTTTTTATTCTCCAATTCCAGTTTTCTGCACATTCCATTATAACACTTTGCTTTGTCTTCATGAGCTACTCTTTGAAATAATCCATTCAGCTTTTTTACTTCAGCACATTTTCCCTTTGTTTTGACTTGTTGACATTTTTCTTTCTCCTCTGACTTTGTAATGACCTTTTGCTGTCTTCAAGTATGATATCCATGAAGCATTTGACTGTGTGGATCATACCAAGTTATGGTTAACATTGAGAAAAATAGGACTCCCAGAGCATTCATTGTGCTCATGAGAAATCTGGCCCTAGAACAAGAAGCTGTTGTGAAAACAGATCAAAGGAACACTACATAGTTTAAAATTAAGAAGGGAGTATGTCCAGGGTTGTATTCTATTTCCATAGCTATTCAATCTGTATGCTGAGCAAATTATTCTAGAAGTTGTACTCTGAAGAAGAATGTGACACCAAGATTGGAGGAAGACATATGCAGACACAACCTTGCTTGCTGAAAATGAGGAAGACTTGAAACATTTGTTGCAGAAAATCATTGACCAACAAATTGGAAGAGATCCATATTTATCCCCATTGTTAAGAAAGATGATCCAACAGAATGTATAAACTATCAAACAATATCATTAATATGACATGTAAGCAAAATCCTCCTGATGATCAATCAAAAATGGCTACAACAGGACATAGGGAACTGCTAGATGATAAAATGATACAACTTCACCTCACATACTTTGGGTATATTGCTAGGAGAAACTATTTCTTGGAGAGGATCATCATACTAAAAAAGACAGAGGATTGGTAAAGGAGAAGAAGACCCTTAACCAGGTTCATTTGCACACTGACTACTGCAATGGGCTCTTCTGTTTTAGAAAGTGTAAGGACAGTGCAGGATAGGATAGCGTTCAGATCTGTTGTTCATAGGGTCACAATGGGTGTTGCATGACTCACTGGAACCTAAAGAAAACAACAAATTAGGGATATAGTTAAATTGCAATTTTTCCAACTAAAATCAGAGTTAAGAGTATGCTTTTTCATATCCCTCATTCCATCTAGAGGCTATTCAATATCTAAGATTCTCATTTTTCCTTTTTGAAGGAAAACTTGTTAAGTTGCTCATTATACCAAATTAAGTTCACTAGTGCATTCAAACTTGGAGGAAACATTATTAGATAAAAATTTAGAAGGAAAAGTAAGGAAATAAACATCACTGATCATCTATCACACACCAAGCAAGTACAAGTATTGTCACCTCCAATTTCTCCTGCAAATTTAGCTTTGGGAAGGGAAGGAATTAAGGAATGATGGGAACTTATGCCAACAACATGGCTTAAAATGTGGTTTAAGTTGCTAATTGGAATCATAAAATTCTCAAAGCAAAAAATTATTTAGAAGAGTTGCCCTGAGGTACTTATCTTGTCAGTACAAGAATATCTTTATTCCTTTGATCTTTACAAAAGTGTTTTTCTTTCTTTTTTCTTTTTTTACAAAAGTGTTTTTCAACCACAACCTTGGATAATTCTACAAAATACAGATGACACAATCTTGCTTGCTAGAAGTGAAAGGACTTGAAGTTCTTGTTTACAAAGATAAAGAATTACCGTCTTTAGTGTGAGTTATTTGTACCGCAATATGAAGAAAACAAAAAGTCCTTACAACTAGACCAATAAGAAATATTGTGGTAAATGAAGATTACTTAATCAACTTCTCATTTTACTTGGATCCACAATCAACCTTTAGAAGTGGCAGTCAAAAATCAAATTATTTAGTGCATTGGGAAAATGAGTTTAAAAGACCTTTTTAAAATGTTCAGAAGCAAAATTGTCAGTTTGAAAACTAAACACATCTGACTCAAGTCACAATATTTCAATCACCTCATATGCACACTAATGTTGTTGTGTTCTGTGAAGTCACCTGCTACCAATGCATAATATTATACAAACCTATGCATAATCTTCTTGATGCTGAGCTTCAACCCATATAAAGGCTGCAGTCCTTGACCCTCTGCAGCAAGCACTTCAGGTCATCCTCACTTTTAGCAAGCAGGGTTGTTTCTTCCATATAACGTAGATTGTTGATGAGTCTACCTCCAATTCTGATGCCACATCTCTTCTCATAGAACTCATCCTCCTGGATAATCTGTTTTGCATATAGATTGAAAAGATATGGAGATAAGATACATCCTTAACACACATCCTTCCCAATTTTGAACTAAGCAGTGTTTCCTTGCTCTGTTCTAATGACTGCCTCCTGGTCCAAGTATAGTTTTCACATAAGCATAATCAAGTGTTCTGGGATTCCTGTTTTTCTCAGAGTCAGCTTCAGTTTGTTGTGATCCACACAATCAAATGCCTTTGCATAGTCAATGAAACACAGATAGATACACCTCTGGAATTCCCTGCCCAGATCCATCTGACATTAGATATAAAACTACGGCCTCTTAATAAACCCAGCCTGCACTTCAGGCAGTTCTCTGTTGATGTGCTGTTCCAGTTGATTTTGGATAATCTTCAGCAGAATTTTACTTGCATGTGATATTAATGATACTGTTAGATAATTTCCATACTCTATCAGATCACCTGTCTTTTGAATAGGAACAAATATAGATCTTTTCCAGTCATTTGGCCAGGTGGTTGTCCTCCAGATTTCTTGGCACAACTTGGTGAGGACATCCAGGGCAGCCGTCTGCTTGTTGAAATATGTCATTTGGTATGCCATCAATTCCTAGGGCCTTGTTTTTTGCCATTTTTTTCAGAGCAGCTTGAACTTCTTCCTTAATCACCACAGGCTCTTGCTCATACATTGTTTCATGAGATTCTTCTGTGCCCACCAGTTCCTTTTGGTACAATGACTACATTCTTTCCATCTTCTTTTAGTGCTTCCTGGATAATTTCATATTCTGCCAAAAGCATCCTTAAGTATTGTAACTCGAGACTTAAATTTGTTCTTCAGTTCCTTCACCTTAAGAAATGCTGAGCAAGTTTGGCCCTTTTGAATTTCTGACTCCAGCTCCCTGCATGTTTCATTGTAATGTTTTACTTTGTCTTCCCATGCTGCCCTTGGGAATCTTCTGTTCAACTCCAACACTCTTGGCACCAGCAGCCAGGAAATTAAAAGATTAATTGCATTGGGAAAGTCTACTGTCAGAGACCTCTCCAGAGTACTGAAGAGCAATGGTATCAGTCAGGAGACTAAGGTGCACCTGATAGAGGCTATGGCTATGCATCAGAAGACTGGACAATGACTAGGGATGATAGAAGGAGAATTGATGCTTTTGAGCTGTGGTGCTGGAGAAGAGAAGATAATTGAATATACCATGGACTGCTAGGAAAACAAACAAGTTTGTCCTAGAGAAGGTAAAACCAGACTGCTTCTTGGGGGCAAGAATTTGGAAGCTCTGTCTCACATACTTTGAGCATGTGGCCAGGATGGACCAGTCCCTGAAGAGGGACATTATGCCTGGGAGGGTGGAGGGACAGCACAGGAAAAGAAGACTCTGGATTAAATGCATTGACACAGTAACTGGAATAATGTAGATAAGTGTGTCAGAAACCATGAGACCAGTTCAGGATAGGGCAAGGTTCAGTGTTATTAAACATAACATTGCTATGAGTTGCAGGCAACTTGATGGCACATAATAGCAACAACAACAAACATAGTCTTACTCCTCTACAGTCCATCAGGTGAGGTACATTTATAAAGTCACTGTGTTTTTCAAACAAGGTGTTTGCAAAGAATAAATCATTGTGCATACAAAAAGTTCAATCATAAGGACATCTGTCCTCATTTCTGTCACCAAGTCTGTACTTTCTAACCATCATACTTTCTTCATTGTTTCCAGTTTTTGCATCCGAGTCACTCATTATCATTAATGTATCTTCATTCCATGTTTGGACTGCAAGAATAAGTAAGAATCTTCCATTTCCTCTGCTTTGACTTTAGCTATTTAGCTGTATGGCTTTGGCTGTTGTGAATAATAGTCATATTAACAGGTCTTCTTTATATGCTTATGGATAGTAGTATCTTATCACTCATAACATTATATTTCAGGATAGAACTTGAAATTGTCTTTTTAACTATGAATGCAACACAATTCTTTCTGTTTTTCCTCATGAAATTGATTCAAAGTAGCCAATTCTAGAGCATCTAATCTTACTAATGCCTACAATGTCAATGTTCATTCATTTCATTTAATTTTTTATAAATTCAAGCTTTCTTCCATTCATAACTACATACATTCCATGTTCCAATTACTAAAGGATGTTTGCCACTATTTCTCCTCCTTTTGACTGACTTTTAATCTGGTCTCTACCTCTAATACTATAGCTACCCATGTTCCTCTATTGTTCTTAGGGTTATAATATGCCTGCTATTTCAGACGTACACAACCAATCTTGCTTCTTGGTCTGTCTTATTCTAAGAGCTCTGTTGAACCTGTCCACCATGGGTGACCCTTCTGGCATTTAGCCCACTGATAGTGGAGATTTGAGCATCACAGCAACCTACAAGGTATCCCAGTACAGCAAACAGAGCAAATGATATACAAGCAAGCAGATATATGTTGTGTTCGATCAAATTGGAACCAAGCCAAAACCTCTAGCAGATTTTCAGAGGAGTTTAATTGTACAGGATCAAATTGCCCATCTTCCTCTTATGGAACAGCTAGTGGATTTGAACTCTGTGTCTTTGGGATGGTAGCCTACTCTATACCACTAAGCCACCAGATCTCCATATATACAAAACCTAAGCTACAAAATTTGGCCAACTGATTGTAAAAGATCTATATTTGTTCCCATTCCAAAGAAGGGTGACCCAACAGAGTGTGGAAACTATAGAACGATATCATTGATTTCACACGCAAGCAAGATTCTACTGAAGATTATCCAAAAACAACTGGAACAGCACATCAGCAGAGAACTGCCAGAAGTCCAGGCTGGGTTTAGAAGGGGTCGTGGTACTAGGGATATTGTAGCTGATGTTAGATGGATCTTAGCTGAAAGCAGGGAATACCACAAGAATGCCTGTCTGTGTTTCATTGATTATGCAAAGGCGTTTGACTCTGCGGAGCATAAGAAACTGTGGCTGACTCTGAGAAGAATGGGAATCTCAGAATACTTGATTGTTCTAATGCGAAACCTATACTTGGACCAAGAGGCAGTCATCAGAACAGAGCACGGAAACACTGCATGGTTCAAAATTGGGAAAGGCATATGCCAGGGATGTGTCCTATTTCCATACATTTTCAACCTGTATGCAGAACAGATTATCTGAGATGCTGGGCTCTATGAGGAGAAGTGTGGTCAGGATCGGTGGAAGATCTACCAACAATCTGTGTTATGCAGATAATACAACCCTGCTTGCTGAAACTGAGGAGGACCTGAAATGCTTGCTGCAGCGGGTCAAGGACTGCAGCCTCCAGTATAGATTTAAGCTCAATGTCAAGAAGACAAAGATTCTCACCACTGGACCAATTGGCAGCATCAGGAAGGATGGTGAAGAGATTGAGATTGTTAACAACTTTAGTCTGCTTGGCTCAATGGTCAACACTTGTTGGCACCAGTAGCGAGGAGTGAGGAAATAAAAAAACATATTGCGATGAGAAAGTCTGCTGTTAGGGACCTCTCCAGGGTGCTAAAGAGCAATGCTGTCACTCTGGAGACTAAGGTGCGTCTGATACAGGTATGGTCTTTGCAATCACTTGTTATGCATCACAGAGTTAGACAATGACTAAGGAGGATAGAAGGAGAATTGATGCCTTTGAGCTGTGGTGCTGGAGAAGAGTATTGAATGTACTCTGGACTGCCAAGAAGCAAACAGATTCATCCTGGAGAGGGTTAAACCAGGCTGCTGGTTGGAGGCAAGGATTCTGAGGCTTCACCTGACATACTTTGGACATGTTGTAAGGAGGGACAGGCCCTTAGAGAGGGACATCATGCTTGGGAGGGTAGAGGGACGACACAGAAGGGGAAGACCCTCTATGAGGCAGACTGATTCAGTGACTGGGGTAATCGTGATGGATGCGTCAGAGGCAGTGAGATCGGCACAGGATAGAGCAGGGTTTAGGGCTGTTGTACATAGGGTCGCTATGAATCGCAAGTGACTCAACGGCACATAACAACAACAACAAGCTACAAAATAATTAGCAAAAAGCAAATAAGTCCCCTAATATAACATATAGACAGATAAATGCCTTTAACAGAAAATCAGGCATACAGAAATCATAGTGCAGATCCTATCTGAGGCCTCTGGCTGCGTTACAGAGTGGGGGGGCCCTGGGTGGGCACTGGAGACTTTCAGCTGAGGCCCAAGGCTGGAATGACAAGATAATGTCCCCGTTAAGGGTGATGGCTCAGTTGGATCTTGGATGCTGTTTCATCACACTAGGCCCAGGAGTCATTGGGAAGGCCTGGATGATGTTGAAGGGAAGATGGTGTAGAGATTACCTTCTTCTGATGACTATTTTTGCTTGACTGACTGGAAGATATCTGTATTTGTTCCCATTACCAAGGAAGGTGATCTAACTGATGTTGCAATTATTGAACAATATTATCAACATCACATGCAAAGCAAAACACTGCTGAAGATCACCAGAAATGACTAGAACAATACACTGACTCAGTACTGTCATACTAGGTTTAGAATAGGCCATGGTAGTAGGGATATAATTGCTGATGTCAGATGGTTAAAAGTAGGGTTCATCAGAAGAATGTGTATGTATTCTTAATTGACTATGTAAAGGCATTTGACTGTGTAGATCTTAAGAAATTATTAATATTGAGAAGAATGGGAATTCTAGAGTAGCTAATCGTACTCAAACAAAATCTATGACTAGATCAAGAGGCTATTGCCTGAACTGGGTAAGGAAACATTTTTGTTGTTGTTAGGTGCTGTGGAGTTGAGCACGACCCATCGCGACCCTATGAACAATAGATCTGAACCCTGTCCTATCCTGTGCCATCCTCAGATTTCCTGGCACACTAAAACCCATTGCAGCACTCACTGTGTCAATCCACTCGATTGAGGGTCTTCCTCTTCGTTGCTGACCTCTGTCTTTCCAAGCATGATGTCCCTTTTCAAGGAATAGCACCTCCTAGCTACATGCTCTAAGTATGTAAGGTGAATCTTTATCATCTTTGCCTCCAAGGAGTCCTCTGGCTATACTTTCGCCAAGATATCTTTGTTCATTATTTTGTTTGTTTGGGTTTTTTGGTGTTTTTTTTTTAATTTTTTTTTGGCAGTCCATAGAATGTTCAGTACTCTTCTCCAATACCACAGTTCAAAAGCATCAATTCTCACCAGATGCTCTGCCGGGGAAGGAGCGGCAATCTCCTCCTATACCAGTCAGATCTGATTTGACGGTACACGCACACAAAAATAGTAAAATAAAAATTTTTTTTTAAAAACATCAATTCTTTTTCTGCTATCCTTATTCATTATCCAGTCTCAGATGCATAGCAAGTGATTGGAAAGACCTTGGTTTCAATCAGATACATCTTAGTCCTCAAATTTACATCATTGGCCCTCAATAATTTGGAAAGGTTCTTGACTGAAGACCTCAAGAAATCATAAATAGAACACTGTTGTTGTTTTTGTTATGTGCCTTGGAGTTGCTTGCGACTCATAGCGACCCTATGTACAACAGTCCTAAACCATGCTCTGTCTTGTGCCAATTGCACTGCCTCCAACACATCCATCCCAAATACCCCAGTGACTGAATTAATCCACCTCCTAGAGGGTCTTCCCCTCCTGTGCTGTCCCTCCACGCTCCCAAGCATGATGTCCCTCTCCAAGGACCAGTCCCTCTTTACAATATGTCCAAAGTATGTCAGATGAAACCTCAGAATCCTTGCCTCCAATCAGCAGCCTGGTTTAACCCTCTCCAGGATGAATCTGTTTGTTTTCTTAGCAGTCCATGGTACACTCAATACTCTTCTCCAGCACCACAGCTCAAAGGCATCAATTTTCCTTCTATCCTCCTTAGTCGTTGTCCAACTCTCTGACACATAACAACACATGGTTTAAAATCAGGAAAAGTGTGTTTCAGAGTTATATCCTCTCTCTATCTATTCAATACATACGTGGAACAAATTATTTGAGAATTTGGACTTGGTGAAGAAGAACGTAACATTAGAATCAGAGACTCATCAAAAGCCTGCCTTATGCGTATGATACAACCTTGCTTGCTGAAAATGGGGAGAAGTTGAAGTATTTTCTGCAGAAGATCAAAGACTACAGCCTTCAGTATAGATTGTTATCTCAGAATAACAAAAATCAAAACAAAAACAGAAATCCTCACCACTGGACCATGTAACATCAGGATAGATGGAGAAAAGATTGCAACTGTCAATTAATTCATCCTACTTGCTATGCACTAGAAAACTGGACAATGACTAGGGATGATAGAAGGAGAATTTATACCTTTGAGCTGTGGTGCTGGAGAAGAGTATTGAGTATATCATGGCCTGCTAAAAGAATAAACAAGTTAATCCTGGAGAAGGTGAAACCAGGGTGCTCCTTGGAGATAAGAATTCTGAAGGTTCATCTGACATACTTTGGACTTGTTACAAGGTGGGATCAGTCCTTGGAGAAGGACGTTATGCTTGGGAGGATGGAGGGACAGCACAGGAGAGGAAGACATTTATTAGATGGATTGATTCAGTGACTGGGATAACGGGGTGGGTGTGTAGGAGACAATAAGACAGTAAGGCATGGGATAGAGCAGGGTTTAGGGCTGTTGTACATAAGGTTTCTATGTGTTGCAGGTGACTAGACGGAACATATCAACAACAACAACTTGTATCCACAGTCAAAACACTTTGTACAAGCAGTCAAGAGGTCAGGAGATGTATTGCACTGAACAGTCCTCAGTCAGGGATTTGTCCACGTTATTGAGGAATAATGATATAAGTTTGAGGACTAAGATGTGTCTGATTGAGGCCATGGTCTTTTTCAATCACTTGCCATGCTGCTGAAAGTTAGACAGAATAAGGATACAGAAGGAGAATTGATACCTTTTAGCTGTAGAGTTGGAGAACAGTACTGAATATCCCATGAAATGTCAAAAGAACATTTATGTCTCCAGGAAGGTCTAGAATGCTCTGTGGAGGCAAAGATGACCAAACTTTGTCTCACATATTTTGGGAATGTTATGAGAGGCTATTGCCTAGAGAGGGACATCATGCTTAGAAAAGTGGAGGGTCAGTGGAAGAGGGGGAGACCCTCAACCTGACAAATTGACTCAGTGACTTGTATATGTCAGAGATGATGAGGATGCCATAGGATAGGACAGAGTTCAGATCTGTTATTCATAGGGTTTCTGTGAGTCGCACTTGACTCCATGGCACCTAACAGCAACAACCAGATGACCAGATGAGTTGTGGGATGACATCAAGGGTATCATCTATGAAAAGAACAAGAGGTCATTAAAATGACAGAGGAGAAAGAAGGGAAAAGAAAAAAGCAAAAACGGATGTTAGAAGAGACTCTGAAAATTTCACCAGAAGCAAAACAAAGAACTAGAAAGCAAAAAAAAAAAAAAAAAAAAGGGAAAAGATGTGAAAATAAAAGAACTGAACAGAAGATTTCAAAAGTCAGTTTGAGAAAACAAAGTATTGTAACAAAGTATACAGACAGCAGGTGTTAGATAGTCTAAAAGGAAGAACTAACTCAGCATTTCTCAAGCTGAAAGAAAAGAAAAACAAATTCATGTCAAGCTCTAATACTTAGAGATTTCAAGGGCAAAATTTTGAATCATTTAGGAAGCTTTAAAAGAAGATGGAGGGCAAGAAGTTGCACTGCAATCCCAGAAGTGTGCTATTTGAATCCACCAGATGTTCTGCTAAAGAAGGAGGGACAATTTCCTCCTGTACCAGTCAGATCCAATTTGACAGTACACACAAAAAAATAACAAAATACATATTTAAAAAGAAAAGAAGATGGAGGGAATATAGAGTTACCATACCAAAAAGAATTGGCCAACTCTGAAATATTTCAGGACATACCATATGATCAATAGATAATAGTATCCCATTGATTTTGACACCTTATATTTTTGACAATGCCTTCAGTGAAGCATCATGCTGGAGAGAAAATTAAGGTTGTTTAAACTTCTGGCTTGATCTGATCCACAATCAACACCTATAGAACAAACAGTCAGGAAATCAAAAGATGAGTTGCATTGGAAAAATCTGCTGTCAAGGATGTGTCCAGAGTGTTAAAGAGCAATGATGTCAGTCTAAAAATTAAGATGCACCTGATCCAATCCAATGTCTTCTCAATTGCTTGCTATGCATCTGAGAACTAGACAATAACTTATTATGACAGAAGAAGGATTGATGCCTTTGAGTTGTAATGTTAAAGAATATTGAACTGTCTGACCGGAAGAGGAGGCAAAGACTTTGAAACTGTGTTTTATATACTTTGGGCATGTTGCCAGGATGGGCCAGTATTTGGTGAATAACATCATGCTTGGAAGGGTAGAGGGGGGGGGGTGTAGGAGAGGAAGTCCCCAAATGAGATGGATTGACACAGTCACTGTGACAATGGGATCAAGTGCTTTGGAGACAGGAAGGTTTGCTCAGGATAGAGGAAGATTCAGAGCCTTTGTCCATTGGGTCAGTGTGAGTAGCAGTCAACTTTATGGAGCATAACAAGCACAACAACATCAACAACAATATTAAGAAGCCAACTTAAAAAAATAAGAAATGAACACTTCCCCCCCCTCCTTTTTTTTAAAAAAATACTCGTTTATGTACAAAATTCAAATACATTGTTTTTGAGAAGAGACTCTTCTAATTTGGTATTACCGAATACTTTTTCCCAGTCAGTGGCTTCCCTTTTTACCCTACTGGAGAAGTTTTTGGTTGTGCGAGACTCTTCTAATTTTCCACACTCACCCCCCCATCAAATTGTACAGCTCAATGATTAAACTTCCCCTCTCCCTGCACCTCCCCATCCCTCTGCTTCCACCTTCCCCCACCTCTCTTGGATCTTTATACTCATTCTACAAAATTGGAAATGAACTTTTTAAAAAGAATTTTAAAGGAAGAATTATTCTTTTTGGCTATAAAAATTGAGTTGATGTTGTTATGTTCCATGGAGCCAGAATCAACTCAAAGCTGATCATCCAGTGGGTTTTCAGAGACTGTAAATTGCAGGTTGTCTAGCTTTCTCCCACAGAGCAAGTGATGGACCCAAATAGTGTGCCTTGAATTGGCAGCCCAACTTCTTACTACTAGGCCACCAAAGTTCCAGGGCAATTGGAAAACAAAAATAACCAAAAAACTCCCACTCCATTATCATACTGAAAGCCCTTTATCCTTGTAGTCTACAATGAGAATTTAGAAAGACCTTAAAGCTGAAGCTTTTTTTTTTTTAACTTCTGTCTCTCACTCTACAATCTATATCTGTCTCCTTTGCTGATCCTTCTCCTCCATCTTTCCAAGCATGATGGTCTTCCAAGGAATAGCCCCGCCTAGCACATGTCCTAAGTATAAAAGGTGTAGCTTTGTTTTTCTTGCCTCCAAGAAACACTCTGGCCACACCCATTCCAGGGCATATCTCTTTGTTCTTTTGGCAATCTGTGGGGTATTCGACACTTTTCTCCAACAATCATTGTTCAGCTCTCTGATGCTTAGCAGGTGATTGAGAAGACTATGGCCTGAATCAAACACACCTTAGTATTAAAATTGACATCATTGCTCTTCAGCCTTTTGATAAAGTCCCTGGCAGCAGACTTGCCCAATACAATACATTTTCTGATTTCTTGACTACTGGTAACATGGGTGTGGATTATTGATCCAAGGAATGAGCAAATGTGAAATTGACCATTTAATAGGGGATATTAGGGCATGAGGCATGAAGTAGGCAGCTAATATCTTTCACTAAAGCAGCTATTTACTAGGAATATAATTTTAAGGGAGGAAAATCCCTAAATATAAATTAATAAAATACAGTCTAAATGAAAGACTATAAAACACAATGTACATGTATAAAATACAATAAATATGAATGATAAAAATATTAATTTCAAAACAAACAAACAAACCATAAGTCTTATTTCTAGCCAGGTCCTGATGCTCTATCACAAACCCTAAGGTGTAGCCTGTAAATCTCAGAACAAAAAATCTCAGTTACTCGGTAAATTATTTCTCTGGAGCCAAGGACAAAAGCTACGCAATTGCGAATAAAACTTTGTCCTTTACCACACACACCACAAGACCTCATAAGTTTGTTTTATTTATTTGTTTGTTTCTTTATTTGCCAAGAAGAGAGAGAGACTTTAATAGGAGGACTACGAATGAATGGGGAAGACCTGCAACAACACGGGTGGCCATTAGGTGATTCTCAACTTGACTCCCACCAAGTACTCAATATATAATCTTGTAATCTTGCATATCTGATAAGAATCAAGCATATTTAGGCTCCCCCTCAGCAGAAGCATGGAGGGACCAGTCCTCGAAGAAGGACATCATACGTGGAAACGGAGAGGGTCAGCACAGAAAAGAAAGACCTTGGATGAGAGGGAATGGCACAATGACTGTGGTGATGGGGTCAAGTTGAGAATTACTGTCAAGAAAGTGAGGTTGGCTCAGGGTAGGGCAATGTTGTTGATAGGGTCACTATAAGATGTAGTTGACTCAACAGCAGATAATAGTAACAACAACAACAACTGGAAAGCATAATATACATAAAACAGCTACAAGAAAAACAACATGGTCTCAGTGTTCCTATGTCCCTTCACACCTTTAAACTTTGAGATGAAGTTCTCTTTTCCTAAATTATTTGACTCATTTCTTTTGGTGAATTGACAAAAGTTATTGGAAAATTTGCTCAAAGATTAAACATGTTATTACTAAATTGGAATAAAGGTCACAGCATATAAGGTGAAATGGGAGATTAGACCTAAGCAATATAAATCTTTAAATGTTTTTAGTTTGCCTCATTGCTATTTTTGTAGACTTAGCGTTGTACAGTATATATCGTTTAGGATTCCTTCCATGTCTATACACCCTAGCTATATGGTTAGATTAATAGGTATAACAAGCCAGAGAGAACATCGAATGTTTAAGAAAGCAAGTGATCATTTGCTCCGTGCCAGGACACTGATTTGCATTGTTCCAGGAAGGAGGAAGAAGTATCAACTCTGTGTTGTGATCTGGAATCTACTTAATGGTCTGACATGTGCAAATTAGTTCAATTATGTTTGGTTAATTTAGTCCAACAAAAATATGAGAGAATTGCTTCTTTGCCTAGTCTCCCTTCCAGGAATTATATATAAAAATAAATCCAAGTGTACTTAGATGAACTCTTATAAAGGCAAGCATTTACCTATATGAATGGAAAAGACTGAATAAATAACAAAGCTTTTACTTGGGATTAGAAAATATTCTAGAGTCAACAAAACACTGAGGGTTTTGTTAAAGCCCTTTTAAAGCTTTGAACTTGGTGTATGTTTTCTTTTGCCCATTGACCTATAATACCTTTAAAGTATTATTAAAAAGTAAAGAGAGGAGCTATGAATGCTATCATTCCCTGAGAAATAGAGAAATAAATGCAATATATTTGTGAAACCTTTATGATTCAAGATCGTTTTACCAAACATAATGCACTTCTATTTTGTTGTTATGAAAGTGTATATACATGTGTATTACCTCAAACTCATCATTGCTATCTAATTGGAACCAGTTCACTTCTCACTTTCTAGCAGGTTTCCAGAGGCTATAAATTACATAGGAGATGGATCACCTTTCTCTCTTGGAATAGCTGGCTAATATGAACCTGCTTTTGAGTTGGCAGTGCAACTCATTGAGCACTAGCCCAGTAGAACTATATATATATGCCATCGTTGGATATTAGCTGACCCTCCAGTGGGTTTTCAGAGGCAGCAAATTGCATGGGAGGAGACTGCCCATCTTTCTTGCACAAAGCAGATTTAAACCATGTGTCTTTGCTTTACCACTATATCATCAGAGCACATCTATCTATCTATCTATCATCTATCAGTTTATAAGAGGTTGTGACACTAAAGACATTATCACCAATGCCAGATGGTTCTTGGCAGAAAGCAAAGAATACTAGAGGGGCATCTGTCTGTGTTTTACTGACTATGCAAAAGCATCTGACTGCATGGATCATAACAAATTGTGGTTAACCTTGAGGAGAATGGGAAGCCCAGGACACTTGATTGTGGTTATGTGAAACCTATACTTGGACCAGGAAGCAGTCCTCAGAACAGAGCAAGGAAACACTGCATGATTCAAACTTTGGAAGGGTGTATGCCACGGCTGTATCCTGTCCTTATACCTTTTCAATCTATTTGAAGAACAGATAATTCAGGAAGATGGGCTTTATGAGGAAGAATGTAGCATCAGGATTAGAGAAAGAATCATGTTCAGCCTATGTTAT
Organism: Elephantulus edwardii; assembly: GCF_000299155.1. Lineage (NCBI taxonomy): Eukaryota > Metazoa > Chordata > Mammalia > Macroscelidea > Macroscelididae > Elephantulus > Elephantulus edwardii. The sequence goes on along the minus strand of NW_006400092.1, from coordinate 535,020 downwards.
GCAGATGACACAACCTTGCTTGCTAAAACTGAGGAGGTCATGAAGTGCTTGCTGCAGAAGTTCAAGGATTATAGTCTTCAATATGAATTGAAGCTCAACATCAAGAAGACAAAGATCTTCACCACTGGGCTAGTTGCAGCACCATGATAAATGGAGAAGAGATTGCGTTATTAACAGTTACAACTTTCTCAGCTCCACAATCTTGGCACCAGCAGTTAGGAAATCAGAAAACGAATTGCACTATGTAAATCTGCTGTCAGAGACCTCTCCAGAGTACTGAGAAACAACGATGTCAAACTAGAGACTAAGGTATGCCTGATCCAGGCCATTATCTTCATAATTACTTGCTATACATCAAAGAGTTGGAGAATAACTAAGGATGACAGAAGAATTAATACTTTGCATTGTAGTGTTGGAGAAGAGTCTAGAATATATCATGGATTGCCAAGAAAACAATTAGGTCTGTCTTGGACTGGGTGAAAGCAAGTTTCTCATGGGAGGCTAGGGTTTTGAAGTTCTATCTCAAATAATTTGGGCATGTGGCCTGGAGGGACCTATCCTTGGAGAAGGACATCATGCTTGGAAGGGTGGAGGGACAGAGCAAAAGAGGAAGACCCCAGATGAGAGGGATTGATATAGTAACCAGGGCAATGGGGGTATGTTAAGAGTCAGTGTAAAGGGAGCTCTGGTGGACTAGAGGTTAGACACTGCACTGCAACCCCAAAGGTGGGGGGTCAAATCCACCAGATGCTCCACTGGAGAAGGAGGAACAATCACCTCCTGTACCAGTCGGATCCAATTCGACGGTATACCAAATTAAAAAGAAAAAAAAAAGAAGAGTCAGTGTAAATGGCTCAGGACAGGGCAGGCTTCAGAGCTATTGTACTATGAGTTGTAGGTGCATAATAATAGCAATTTTTAACCATTGCCTAGTGGTGAAGAAATAAGAGCTACTTATAGCATAATATATAATACTCTGGCCACCCACAAAGCCCTTAACATTGCCTGTGAACCCTTTTATTTTTCTAAGACTTTATCCTCTAACAACACCATGTTTGAAAAATTGCTTCTTAAACCATTGTTCCATGGCTGAAGCAAGATAATATTTTTTAATAAATAGTTTTAAGTTGCAAAGAAGGTCTATTCCTATTACTGGTTTTTAAAAATACTTATGATTTAAGAATGTCTAGAAACTGGCTTTACAGCATGCCATTAACAACGATAAAAAGTAAAAAACCGATTGAATAATGCTTTCTGGTTCAATATTTTAATGAGGGAGGATACATTTACTTTCTTCCATATCACAATACGTAGGAAGGTTGACTTGTTTACAACATCATTATCATTAAACTTGAGGCTAATGGGGCTGATCAGGAGAAGCTGATTTTGCAGCAGGCTAATTGAGATGATAGAAGCCAATATTATAAATAAGAAAAGGGCCTCCATTTGTAGTTATAGTAAACTGGCACTCTTTGCTTTATATTGATTTCATTGACATGGCTTTGCTAAAACCAACCCACTACCAACTCTAAATCGTAGTAACTTTATAAGACAGAGTAGAATCACCTCATAGGTTTCTAAATACTGTAATCTTTATATAAACAGAATGCCACGAGAACCCAGAAATGGACCCATTTATCTATGGTCAATTGATATTCGACAAGGAAATAAAACCTATCAAATGGGGAACTGATAAATTCTTTAACAAAAGGTACTGGCAATAGTGAACTGCTACCTACACAAAGCTGAAACAGGATCCACATCTCACACCATATACAAAAATTAACTCAAGGTGGATCAGAGACCTGTGAGCAAAACTCAAAACCATAAAGTTTAAGAGAGACAAATTGGGACCATGTTTAGAAGGACTAGCCTGTGGTATAAAGAGATGGTCAAAGACAGCCAGAAATGCACAATCTGGAGAGGATAAAATTGACGAATGGGACCTTCTGAAGATTAAATTTCTGTGCTCATAAAAACAAACAAACAAACAAAAAAAAAACAACAAACCTATCTACTGGGAACACACATTTGGCAGTATCGTTTCAGACAACGGTCTTATAATCAAAGTTTACACAATATTCCTGGGCCTCCAGAAGATAAAGATTGATAACACAATTACAAAATGGGCTAAAGACATGGAAAAACTTTTCACAGAGGAAGACATTCAGATGGCCAACAGACACGTGAAGAAATGCTCAAAATCATTGGCAAGAAACATGCAAATCAAAACCACAATGAGATGCCATTAACAGTGGCAATGTTTAATAGAGCAGTAAGCAATAAATGTTAGAGATGATGTGGAGAGGTGGGAACTCTCATACACTGTTGGTGGGACTGTAAAATGGTGCAACCGCTCTGGAAGTCAGTTTGGTGTTTCCTCAAAAAAGTTGAACATATGATTCAAGTATTCCACTACTAGAAATATACCCCAAGGAAATTTGAACTGAGACACAAAGAAAGATTTGTGCACCACTGTTCATAGTAGCATTATTCATCATTGCAAGGACATGAGGTCTTGTTGTGTTGGGGTTGGGTTTTTTTTTTAGCATAGAGAAAAAAATGCATTAATAAAAGTAGACTTTGAAGTAAAGCAATATGCTCATGTACATCACAGAATTTATAATCTAGGTTTAAATATTTTAACTTGACATTAAATGTTGGAAGAGAGATGTTGAGAAGGGATGAAACAGGAAGAATCAATTAATATGTGTAAGGTCATACCTTAATGATAGTTTCATTACACTTAGTCTTTTTTTTTAAATATTATCAAGGTTTATTTTTCTTATCACATATTTCCACAGACAAAATGATAAATAAGATTGTAGTTTATCTATTAATATTTTTTCTTTTTTTATTAATTTCAATGAACATTTACAGAGATTTTGGATTTCCATTCATTTATTGTTGCTCTTTTCTCCCCGCTCACCCCACCCCCACCCCCAGTTAGCCCTTCTCTTTGAAAAGTAAAATTCCTTCATTGGTATACTATCCCCCCGCAATCCCCTACCCCCATCCCGAGTATACTCCACTCTGCAACCTTCATTCTGGACTCTTATGATGAGGTTCAAATGTATAATAACAAATTCAGAATATAACAGGATTCTGTAAGAAAAGCAAACTTTAAAAAAAGAAAAAATAAAGGACTTAGAGTGAGCTCACATTTTGTTTATTGAATCACAGCATTTTTAGTGTGTCAAATCAGTATCTTCTACACTAAATTATGGCATCAAACAACAATTAAAAAAAGTAAGCTATAAAAAAAATTAATTACAAAATGTGTAAGAGAGATAAATAAGAATAACCAGTAAAACATCTTGTGGGCTCAGTGTTTTTACCCTCCCCACAGATGCCAAAAAAAATTAAGGCTCCAGGAATAGATGGTATACCAATTGACATATTTCAGTTAACAGATGCTGCCCTGGACGTGCTCACCAAGTTGTGCCAAGAAATCTGGAGAACGACCACTTGGCCAACTGACTGGAAGAGATTGATATTAGTTCCTATCCCAAAGAAAGGCGACCCAACCGAATGTGGAAACTACAGAACAATTTCACTGATTTCACATGCAAGCAAGATTTTACTGAAGATTATCCAAAAACGACTGGAACAGCACATCAACAGATAACTACCAGAAGTCCAGGCTGGTTTCAGAAGGGGTCGTGGTACTAGAGATATTGTAGCTGATGTTAAATGGATCTTGACTGAAAGCAGGGAATACCAGAGGAATGTCTATCTGTGCTTCATTGACTATGCAAAGGCATTTGACTGTGTAGATCATAACAAACTGTGGCTGACTCTGAGAAGAATGGGAATCCCAGAACACTTGATTGTTCTTATGCGAAACTTATACTTGGACCAGGAGGCAGTCGTCAGAACAGAGCAAGGGAACACTGCATGGTTCAAAATTGGGAAGGGCGTACGCCAGGGATGCATCCTATCTCCATACCTTTTCAACCTATATGCAGAACAGATTATCCGGGAGGCTGGGCTCTGTGAGGAGAAATGTAGGGTCAAGATTGGTGGACGAATTATCAACAATCTGCATTATGCGGATGACACAACCCTGCTTGCTGAAACTGAGGAGGACCTGAAGCGCCTGCTGCAGAGTGTCAAGGACTGCAGCCTACAATATGGATTGAGGCTCAATGTCAAGAAGACAAAGATTCTCACCACTGGACCAATTGGCTGCATCAGGATGGATGGTGAAGAGATTGAGATTGTACACAGCTTTAGTTTGCTTGGCTCCATAGTCAACAGTCTTGGCACCACCAGCCAGGAAATTAAAAGGCGCATTGCCATGGGAAAGTCTGCTGTTAGGAACCTCTCCAAAGTGCTGAAGAGCAGTGGTGTCTCTCTGGAGACTAAGGTGCGACTGATACAGGCCATGGTCTTCGCAATCACCTGTTATGCATCAGAGAGTTGGACAATGACCAAGGAGGATAGAAGGAGAATTGATGCCTTTGAGCTGTGGTGCTGGAGAAGAGTATTGAGAATACCATGGACTGCTAGGAAAACAAACAGAGTTGTCCTGGAGAGGGTTAAACCGGGTGGCTCCTTGGAGGCAAGGATTCTGAGGCTCCGTCTAACTTACTTTGGACATGTTGTGAGGAGAGACCGGTCCTTAGAGAGGGCCATCATGCTTCGGAGGGTGGAGGGAGGGTGCAGGAGAGGAAGGCCCTCTATGAGGTGGATTGATTCAGTGACTGGGATAATTGGTATGGGAGTGTCAGAGACAGTGTGATTGGCACAGGACAGAGCGGAGTTTAGGGCTGTTGTACATAGGGTCGCTATGAGTCACAGGCGACTCGACGGCACATAACAACAAAAACAACAACACAGATGCCAAAACTATTGAAAATATCTCCTGCATCTGAAGTGGAATAGTTTTAATGTATGACCTTTTTCTGATTTCATACTTATGACTAATAGCTAGAATTTATAAAGTGCCCCGGCCTGCGGAGACATTCAAGGGTGACCCTAGGAGAGGAAGAAAGTGAATGGGGGGCGCAGGAGACAAAAAGACATTGAGACAAGACGAAATTTCCGATCAAGTCTCGACTGTATTGAAATCATACAGAGATATATATAGAAGCACGAATGAAGGGAGTGGACAGGAGAAGTAAGGTTACTTAGCAGGGCGTTCCCAGTAAGCTAAAACCTGTCCTCCCAGGGTGGGGTAAACTGAAACACAATGGGGGGAGTGGAAAGGAAAAGTAAGGTTGGGCGTTTCCCAGTCCTCCCAAGGTGGGGCAACATGTCCAGACATGTCCTTAGAGTATTACAAAATGGCTTCAGCTAGGTAGAACAAAACGGCTCCCAGCAATAAAGTATTTACTATGTTCTAGATACTCTTCTAAATCATTTACAACACTATGCGGGACAGAAATATTGCAATCATGCTAAATATAAAAATAATAAGACAAACCCAAACGAATCACAGATATACTAATTTACACAAAATTATATATTTATTAAATGCCAGAACTAGGGTATAAAACTAGTCAGTCTGATTCAAGAGACATTGCCTTTAACCCTTACATCACTTGTGGTTATGCTGAAGTATTTTTTGCCACTAAGTCACACAACGACAGGAACTGACCCATAGCTAAGCCTCCAGTGAGGTTTCCAAGGCGGTAAATCACCAAGAGAAGAGATTGCCCATCCTCCTCCTGGAGAGCAGCTGGTGGATTCTAACTGCATACCTTTGGGATTGCAGCACAACTTCTTACCTCTAGGCCACCATTTTGGATGTCAAAAATTTTCCCTCCAATTTTTTAAATTCTCTGATACTTTAAATTAAGATATTGTTGTTAACTTCCATGGGGTCAGTGATCCTGTTTACAACAGAACAAAACTGCTTAATTCAGTACCTTGATGCTTGGCTGTCATGTAGGAACCAACTCATAGTTGACCTTCCAATGACTTTTCACAGGTTGTAAATCATACAGGAGGAAATTGTCCATCTTTCTCTCTCAGAGCAGCTGATGGATTAAAAAAGCTCACTTTTGGGTTGGTGGTGCAACTCCTTAACCACTAGGCTACCAGAGCTCCCTCTCAACACCCTCAAAATTTCGATGGTGCTTGAACCCATTGTTGCAGCCACTGTATCAAAGAGACTTCCTCTTTTCTGAAGCCCTTCTACTTAATAAAGCATAATGTCCTTCCCCAGGAAATAGTCCCTCCTGACAATTAGTGCATAGTGTAATAGATGAAGTCTTGCTCTCTTCACTTTGAAATAGCGTTCTATTTCCACTTCTTTCAGAAAAGATTTGTGTGTTCTTTGCAATTCTATGGTATATTTAATATTCTTTGCCAAGAGCACAGCTCAAAGGCAATAATTCTTTGGCCTTCTTTATTCAATTTTCAACTTTCACATGCATGTGTGGTAGTTGTGTGCTGTCAAGTCAGAACCTACCTCAGCTAACCCTCCAGCAGGTTATCAGAGGTAGTTAATCACACAGGAGGAGATTGTCCATTGGTCTGCTGAGGAACAGTTTGTGGATTTGAACAATGTGCCTTCAGGATTGTAATACTGAAGCATAGCTTCTTACCACTAATCACCAGAGCTCTCTATGGAATTGAAAATATCATGATTTTGGTCATGTGTTCCTTAGTTCCAAAAATGACATCCTTACTCTTTATAATTTTAAAAAGATCCTTTGCAGCCGATTTTTCCAATGTAATACATCACTTAATTTCTTATAGTTCCCATTCTGGTGAAATTATACTAACTTCAATTATATTTTTCGTAGTAGGAGGTATACTGAGGACTAGTCCCCAGGATCAAAGCTTAAGAATGAATAAGAAAAATAAGACTCCAGCCTCTAACAGCTTGAAAATTTGAGTCATTGTGCTTGTTGTTGTTATCACAATTACATAATTTCCTCATGTAATGGTTACAATCCCCAAAATATAATTGAGTACAGAGCTCCAAACACAATATTGGCCTAAAAGATGTTGTAATAAAATTGAATGTCATATTACACAGAATCCACTAAAAAAATCCATTGCTGCTTTCAAACTTATCTCTTTCCCAGTGCAAGTCAATAAAACTTGAGCTCCTGAAGGAATTAGATCTAGGAGTGGTAGATTTTATCTTAAATTTCTAAATGAAAAACATGAAGTAGTAAGGTTGAAAGGTCATTCTGCTGAGTTTGTTCTGCTGAATTTGTTCTTTGCTATCATTATAAAACTGGCACTGTAGAATGTGGATCTATTTCTGTGTCCCAGAAAAGATATCATTAAAAAGAAATAATCCTGTTAGATTATGTTTAAGAAGAATAATTCAATATAAATTTTGCCAAAATGGAAATAATCTAAGATGAATTCTTTTCTGCATATACAGTATCAGAATGAACTAATTTAGCAAATATTTTGGTATTAGTTTATCCTGCCAGATGCATAATGAGTTATTTTTATAGAGTGAGGAAGCTGTGCATTCTTTAGATTTGGTACTCTGATAAGGAAGAACACTGATGTCAATAAAAGACTTACATATTGGGAAAATAAAAGCTACTTTGGTATGTAGATATGCCTTAAAGAGTTGCATTGCCCAGTATTTCATACTGTAATTCTTTGAGATAATTAGCTTCTAGTTCTACTTTCTATATAAAGATGGAGTTGTCATTCATCTTCATCAGAGTGAAACTAAAACTCCTAATCTGATCTCAATTAATTGAAGGTTCTTAGTTAATAGAAAATGGCCAATACCACTCAGTTCATTAAAACGTAGGATGTTGATCTTTGTATATTTTATTTTGGTTTTGACAACTTCTAATTTTCCTAGATCAATACTCCATCCATTTTATGTTCCAATTACTAATGGATGTTTGCAGCCTTTTCTCCCCATTTTCAATGTTGACATATCAGCAAATGAAGGGCCTTTGTTGTGTGAAAACTTCAACTGCTTCATTGAAGCAGACTCTATTTGAGGGAGATCCCTTCTCTAGTCACATTATTAGCATCTTCTAACTTGAGTCAGTCATCTTCTATGACTTTGACAAATAATATTATTCATGAGGGTTTTTCTTTTGGAAGGTGGACCTATTATTTCAAAAGTGGATGGTCAGCCTTGCTTCATTGTCTGTCTTTTTCTGGAAGCTCCAGTGAAACCTGTCTACCATGAATGACCCTGCAGGTATTTGAATTACTGGTGACATGCCTCCAGTACGACAGCAACACAGACAAGTGACATTTATAATAACTAGCTAGTACCTAACCTGAAAAAACTAGTGACTTTATCTTGAAGAAACTCTTACTTACATGATATATTTCAACCTAAACTAAAACTGCCTCATATACATAATTCTTATATTTCTATATGGTTAATCAGAGGCTTAATAATTTATCTGTGAAGGAAGTTTTAAAGATTTGCTGACAAGAAAGTTGAAAAGATGTTCTTTAAGAAGTTTATCTACCCAAAGATCCTATAATAAGTAATCACATGCTCAATATGTTTTATGGGACAAACACTGTCCTAAGTGATTTAGATATTGTACCTCATTTGCTCCTTACTTTCAGTCAAGATCACCACTCTTCTGTTAACTTGTCAAACTGTGGTGACTTTCATATTGCTATGACCCTAGAAGCTATGACCCTTGGATTTCAAATACTTGCAGGGCCACCTATGAAGGAAAGGCTTCGAAAGAACTTCTAGACTGGTCATCTACTACTGAAATAATGAGTGCTCGAAAATCCTATGAATTGTAACAGGACATTGCATGCTGTGTCAGGAGAAGAGTTCCTTAGTTTGGAAGATACTCAAAATATCGCTGAAGAAAAGCTGCCTCATCTTAATGACATGGATAGAATACAGCTTAATGACATGGATATATATCCAGGTCTCTGATCCACCTTGAGTTGGTTTTGCATAAGGCTTTTGCATAAGGTTGGTTTTTGCTTAAGTTTTCTGCAGATAATTTTCCAATTATGCTTACATCATTTGTTAAAGAGATGGTCCTTTCCCTACTTAACTGATTCCATCTCCTTGTCAAAGATCAGTTGACCATAGCTGACTTCTGAATTCTCAATTCTGTTTCACTGATCTATGTATCTGTTGCTGTACCAGTACCACATTACCCCAGCAACAATAGCAAAGTTCAACTGTGCAGCAAACAACAAATGTCAGTGAGGTAGTGGAGAGATTGGAACTCTTATTCACTGCTGGCGGGAATGTAAAATGGTACAGTCACTATGGAAGGTAGTCTGGTGCTTTCTCAGAAACTTGGAAATAGAAATACCATTTGACCCAGCAATTCCACTACTAGGAATATACACTAAAGAAACCAGAGCTTCCACACAAACATATGTATGCATACCCATGTTTATTGCTCAATAGCAAAGAGATAGCAAAAATAACCCAAGTGCCTATCAACAAATAAATGAATAGAAAAACTATGGTATAGTCACACAATGGGATACTACACAGCACTGTAAAACAAGGAACTCATTAAATATTATACAACATGGGTGACTCTGGAGGACATTATGCTGAGTGAAATATCTCAGTCACAAAAGGACAAATACTGCGTAACACTACAGTAATAAAACAGGACCAACAGGGGGTTGGGGGGGGTAACTGAGAAAACAGGTAATAAATAATGAACACTGGGAACAGATGAAGGAAAGAACTGTTTAAAAGAAGTAATGTGATCTAGGATTATCTGTATGATAACAGTCCAGAATAAGAGATACATAGCAAAGTGGACTGGGGGAGAGGGAGAAGGTGGAAAGTAGGCAACAATGTATGATTTTTTTAATGAACTAATGAGTAGAGAGAAAGATGTACAACAATGAATTAATGAAACTGTAGCTTTTCTTTAAACTTTCATTAAAATCACAATTTTTTTAAAAAAGAAGTCCACAAGATCCAAAATACTATCTTAAGTCTATCCCACCTGAATTTAAAATCATCTCAAGAATAGTTTTAAGGCATTGAACACTAATGATAAAAAATCAGATGAATTGGATGATCTCAAGGATATTATCCATAAAGCAAGCAAAAGATCATTATCAAGACAGGGGATAAAGAACAGACCAAAATGGATGTCAGAAGAGAATCTGAAAATTGCATTAGAATGTCAAGAAGCCAAAACAAAGGGCAGAAAACTAAGCAAAGGTTGTTAAAAGAAGATTTTAAAGGGCAGCTCAAAAAAGACAAACCAATATAATAGGATGTGTAAAGAGCTGGAATTAGAAAGTATAAAGTGAGGGAGCTCTGGTGGCCTAGTGGCAAGAAGCTGTACTGCAATCCCAGAAGTACGCAGTTTGAAACCACAGTTTGATGCTCTGCTGGAGAAGGAGGGGCAATCTCCTCCTGTACCAGTCAGATCCAATTTGACAGTACATACACACACACAAATAATAAAATAAATTAAAAAAAGGAAATTATAAAGCAAGAACTCATTCGCATTTCTCAAGTTGAAAGAACTGAAAAACAAATTAAAATTCTAAGTCACAATACTGAAGGATGCTATGGACAAAATTTTGAATGATCCAGGAAGCATTAAAAGAAGAGGGAGGAAATATACAGGCAGTGTACCAAAATTAGAATTGGCTGACATGTAACCATTTCAGGAAGTAGCATAAGATGAAGAATCAATGGTGATAAAGAAAAAGTTCAAGCTGCACTGAAAATATTAGTGAAAAAACAGGGCTCCAAGAGTTGATGGAATATCATTTGATATGTTTCAACAAACAGATGTAGCCAAGGAAGTGCTCACCAAACTGTGGAAATAAATTTGGAAGACAGCTACCTGGCCAACTAACTGTAATCCCAAGAAAGGTGATTCAACAGAATATAGAAATTATCAAATAATAGCATTAATAAACTAGTAAAATCTTGCAAAAGATTATTAAAAATATAACAGTACATAGAGAGCTGCCAGAAGTTCAAGGGTGATTTAGAAGAGGCTGCAGCCCTAAGAATCTCATTGATAATGTCAGATGAATCTTGGCTGAAAGCAGAGGATACTAGAATAATTTGTGTTTGTGTTTTATTGATTATGCAAAAGCATTTGACATTGTGGATCATAATAAATTGTCGATAACATGAAGAATGGGAATTCCAGAATACATATTTATGCTTTGCAAAACCTATAATCCATATAACCTATAAACCAAGAATCCATTGTCTGTACAGAACAAGAGCATAATGTATGGCTTAAAAATCAAGAAAGATGTGATTCAGGAATGTATACTTTCTCACTGTGGAAGATCAAGGGTTGAAGCCCTTGGATTACATCTCAACGTCAGAAAACCAAAAATCTTCTCTACTAGGCCAATAAGCCACATCATGATGGATGGAGAAAAGATTGAAGTTGTTAATTATTTAACCTTGCTTTGATCCACAATCAACAACCTTGGTACCAACAGTCAAAATATCAGAAGACTTCTTTCACTGGGAAAATCTGCTATCAAGGACCTTTCTAAGGTGCTAAAGAGTAATGATGTTAGCTTAAAGACTAAGGTGTGCCCAATCCAAGTCATTATCTTTTAAATTACTTGCTATGCCTCTGAATCCAAGAAATCTGGAGAACAACCACTTGGCCAACTGACTGGAAGAGGTCTATATTTGTTCCCATCCCAAACAAGGGCGACCCAACTGAGTGTGGAAACTACAGAACAATATCATTGATTTCACATGCAAGCAAGATTCTACTGAAGATTATCCAAAAACGACTGGAACAGTACA